>NW_003852483.1:1159027-1283425 GCF_000181295.1 Otolemur garnettii
GAATGTGAACGTTTTAAAACAATAACTGAGAAAATGACATGAAGGCTGCGTTGACCAGTTTGATGGAAGTATTTCGGATTGCATGTGAAAACCCCACACTGTACCCCAGAAGTGCATTAATGTACATAGTTACCATTCAATAAAAAAAAAATAAATTAAAAAAAAAAGAAATTTGTGTGGCAATAGTACTATGAGGTCAATTAAGTCCAGGAACCCATCCTAGAAAAAGTGAATTGAAGGGTGTACTAGGCGCTAGCATCAGTACACAGCTTCCCAAGGGGAGGAATTGGAAGGTGACCTTAGGGATATTCAGCAATGAGGAACGTAGCACTCTTTCATGGATGAGTTTACAAACTTAATTGTCCAATATCAAACTCTGTTAGCATACTTTTTTTTTTTGGAGACAGTCTCACTCTGTTGCCCCAGGTTAGAGTGCTATACCCACCATAGCTCATAGCAACCTCAAATTCCTCAGCTCAAGCCATCCTTTTGCCTCAGCCTCCCAAGTAACTGAGACTACTGGTGCTCACTCCATCGGCCCTGCAATTATTTCTATTTTTAGTAGAGAAACAGAGTGTCACTTTGCTCAGGTTGGTCTGAAATGAGCTCAGGCAATCCACCCACCTCCCAGAGTGCTGGAATTATGGGCATGAGCATGATTACCTTACTCGGCCCATAGCATACTTTTGAACTGTATTCCCAATATATGCTTTCCTAGTTGAGATCTGATAAAAGTTAGGCAGGAGAAAATTCGAAAATTACGTGGTTTGATAAGTACCTATACAGTAAATTGATGTTTTGAGTTTCCGATTTCCGGAGAGCCACAAGCTCCAAATCCCACCTCAGGCTACGGTTTGGCCACAAGCTCCAAATCCCACCTCAGGCTACGGTTTGGCCCCTTTCTTGGATAATGGCCCTCATTAGAACTCTTGCCCCCAAACAGGGCTATCTACCAGCAGAAGTCAAGTGGCTACAGGGCCCTTAGGTTGGGTGCTCTCACCCCTTCCTGAATGCCTGTAGTGAACATCACTTATGTTTACCAGGCACATTCAACCTACATTCAATGGCTCTGACATCTGTGAGAAAAATAGTGTCCCACACTGAGCTGTCACACTTTTAGCCAACGCTGAGGAGATAAATTATTTTAGCTCACTTTTGCAGCTCACTTAACACAGAGAACACGGAGAACGCAGATAGGGAGTGTGGGGAAATGATTCCCTGTGGGTCGTCCTTATAGAATTACGTTTTCCTGCACTGTTCCATAGCTTTGGAAAACTACTTTCTCCCTCTGTGTTTTACAAACCACTAAACCTCTCCCAGGGGAACAGAGACCCGAGGTGGTGGCACCTACAGCGCTCAGGTGGGGGCCTGGGCGAGGCGGGGCGAGCGCAAGACTCAGAGGGGCGGGGCCAGGTAGGAGCGAGGCTGCGGGGGCGGGGCGAGGCCGTGGGGTCAGGGCGCCGTACGCGTGCGCGTGCGCGCGGAAGGTCGGCGCCGGGCGGGGGCGGAGCAGCAGCTGCGGGCCCACGCCGTAAACAGACAACATGGCGGCGGCGGCACCGGGGGCCTTAGGTGCCCTGCAGGTTAGCCGCGCCCGCCTAGTGGCCGCGTGCTCTGCGCGGCTTGGCCCGGGGTTGAGGCTGTCCGGTTCGTTGGCAGGCCGACAGATAGGCCCGGCTATTTGGGCCCAGGGCTGGGCGCCTTCGGCTAGGGGTCCCACCCCGAGCAGGGGCTACAGCTCAGAGGTGAAGACGGAGGACGAGCTACGGGTGCGGCACCTGGAGGATGAGAACAGAGGTGAGGGGCGCGGGCGGGCGGTGTTCGCTGATCTCTGGACCGGCCGGAGGGCGCAGCGTCCGCAGCAGGACGCGGGGCTAGGTCAGGCGGGTTTACAGAGCCTGGGCACTACCCGCCCTTCCACCGGGGGCGGGCTCCGCAGGCACCTCTGTCGTGCTTTGATAACGAAACGTGTATCCTGAGCGGCTTAGCTGTGAAGTGGCCACGTTCGGCGCGGAAAACAGAAACGCAGTTTACGCCCTCCGCTGTAGTCGAGCCAAGGTCAAAGCCATACGCTGGGCATTTAATCTTTGCTTCTGGGCTTTATTTTTGCTGTGTAATGGCTTTCTATCAACTTAGGTATCAGTGCAGAGTTGTAGAAGCTGCAGTGAGAATGCCCTTTCTTATGATGAAGAATCTTACATTTGAGGCCATTCAGCTGGAACATTTTTTTTCTCTAGTCCATTGTAAGAAAGTTAGTTGTGAGGGACTGTACTACTTCATCTTAACAGTCTTGAGCATTTTTGTCTTGCTGAGCTCTGGGGACTGGAATGTGGGCGAATCTGATTTCGCCCTAGTGTTCCCTACTGGGGGAAGAAACTAGTGCCTTAGCAATACAATTCTTGAGGGTGGCAGGTTTTGGAAGAGGGAGAGATTCGGAGGGAATACTGATGATGCTCAGTTTATTTAACTTGCAGTACTGGGAAAAGCTAAGGGAATCGTGAAGAGTGGAATAACCATTTGCCCGAGTTACGCCACAGGACCAGTCTTTTAATTTTGACATGCTTTTATTGAGCACCTATAATCTGTTAAGCAGAAGTGAAAAACGAGTAAGTCATGATTGTTGTCTTAGTATAGTGAAGCAGATTCTGATGATTATTAGGTTTCTAACTTTAAAGGCTTGGTGAGAGCCAAGAAAAGGCTGTAATACCTGACCGGTCTCACCATTTGAAAGGGGTTCCAAGACATTCACTAATGGTCAATAGGTTTTGTCATTAATGTTCTTGGGCAAACTTCTTTATGCCTCAACTGCATGTAAAATAGGAAAAATGATACCAACTTTATAGGGTTGCTGTGAAGATGAAATGAAATTGTTAGTGTAATTTGTCCACTAATTATCTAGCTCAGTAGGAGTGCAGAAGTATGAGTTACCTCATTCCTTATTTGTTTATTATTCCAGAGACAAGAGCATGGTCAAAAGCATGGAGATGTGAACATGTGTGATGTATTTGGGCAATAACATAAGGCAAGTGTGGCTGTAGTGTGGCATGACAAGCAGAATAGTGAGAGATTCAGCTGGAAGCGTAGACTGGCACTGGAGTGATTAGAGCCTGAATGCCACCATCTTTTGGGTAAGCTTAGTCATGCTGGGATTTCAGTTACATTAGGTGTACCAACAATATGTTTGATATTAGGAATTGCAAGTACAGCTAGTAATATGCACTACATTTTGTATTTTTTGTCTTTATGACTTAAATGAATGCAAATTGAAATGTCTGGAGAGTCTTTAAGTTAGGATCAGAATGGACTAAAATAGAAGATAGCAACATAAAAGACAATTTAATAAATTAAGATGTTTTCAGTTTTTCTGAAATGTAAGAATCAGCTGTTAGGACATCATGGTTTCTTAAAATTGACCCAGCCTTCTTTGAGGATTGGCAACGATGAAGTCTCAGGCTTGGCTGAGGTTGTTTATATTTTGCTTTGCTTTACTACATAAACGAACAGTAAGTAGTGTAAAGAAGAACATGAGGTCAGAATACTACAGATGAAGGGTTTCCCTGGTGCTTTTGCTTCTCATAGAGCCCCAGATTTGGTGTTCTAAGCAGCCTTTAGGGAATATGAGAACTCTCCTGGATCAGAAGCGCCCCTAACTACATTTATAGCTCTTTAGGTTTGTGGAGGGTGGGCAGATGCAGAATACAAACTTCATCTGTTGTTTGAACTCCTTCCATACGTGGAATTTGTTGAGGAGGAGCAGTTATATCCAAGTTTCTTTAGTGGTTATTTCTTGCATTATTAATCTATCCTACTCAAGAGTCTTAGAGCAGTAGTCCTGGTCATGGCTCCATAGATCACCTGGCTCTAATCATTCTCCTTCCTAGTTTATTCTTCATGCTGATGCTGGGGTTACCTTCTTATAAGGTCAGAAAGCACTTCTGTGCTCAGTTAAAAACCTCTAATAGCTTCCCATTGCCTGCAGGGCCTTTTCAGCTGGTCAGTTTTCACAGTTCTCCTCCGTGCAGCTGTCCCTGAGCTTTTCCTTTTCCTGCTCTTTTTCTGTGAGGAACCAGGGTCCTCCAGATCCTTAAGTGTAGCCTTTGGCCGAATCCAAACTTCACAGAACAAATCCCTTTATTGAAAGGAACGGTTATATAAAATTTGGATTCAGTCAAAAGGCTCACTCTAGGATTCAGAAGGCCACGTGTGACCCCCAAGGCTGCAGGTTGTTCGGGAGAGGCACCTCCTGAAACGGTTCCTCCCCTTGCCCTACCAACCTTCCTCCCGGTCTGGCAAGTTTTTACACATAATTGTAACCCTTTCAAAGATCTTCGTTGTGAACTATGTCAGAACAACTTCTGGTGGAGATAGAGCGAACAAGGAAATTTATAGTGCAAGTCATCCTTCACATCTGGATTATCAAGTCTCCTTGAATATCTTTGAAATCTTTCCATGTGTTTCTTTACTAATACCACCCTTATCCACGCATGTCAAGTGAACTACTGCAGGTCTGCTAGCTGGTCTCTCAATATCTGCTTCCTTTTCTTCTTTAACTGGTTAATTCCTTTCACACATTTTGTTTATTTTTTAGAGACAGAGTCTTACTTTGTCACACTCAGTAGAGTGTCGTGGCTTCACAGCTCACAGCAGCCTCACACTCTTGGGCTCAAGTAATTCTCTTGCCTCAGCCTCCCAAGTATGCTAGGACTAAAAGCCCCCACCACAACATCTGGCTATTTTTTTAGAGACAAGATCTCACTCTCGCTCAGGCAGGTTTCAGACCCGTGAGCTTGGGCAATCCACTTACTTGCCTTCCCAGAGTGTTAGAATTGCAGGCGTGAGCCACCACGACTGGCCAAAAAAAAAAAAAACCATATAAATATATATAAATTATATCTATATCCCACATACACATATATTTATTTTGAGACAGAACCTCACTTGTTGCCTAGACTAGAGTGTCATGGCCTCTACCTAGTTGACACCCAAACTCCTGGGTTCAAGTGTTACTCCTACAGCCTCCTGAGTAGCTGGGACTGCAGATACCCACCATTCTAGAAATGACCCTTCTTTTCTTACGTAATTCCTCTTTCTCCCATAGACTGTTCCTTGATTTGAAATCAGCTTTCTCTGAAATTAATAAAGCTACTATAGTGATTTATCTTTTAGTATGTGTCTTTATATTTAAAGTGGGTTTCTCATATGCAACATATAGCTGGGTCTTGTTTTTTAATCTCCTTTAACGATCTCTTTTAATTAGTGTATTTATGCCATTTACAATTAAAGTAATTATTGAAATAGTCGGGCTGTTATGTATCATGTTTGTAACTTTTCTGTTTGTTGGACTTTTTTGTCCTCTTTTTCTGTCCCTTTTTATTTTAATCAAACATTTTATGATTCTAGTTTCACACCTCTCAGCATATTAACTATAGTGGTTTAAAAATTTCTTTTGGTGGTTACCCTAGAGTTTGTAATATACATTTACACCTTATCAAGTCCACTTTAAAATAACATTGCTCCCTGGCAGTATTTTCAATTTCTCCATCTTGTCCCCTGAACCATAATTCATTTCCCTTTTCTGTAATCTATAGTTGCCCAATACATTTAGGCTATTATTTTGAAGAAATTTCTATCTTTTGGATTAATTAAGAATTATAAGTTAGTTTATTTAGTAGGTTGTTGCTGGCAATAGTATGTTTGTAACAGGTTTGTTTGTGTTTTTTGTTGTTGTTGAGACAAAGTCTCATACTGTTGTCCAGGCTAGAGTGCCATGGAGTCAAGCTTATTCATAGCAACCTCAAACTCCTGGGCTTACGTGATCCTCCTGTCTCTGCCTCCTGAGTACCTGGGACAACAAGGGTAGGCCACAGTGCCTGTTTTAATTTTTCTGTTTTTAGTAGAGGCAGAGTCTTACTTTTACTCAGGCTGATTTGAGTCCCTAAGCTCAAGGGATACTCCTGCCTTGGTCTTCCAGGGTGCTAGGATTACAGGCATGAGCAGCTGAGCCCAGCCGGTAATAGTCGTTGGTTTTTTTTTTTTTTTTTGAGACAGAGTCTCAAGCTGTTGTCCTGGGTAGAGTGCTGTGATGTCACAGGTCATAGCAACCTCAAACTCTTGGGCTTAAGTGATTCTCTTGCTTCAGTCTCCCAAATAGCTGGAACTACAGGTGCCTGCCACAACATCTGGCTAGTTTTTAGAGACAAGGTCTTACTCTGGCTCACGCTGGTCTCGAACTCCTGAGCTGAGGCTATCTACCCACCTTGGCCTCCCAAGTGCTGGGATTACAGGTGTGAGCTATCGCACCTGGTCCTTTTTTCTTTTGGTTAGAGTCTTTGTTGCTTTCAGTAGATTGCCGTGGCATCATAGTTCACAGCAACCTCAAACTCTTGGGCTCATCTTATCCTCTTGCCTCAGCCTCCCAAGTAGCTAGGACCTACAGGTGCCCACCACAATGCTCGGGTATTTTTTAGAGATGGGGTTCTCACTCTTGCTCAGGCTGGTTTTGAATTCCTGAGCACAGGTGATCTACCTGCCTTGGCTTCCCAAAGTGCTAGTTTTACAGGGCTGAGCCATTGTGCCTGGCTGCCTTTTTAATATTCTTATGTGTATCTTACTATATTTCAGTATATTTTTCAATATAGGTTGTTGGTACTTTTGTAGTATTTTTTTTGAGACAGAGTCTCAAGCTGTCCCCCTGGGAAGAGTGCCGTGGCATCACAGCTCACAGCAACCTCCAACTCCTGGGCTCAAGTGATTCTCTTGCCTCTGCCTCCCAAGTAGCTGGGACTACAGGCGCCTGCCACAACGCCTGGCTATTTTTTGGTTGCAGCCATCATTGTTGTTTGATGGGCCCTAGCTGGATTCGAACCCGCCAGCTCAGGTGTATGTGGCTGGCGCCTTAGCCGCTTCAGCCACAGGCGCTGAGCCACTTTTGTAGTATTTAATTTAATTTAATTTATTTATTTGGGACTGAGTCTCACTATATTGCCCTTGGTAGAGTGTTGTGGCATCACAGCTCACAACTCTTGGGCTTAAGCGATTCTCTTGCCTCAGCCTCCCACCACAAAGCCAGGCTATTTTTAGAGATGAGGTCTTGCTCTGTCTCAGGCTGGTCTCTAACCTGTGAGTTCAGCCAGTCCACCTGCTTTGGCCTTCCAAGTGCTGGGATTATAGGAATGAGCCACTGTGCCCTGCCCCCTTTTGTAGTATTTTAGATTCCTGTATGTGTGGTTTGTCAAAAATGTTTTGTTAGTGGCTTTCAATAGTTTGTTTATTACATGCCATTTATTAGTGATACATTTTTTAAAGTAATTTTTTTTAAAATAAAAAATTATACATACTTATGGGAAAAATTTAAATAGCATTACAGTAAGGTGCCACACCTTCATTTTTGTGCTGTTTTATCAAAATTAATGACTTCTAAAACATCTCTTGAGTCCTGGCTGTGAATACTTTTATTTACTGTCTTTCTGATTTGTGTTACCTGCATTATTATTTTTCTAGAGAGTCTCAGTATTCCTTTTGATCTAACATGAGAGAATGTTTGCTGTTTGTTACAACTTTTGTCTTCTCTTTTCTGTCATTCACAGCATTAGTTTACATTATCAGAGTTTATAATAGTGACATTTTACTTTTATCACAATTGTTAGGCCTTACCTATAAATTGAAGGTAAGAAGTGTTTATAGTATTGATAGCAGTTACATTGATACCACCTTCAACATACCTCTGCAGTCATCTGCTTCCCATCTTCACTACTGTCATCTGAAACTTGTGCAAGCTCATCTCCTCTCGCAGCCTCCTGATTGGTCTTCCCATGTACACTTCCTCCCTTTTCTCCCCACCCCCTTTTGTTTTTGAGGCAGAGTTTCTCTGTGGCCCTTGGTTGAGTGTTGTGGCATCATAGTTTATACCACTCTCCTTAAACTCTTGGGCTCAAGCGATCCCCTTGCTTCAGCCTTCCTGATAGCTGGGACTATAGGTGCCTGCCACAATGCCCATGGAGATTTGCTCTTGCTCAGTTGGTCTGGAACTCTTGAGCTTAGGCAGTTCACCTGCCTAGGCCTCCTAAAGTGCTAGGATTACAGACATGACACACCATACCTGCCACTTTGCCTTTTTTTTTTTTTTTTTTTTTTTTTTTTGAGACAGAGTCTCACTTTGTCCTGGTGTCATAGCTCACAACAACCTCAAATTCTTCAGCTCACAAGTGATCCTTTTGCCTTGGCCTCCTGGGTAGCTCAGACTACAGGCACCCACCACAATTGCCCTTAAGAGATGGGATCTTGCTGTAACTCAGGCTGCTCTGGAACTCCTTAGTTCAGGCAGTCCACCTACCTCAGCCTCCCAGAGTGCTAGGACACTTTTTCTGTTTTTTAATTTGAGGGTTTTCTTTTTTCTTGTGAGTTGTAATAATTCTCTACATAATCTGGAGATTAACTTCATATCAGATGTATGGTTTACAGATATTTTCTCTTATTCGGTGGGTTATCTTTTTAGTTTCTTGATAATTTTGATGATGTATGATTTATCTGTTTTTCTGTTTTTGGTTGCGTTTTTGGAATCATATTTGAGAATGAATCTGTTGCCTAGTCCATTGTGAAGATTTATGCCTAACAGATTTATAGTTTAGCTCTTACATTTGTGTCTTTGATCCATTTTTAGTTGATTTTGCATGCGGTATTAGGAAGGGGTCAGTTTTATTGTTTTGTGTGTATCTAGTTTTCCCATCAGCATTTGTTGAAAAAACTTATTTTACCATTGAATTGGCTTGATATCTTTGTCAAAAGACCAATTAACCATAAATGTAAGGCCATTTGGAGATTTCCTGGAGGGTCTCTTTCTAGGAGAGAGGAAGTTTTGTGTCCCTTCCCCATACCTCATCCTGTGCATCTCTTCATCTGTATCCTTTGTAATATCCTTTACTTTATACCAGTAAATGTGTTTTTCTGAGTTCTGTAAGCTGCTTCAGCAGATAAATCAATCCAAAAAGGGGTCATGGGAAACCCAGATTGAAGCTGGTTGGTAAGAAGTTCTGGAAGCCTGGGCTTGGAACTGGTTGCAGGTAGGGGAAAGCAAAGGAGGGGAAGTTTTGAAGAAAGCCCTGTACCTGTGGGATCTGACACTGTCTGCAGGTAGACAGTGTCAGAATGGAATTAGAGGACACTCAGCCATGTTCCCTGCAGACTTGATTGCTTGTTTGTTGGTAGGGAGAAACACTCATTTGGTCACAGAAGTCTTACGTGGTGATTATTGTTGCTGAGTGAGAGAATAGGAAAAAACTCCTCGAGTTTGTGTGCTTCCTGTCTGCGCCCCTTGTTAGTTTTTTGTAGACAGCATGTGATTGGGTCTTGTTTCTTAATCTACTGTAGCAATCTTAGTCTTCATCAATGTTCAAAGTGGTACTGTCTTATTTTTGCCTTGTTTTTTCTGCCTTTTTGGTTTTAATTTGAAAATTCTACCTGACTTCAGTTTTCTGTTTTATTGGTATATCACCTATATTTCTTTCTTTCTTTTTTTTTTTTTAGTGGTTGCCCGAGAGTTTACAGTATGCATTTACAGCTAATTCAAATATACTTTCAAATAACACTATACCAGTTTATGGGTAGTATTAAGTACCTTTAAACCCATTTATATCAGAGGTTGAAAATTTTGAATTTTTTCATAACTTTTTGTCAAAATCCCAGAGTGTCAGTGTCTACAGCAGTGAACCAATTGTGCACCATGTGATAACGTATACTCCCAGGAGGTAGAAATGTGTGAAAAATCAGACCTTGGAGATAACTTTGAGCAGTAGGATATAAATAACTCCCACCTCACTCTCATTTCAAGAATGTAACATGAGGCATAAATGGGTTAATAACAAAGTATTTTTGGTTTTCGTTTGGTGGTAACCAAACATTTCTAATTCCTCTTTCTGTTTCACTTATATATAAACTCACATAATTGAATGCATTGTCTCTATTATTTTGAGCAAATTATTATGTTAGATCAATTAAGAGTAAGAAATATAAAAGTTTTTATTTTATCTTCACTGATTGCTTCCCAGAAGCTCTACCGTTCTTTATGTAGATCTGAGTTACAGATCTATTTTATTTTTATTTCTCTTCTTCCTAAAGAATTTCATCTCACGTTTTGTAGGACAAGTCTACTGGCAGCAAATTCCCTGAATTTTTGTTTATTTTGATATGGAATGATCTTTAAGACTGAATTAAAAAAACGATGTATGAACCTATTCATGTAGAGAAGCATCAAAAGAAAATGTGATCTGGGCAGTGCCTGTGGCTCAGTGAGTACAGTGCTGGCCCCATACACTGAGGGCGCTGGGTTTGAACCCAGCCCCGGCCAAACTGCAACAAAAAAATAGCTGGGTGTTGTGGTTGGTGCCTGTAGTCCCAGCTACTCGGGAGGCTGAGGCAAGAGAATTGCCTAAGCCCAAGAGCTGGAGGTTGCTGTGAGCTGAGATGCCAGGGCACTCTACCGAGGGCGACAAAATAAAACTCTGTCTCTAAAAAAAAAAAAAAGAAAGAAAGAAAATGTGATCTATTTATGTGAAGTAGCAATAACCAAAACTGTAGTATAGAACTCTATTTCCATAGGTTAATATGAGGTCTAACGATTAATTCTGCAGACTTGCCACTGTGTGCTCCTGTTAGCAGCACTGTACACACAGCTCAGCAAAGGTTCATAACCTTGGTATAAGTGCATGTAAATGTTTAACAACTGTGCTTGTATTGATGTGTGGTAGTGTCTTATTGAGTGGCCTTGTTTATTTATATTTTTGTGTGTTGTCACAAGAATGTCACAATTTGAATTAGAGCAGTGAACAAAATATTAAATTTCTTTTCTTTTTTTTTTTTATTGAATGGTAACTATGTACATTAAATTTCTTGTTAACCTTCTTAAGTGTGAAAGTGAAATCAGGGACATGTTAGTCCAAGTTTATGGGGATAATGACATGATGAAAACAGCAATTTACACATGGATTAAATGTTTTTCTGAGAGGAGAGAAAGCATCACTGATGAAGAGCGGTCAGGGGGCCAGTAACAAGCAGAACTGATGAAAACATTGCAAAAATTCATTGCATTATGCTTCAAAATCATTGACCACCTGTGAGAAGCATAGCAGACCAAGTAAATATCAATAGAGGAACAGTTAACTGAAAATCATGGCATGAGAAAGGTGTGTACAAAAATAGTCCCGAAGGAGCTCACTGATGAACAAAAGCAAAGGAGAGTTAAAGTTTGCCAAGAGCTTTTGGAGAGGCAAGACAATGTTTTGGGCCATGCTATCTGTGGTGATGAAACATGAATGTGCGAAAACAACCCTGAAGCAAAGTGTCAAAGTGCACAGTGGAAGTCAGCCAATTCTCTATGACTGAAAAAGTTCCATTAGTTCAAATCAGGAGTCAAAATGAGGTGCTAATCTGTTCAGAGGAGTTGTTTATTATGATTTATACCAGCTGGACAGTTAAGCAAATTTACTGTTTGGGAGTGCTGAAAAGCTGTATGAAAAAGACAAAAACAACCTAAAGTTTTCATCAACAACTCAGGCTCTTGCATCACAGCAATGCACCAGCTCACATGGCTCACTCTGTAAGGGAGTTTTTAGCCAGTAAACAACTATATTGGAACACCCTTCCTACTCACTTGATCTGGCCCCCACTGACTTTTTTCTTTTAACCTGAAGATAAAGGCAATATCAAAAGGAAGATAGTTTTTTTTGGCTGGGGCTGGGTTTGAACCCGTCACCTCCAGCATATGGGGCCGGCGCCCTACTTCTTTGAGCCACAGGTGCCGCCCAAAAGGAAGATGTTTTGATGACATTCAGGACATCAAGGGTAACATGCCCACAGTTCTAATGGCTATTCCGGAAAAAGAGTTTTAAAATTGCTTTGAAAGGTGGTGTTGGTGCATAGGTTCCCAAGTGGTTTACTTTGAAGGTGACCTTAGTAATATTCAGCAGTGAAGTATGTAGCACTTTCCCTAGTATGAGTTTGCAAACTTGTCAGATCTTGATATTTTGAACATTTTCTTGGAGGTTACATATCTACAGATATGGTTATTAACTCTGGGGAGACGAATGAGATAGGCCCAGGGAAGGACTTGCACTTTGTGTATAATTTCAATTTTGTACAAGTAAAATGTATTCTTTTTTTTGTTTAAGTTTCAGCAAAGTTCCTACATTCATATTTGATTTGTATAGGCCTTATAGAGCAGGGTTAATGTTATAATGTGAACCTGTTACAGATTACCAAAGATTTTTATTTGTTTTGTCAAAAGGCAGGAAATTTGTGAAATAGGAATTAAAGATTGGTATATGAATGCTTAAGCTTTTTGAGTTTGCGTAAACTTGGATAGGCTGGGCTATGTGAGGGGTACATGATAACTGAGTTCTTGAGAAGATATTGAATTGTGACATAAAATGGGAGAGATACAAAACAAAAAAAAAATGGTTCTGCTGAATAAAGCTAAGATTTTATTCTATTTTGCAGTGTCAGAAGCCTACTGATATATTTGATGGTACAGTTATTATTTATTGGATGACCCAAAGCATCAGGCCTCAACTATGGGACCCAAAGTGCTGGAATTAACTATGGTATAAACATTTTTGATGGTATTTTACCATTTCTAGCAGAAATCATTTTAAAACTTCAGTACTTAACTGCATCAAAAGTATTCGTGCTAGAAGGGATGATAACATTTGGGTAATTGTAAACGTTATATGTATTACATTATGATCCTCCCATAGTCCCACAGAGTTTGGAACTATTAGTATCTTAACAGAGTAAGAATCCGAGGATCAGAGAGTTTAAGTTACTTACCCAGGGTCAAATAGCTAGTAAGTGGTCACTGGGATTTTAACACCAGCAATTGGACTGAGAGCCACATTCTTGGCCTCTACCCTTGGAGTTGGTACCAATTTGAATGTGTTAAAGGTGCTTCAGATTCACAGTAGTTCAAAATGGAGCTCATGAACTTCACCTCCCTCTACCCTTCCCTTGGTGGCTTTTAGTGGTTTTGTCTCATTAACTGTTATCTTCTTCCATCCAGTTGCTAAAGCCAGAAACCTTGATAGCTATTCCTTAACATGTCCTTGCAGTTGAATCAATCCTCAATCTATTTGTTACTAACTTTATTTATTTGTTTATTTATTTATTGAGACAGAGTCTCGTTATGTTGCCCTGGGTAGAGTGCTCTGGCATCACAGCTCACAGCAACCTCAAACTTTTGGGCTCAAGTGATTCTCTTGCCTCAGTCTCCCAAGTAGCTGGGACTACTGGTGCCTGCCACAACACCCAGCTATATTTTGGTTGTAGTTATCATTGTTGTTTGGCAGGTCCAGGCTGGGTTTGAACTCGCCAGCTCTGGTGTATGTGGCTGGCACCCTAGCTGCTGAGCTACAGGCTCTGAGCCACTAACTCATTTTAGAGTTTGAATGACGCTTGAGTCCTTTCACTTATGTCTTTCAATCTCAGCCATACCCAGTATCTCCTCCCCTGACTATAAGCTACTACCTTGAACTCTGCACCCCTATCCACTTCTGATATGATCTCCATGTACAGAAACTATGCCCTCTTTCCCCATTTTGTATGTGTATAGGTATGTGTTTATACCTATTTACACTCCTTCAATAGTTACTCCTTGTTCTTAAGATAAAGACTCTTAAAAGACCTTTTAAGCAGGGCCTGTAAGGACTTTTGGTGGCTTTGCTGACCATGCCACTGTCATTGGTCAGTATTCTCTCTCTCCTGGATGACAGAACCTTTAGTGGGACCATGGCTAGTTGATGTTTTCTCCCATGTTTCTGCTTCCTAGAATTCCGCTCCCCTCCCCGGCTTCCACCTTAAGTCCTACTCAGTCCTTAGCTCAAACGGTGCTGTCTTGGGTAAGCTTTCTCTGACCAACTCTCCTTGCCCCCAGACCATCTCAGTTTTGCTTGCTTACCGTAGCAACATTTAAAAAGAATTTTAAATTGTACGTTTTTGTGATTAGTAATGTTTGCCTTTCTACATCTAGTCTTTGCTCCTTGATTTTCTTCAAGAGGAAGCTGAAGCTTGAACAGTGTAGTGTAGTTCTGTTCAAGTGTGGAGTTAGACTGCCACTCATGAGGTGAAAGTAGTTACTTCAGGTCTCCTGTCGTAGTTTATATGTTAACTGAGGATAGAAATAACATGGTCTCTTTGGGTGGATGTGAGGATTGCTGTGAGCTAATACACAGAAGCCTTGTGGAGCAGTGCCTGAGGCATACCGAAGGCTTAATGGTAGCTGGTGTCTGTAGTCTTGGATAGTGGTAGCTGACTGGGATCCGCCCAAGCTTATTTAACTATTTAGTGTAGAGCCATCCTGTCAGAGAGATGTGGGTCCTCTTCCCTGCTTTTCTCCATTTTGAAAGTAATTGGAATTCTTACTCTTATGTAAGCCGAAGTTCGTCTTTGTACCCTCTTTTAAAATAGGCTTGCACAGTTTCTTGCATGGGGCGGGGTGGGGGTGGGGGACATATATTCATTTCACTGTCTTCAGTTTAACCCAATTACAAATTAGAACCATAGCCACCTCTAACCTAGTGGAAGGCAGTTCTGATACATGATGAAAATTTGTGCTTACTTGTGGTAAAAGATCTTAAGTATAGCTTGGATAGAAGTTTGAATATCAAATAAAGGTTTTTGAATTCAGACATTTTGAAATAAATAACTAAAAGATTTTAAGTAGAGGATGAATTCTGTGTACAGAATTGTTTTTTAGAAAATTGACCTGACTGGCACTTGGAATGTGAAGCTGGGATTAGATAAGGGTCTATGATAACACGGGGCAGTTAGAAGGGAGAGCTGAATTTTGTGGGAGAGATAAGGAACTTTATTTGAGTTGGAATTACTTATTGGACTTCTAAATGGTGGTGCCCTCAAGTTGGGTAGGTGGGACAGAAGCAGCCTGGGATGTTGAAAACTATGTAATATGACCAAAAGAGTAAATGAAAAGTTAACAGCTGGCATACTAGCAAAAAGCAGAAGATAGAATACTTGCATGTGACAAGATTTTGTTAGCTATTCTGTATATACTAAAAGATGATGAAGCCAGCTCTTCAATAGTATTCTATAACTCATAATTTTCACTTATAAGCATGGCTTTCCCTCTGTTAAAATGGTGTTACTGTAAAATTTACCAAAATGTTGTACAGTACCTTGGTGGTGCTTAAGAATAGGTAACTGGAAGGAAACGTGATGTCGTGGCGTTCTTTTCCCCTAAAAAGGCTGAAGAAAAGCAATGAATATTAAACATTAGATTAGCTTTATAAATGTCAGAAATATTATATTCTTTAAAAATGTGCTTATCTTGAAAAGGATAAACCTGAGAATAAGGGTACATACAGTTCTTGCAGTGAACCCCCAAAGGTGGTAGATCTAAGTTGCAAGTTAGCTAGATGTGTGTTGTAGAGTCTGCTCTCTGAATACCCCACTAACGTACGTGCTTGTGCTTTTTTCCCCTCTCCTTTAACTAGGAATTGTGGTTCTTGGAATAAACAGAGCTTATGGCAGAAATTCACTCAGTAAAAATCTTATAAAGATGGTGAGTGTAAAGATTTAACTCTTTGCTTCTAATATTAAGATACAGTTTTGACTTTAAACTGAAAATGAGTTTTTTCTTTTTCCTCCTTTCTCTTCGTATTTCTGTTTAGCTGTCAAAAGCTGTGGATGCTTTAAAATCTGACAAGAAAGTACGTACTGTAATAATCAGGAGTGAAGTCCCAGGGATATTCTGTGCTGGTATGTAAAAATTTTATTATAGTATTAAGACTATAGTTTAATTTTTCCTCAGTAATCTATTTTCCATTAAAATGTTCTGTGGTTTGAACTCTGTTACCAACAAATCCTTTGTCTGTTTTTTAACAGGTTCACAAGAAAAAAAATATGCTTAGTCCATCAGAATTAGAAAGAAGCTTTTGCAACTTGAACATTGTTTAGGAAGTTGAAAAAATCCTATGAGACATTAAATATTTGTACAATCTATGTAGTACAGTATTTGTTTGTGGTGTCTTAATTGTGGCCAGTCTTCAGTTTCATTCTTAAGGATCCTCAGTACTTTCCAACTTCAATCTCTGTGGCTTCTGCCTTTAAATATTGCAGAATTTTATGGTATTTTGGAACATTCATTGTCAGTGAGTTACATTTTGGCTTTTGATGAGGTTTTATTGCTTTCTAAAGACTTTTCTTAAAATGTAGCATATTTAAAATTACTTTTAAATTACATATTTAATTACTTTTGTTTTTGACATCTGTACAAGATTTATTTCATAAAAGAATTACTTTTAACTCCAGTTGGGTAATCAAAGAGTACAGAATACCCTCCCCTGCTTGGGTAATGGCATTATGCAGTTTAGGCTTCTGTTTTTGCATTTGTCAAAGTCAAGTAGTATGTGGACTGTCCCTCTAGTAGTAGAGTTGTTAGAGACTTGCATGTGACAGTGTGTGTAAAGCACAGTGTAGTAATTCAATACATGCCGTAAATGGCAGCTGTTAATAGCCGTCTTGTTCCTCCCTCAACCTGGCTAGAGTGCAGTGGCATCATCATAGCGCCCTGCTGCCTCAGACTCCTGAGCTCAAGTGATCCTCCTGCCTCTGCCAGGCTAATTTTTTCTATTTTTTGCAGAGACAGGGCTTTTGCTTAGGCTGGTCTCAAACTCCTGAGCTCAAGCAATCCTCCTGCCTCAGCCTTCCACAGTGCTGGGATCACAGGTGTGCACTACTGTGTCTGGCTCCTTAATAATTCTTATAAAAGTGATATATATATCTATATATCACTTTTTATAGATATATATATCTTTTTTCTTAATAATTCTTATGAAAGTGATTTTATATATATATATATAAGGGTATATTTATCTTTTTTCTTAATATGAAAAACTTAAAGCAAGGAAATTAGGATTCTTAGGTCTATAACTTTAAGGGCCAGGTGAACATAATCTTGAGGCAAGTGAGTCTTCACACCAAGACTGATGACTGAGAGGTCTTCCAGGGGCTATTGGTTGTCTTACTGGGAGGAGGTAGTTTTAGGGCTTTAAAAGGTCTAATTATATGAATGTTCAAGGAGTGATAGTGTTGAAGTGAAGGCAGAATAAGACTTTAAAAATAAGTGTTAAAGATCATTCTGGCATTATCATCTTTCTATTGGCAATGTGTTTTATAATTACAGTAGAACCTCTGCAAGTTGACCCCTCTAGGGACTGTAATAAACTGGTCAAGATGTGGGGTGGTCTTTGTTAAGGGAGTAGACCTGTACTGATACACACATGTGGTGCATGTCTGGTCCTTGAAAATGAGGTCACCTTAAGGAGGAGGTCATCAGCTGTGGAGTTTCTGTTGTAATCAGAATTAACACAATAACTTTGAGGACTTTTTTCTAAGTTAATCAAATCTATTTTCTTTTCTTTATGTGCTTTTAAACTTTTGCATAGGATAATCTTTTATATTTTAGCTCTTAAAATTTACTGCTATATTTCGTCAACAGAAGTAAATGTTTTCATTATAGAAAAATTGGGGCAAATCATTTATTTTAGTAAATCAGTGCGTATACATGGAACTGTTCTTTTCACTTCTTTCTGAAAGGTTGTCCTTTCTTATATATATTTGAAATCAACAGTCTAGTAGGTCTGTCTTTTAATATATACACATGAAATAATTTTGGGTGCATAAAATCTCTCTACATGGTAAAAGGATGTTTAAACTTATCATAGCCTATGTTAGCATAAACACCTTAATTATAATCAGGTAAATTTTTAACAGGTTCATAAGAAAAAATATGCTTAGTCCATCAGCATTAGAAAGAAGCTTTTGCAACATGTTCAAATTATCAATTGATAGCCTTACACATAATTAAAGCTTTCATTTGTATTTTGAAGTGGTAATATTAAAAAACGAAACTCATAAAACGTTATACCCATTTTTTTGGTTATCCTTTTAGCACTCTCTGTTTTCCCCAGAGTTGTCATTTTTTCCTTTTCTTTTTCTGCTCCTTAAAGGTTTGTCTTCTCTATATAGACGTCTGTATTCTAGTGATAATCTTGTTCATTTCTAAAAACTTACCACTTAAAAGTGGTCTTGCTTCCAATATCTTGAGCAGAGAAACTTCTCTTAATCTTTGTGAATCTTTTGCATTCTCACAACATAACATTTAACAGGGATTCAGCATTTTTTTGCTGAAGTTAATCAGCCTTTGAACTGTTGTTTAAATTCACTGATGCTTTTCTCAGGAACTGTTTGGGTATAGTAAGCAGCTCTCTGAACTGTCTCAGACTACCCTCTGTCCACTGCTAGTGTCTCTGGCTGCTAACTTTAGATCATTTTCTCTACATCATCTTTTCAGAAATCTTAGGAAAACAGATAATTAAACACTATTAAAGAGATTCCTACATTGCATTGAAGATTAGGCTAAGTGTAGCCAGACATTGCGGCAGGTGTCTGCAGTCCCAGCTGCTTGGGAGGCTGAGGCAAGAGAATTGCTTAAGTCCAAAAGTTGGAGGTTGCTGTGAGCTGTAATGCTATAGCACTCTACCAAGGATGACATAGTGAGACTCTGTCTCAAAAAAAAAAAAAAAAAAAAAAGATTGGGCTAAGGGATTTCTGACTTCTCATTTTAATCTTTAATGTAGGATTAATAACTGCTCCCCTACATTTTTAATTTATAGTCAAATTTTAGCTTAAAAAATAAGTAGTAGCTCAAAATATATGAATAAGAGAAGTCTTGTTCACTTTCTGCTCCATTCTTCTAAAGCAGTACTTTCAATAGAATTATGAATGGAACATTAAAAAATAAAGCAATTATTTTTATTATTTAATCTTCTAAAATTTTATTATACTAATATATAAAAATACACAGCCCATGTGCTACGCAATGACATTTTAATAGACCATTAATTACATCTTATAATCCATAAGATTATAATACTGTATTTTTACTGTCCCTTTCCTATGTTTAGGTTTAGATATACAAATAATTCCCATTATGTTGCTACACAGTTGCCTATAGTATTCTGTAAATTTTACCGAGTGGCTAGGAGCAATAGGCTATCCCACGTAGATTTGGTGTGTAGTAGGTTATACTATCTAGGTTTGTGTAAATGCGCTCTATGATACTTGAACGGTGGTGAAATTAACTAATAATTAAAACCTTTCTTAGAACTAAATGTGTTTATCATTAGGGGATGTTATATGCACCTGTTAAGCAGCTATTTAAAGCAGTACCTATGAGAACACATAAATATGATACTTATAAAGTGATACATATGATATGTGGACAGTGCATATTATTATTATTATTATTATTTTTTTTTTTTTGAGACGGAGCCTTAAGCTATCCCCCTGGGTAGAGTGCCATGTCATCACGCTCACAGCAACCTCCAACTCCTGGGCTCAAGCGAGCCTCCTGCCTCAGCCTCCCAAGTAGCTGGGACCACAGGTGCCCACCACAGCGCCTGGCCATTTTTTGGTTGCAGCCATCATTGTCGTTTGGCGGGCCCGGGCTGGGGATTTGAACCCGCCACCTTAGGTGTATGTGGCTGGCGCCTTAGCCACTTGAGCCACAGGTGCCGAGCCGACAGTGCATATTATAAGAGTAGCAAGAGTTGTATACAAAATGTTGGGCCGGTTATTACTACATACTAAAGTTGTATAAATTGTGTCTACAAATAAGATGATGGATTGGGTGATACTTTGTTTTTTCTGTCTTTAAACTTGTTAATTTTATTAATAAATCATATTGAGTAAATATATACAAAATAAATAATTTTGAAAAAATGACAAAGTATATTTTGGAAGCTAAAATTGTGCTATTAGCTGAGTTCCTGAATTATTGTTACAGCATTTGAGAGGAAAAATTTTAGACTAAAAGAGAAATTATGGATTAGTTTAGGCCCTTTAATTTTGTAGAATCTCTGTGAGGTGAAGGATCTGGTTAAAGATGGTGGCTTAGCTGAAGTTACTTCTCTTTATTCTTAGAGCAGGGTTTTCATTGTACGGTGGTTTCTAATCTTGGAGTATGAGAGTATGAGGTCTCCTTTTGAGGTTCTTTTTTTTTTTTTTTTTTGAGACAGAGCCTCAAGCTGTCCCCCTGGGCAGAGTGCCATGGCATTACAGCTCACAGCAACCTCCAACTCCTGGGCTCAAGCGAGTCTCCTGCCTCCGCCTCCCAAGTAGCTGGGACCACAGCGCCCGCCACAACGCCCGGCTATTTTTTGGTTGCAGCCGTCGTTGTTTGGCGGGTCCGGGCTGGGGATTCAAACCCGCCACCTTAGGTGTACGTGCCTGGCGCCTTAGCCGGTTGAGCTATAGGCGCCGAACCCCTTTTAAGGTTCTTAAAATTTTATACATTTATAAATTTGTGGCCCTACACTAATTCAGAAGATGTGTAATGTCAAAACGTCCTCATTACAGTGGCATATTAAAATGAATGTTTATGTTATCAATCATAGCAATATCTACTTACAGATAAAACTGTCACAGTTGTCATGGCTGTAGACAATGTTTCCCATACACGTGCGGTTTCATATGCTGTGTCCTGGGTGTAGCTCTAGGGTGGGAGTCACTGTTGTGTGCTCTTTCTTATAGATTAGAACACTGCTTCTGGGCTCATGGCTTCTTAGAATATTAGGAAACATCATGGAGTTAAAGCTTCTTCTAGAAGCATTGGCTCCTAGATTATACAAGGGATTGACCTGAATTGTGCTGCCTCCTTGAATGTTCTAGACATGGTTTATTCATTTTAAAAGTTTACCTTGTCTCTCTTTCTCTCTCCCATTTTAAAAGTTTACCTTGTCTCTCTTACACACACACACACACACACACACACACACACCCCTACACACCCCACACATGAAAGCTGAAATAATTCTGCTACTTCAACATGTTTAGGTTGTCAAAATATTAACATATAGTAGAACCTCTGTAAGTTGACCACCCTGGGGACTGCAACAAACTGGTCAACATACAGAGATGGTCAACATATAAGGCAGTAGGCCTACTATAGTGATATTTATGGTACCTCTCTGGGTCTGTGAAAATTAGGTAAGCTTAAGGAGGTAGTCCGTGTGGGGAAGGTCAACCATGAAGGTTCTGCTGTATGCCTATCATTAAATTATGAAAAAAGTCCTTTTGGTTGGGCTCTTGAATTGGGTGTAAATGTGTAATCACAGTCATCTGTTTATTTTTGTGTTTTTACTGTTTTAATACTAAATAGCAAAGTGCATGTACATTGTTTTTTACCATAACAGTTTTGAAATGAGGTTTTATGAGGAATTACTGAGCTTGATGATTTTTTCTTTTGAAATTCTTAAAATAGATGATAAACAATTCTTGGTAATCAATCCTTGTGTGTAGAACTCTAAATTGAGTGTTTTACTGAATTATGCCAGTGTGGGTTTTTTTAAAAAAGTAAAGATAGTTTTGCTTCTGCTTTTGAATTCTAGTAAATTGTGTTATGACTAAAGACTTCCCACTAAAATAGTCAACATGTGTTATCAAAATGGTGTGTATATTTTTCAAATGGATAGAAATGTCAGGACATGGACAGATACGTGGAAGCCTCTGACGAATGAATAATCTATTCATTTTTTTTTTTCAAAAATCTTTTTGTTTCAAAATCTTAGGCTGTCATATTTATGTATTTGAATATTAATCCCTTAGAGAGTTTGATAAATGAAGGGATAGATAACAACAAATTTGTATTAATTAGCCTGGGTTCTTTTATTGTTTTATTGTATAACATTTTTTGAAGTAAACTTTTTTATTTACTTGGTATAAAACTTACCAGTTTTAAGGTTATATAATTGCTAAGTTTCAACAGCTGTTTAAACCATGATTCCAGTCATGATGTGGAACATGTTTGTCACTTAAAAGCTTTCTTGTATGCATTTGTGGTCAATCCCTTTCTCTTGTCCTGACGCCTTAAAATACTGATCCCCTGCTGGCTACCATGATTTTGCCTCTTCTAGAATTTCTTATAAATGGATGAGTACTATAGGTGGTCTTTTATATAAAGCCTCTTTTATTTAGCATAATACTTTGAAGTTTATCTATGCTATACTTTCAGTAGTTTTATTCTGTGTATGATTTTTATTGTATTTCTGAGTGTGATTTTCATTTTATGGCTGAGTATTCATTGTATGTACCGAGTGGTTCATTGTATGGATGTACCACATTTTGTTTATTTACTCATTGATGGTCATATGGGTTTGTCCATTTTTTGGCTTTTGCACATACTGCTTCTGTATTCCCATTTGCTCTTTTTGTGAACATAATTTTATTTCTCTCAGGTAAATCTTTAGGAGTGTAATTATAACTGTATGTTTAGTTTTATAAGAAATCGTGACTAGGAATGGTTGTTCACTCCTGCCATCTTGGTACTTAGGGTGGCTGAAATGGGAGACTTGTCTTGAGGCCAGGAGTTCCAGACTGTAGTGAGTTATGATCACACCACTGTAGTCCAGCCTGAGTGACAGAGCGGGACTGCATCTCCTATAAAAACAAAACAAAAACCCAAAACCTGCCTACTGTTTTCTGTACTATTTTGAATTCATATTGGCAGTGTATGTTTTGAGAGTTTTACACATTTTATATCTTTGCCAACACTTAATAATGCTAGTTTTAAAACATTTTAGGCATACTAATGGATAGGTAGTCATAAATCATTGTGGTTTTATGTATTTATTTATTTTTATTTTTTTTGAGACAGAGTCTTACTATGTCATCCTCAGTAGAGTACTGTAGCGTCACAGCTCATAGCAACCTCACAGCAAACTCTTGGGCTTAAGCGATTTCTCTTGCCTCAGCCTCCCACAGAGCTGGGACTACAGGTGCCCACCACAATGGCCGACTCTTTTTTTTGTTTGTTTGCAGTTGTCATTGTTGTTGGGCAGGTTAGGGCTGGGTTTGAATGCGCCATCTATGGTGGATGTGGCTGGCACCCTAGCTGCTGAGCTACAGGCACCAAGCCAGTCATTGTGGTTTTAGTTTGTATTTCTCTTAGCAAATATGGTTTGGGGCATCTTTTTGTGGGCTTATTTGCCACATAGAACATGTGCCACTTTGCCACTTTCTTGGTGAAGTGTTTGTTCAAATGTTCCCCCATGTTTTTATTAAAATGTCTTTTTACTGAGCTGTTAAGAGTTCTTTCTGTGTTTTTGATACAGTTCTTTTATCTGATATGTTTTGTTAGTTTTCTCCCACTCAATTCCTTGCCCTTTTTTCTTTTATAATTTGTTTTGAAGAATAAACTTTTTATTTGAAGACTGATATGTACATTTTTTAATGATTTGTACTTTTTTGTGAATTATGAAATTTTATACTACTTCCAAGTCACAAAGATTTTTTTCTTATATTTTCTTCTAGTATTTTTGTGGTTTTTATGTCTAACATTTATTCCTATTATGCATTCTGTATATACTGTGAAGTAGGGATTGAGGTATTGTCGTATAATAAAGAATTTATTTGAGTCTTTGCTCTGATTCTTGGCATATTTCCTGAGTGATTTGAGTCTTTGCTCTGGTTCTTGGCATATTTCCTGAGTGATAAGAGTGCCTTTTGTTTGGTAATGAAATGACCCAAGGCAGAGGCCCCCTAGATAGCTTTAAGCTTTTCAGAAAAACCAAGTATATGTTAACCAGTTTGATTTAAGCATTCCAAATTATATATAGCAGCACATTGTACCCCATAAATGCATTAATGTACAGTTGTGATTTAATAAAAAAATTGTTAAGAGGAAAAAAATAAATTATTTAAAACAAAACAACTATGAGATTAGAGGGTTAGAATGTTTAAAACTGCCCCCCCCCCCCCGGAGAAGGGAGAGGGGCCTGTTATTGAGCTCAATCACCAGTAGTCCATAATTTTTTTTCTGACAGTCTAGTGAAACCCCCATAACAGTCCCTGACAGGGAGTCGGGTAGCTTCTGGGTTGATTAATGCATTGATTTTCTGGGAAGCTAGTAAGTCCACACTCAGGGTTCATGGAAGTCCTGCAGCTCCTCTTCTGATGCCTTGTCCTATATATCATTTCCATTTGTCTATTCCTGAGTTACATACTTTATAGTAGAGTAGTAACTGTAAATAAAGTTTTCCTGAGTCCTATGAGTCCTAGGTATTTTTGTGTGTTTCTTTTAGAGACAGGGCCTTGCTCTGTCACATGGGGTATGGTGTGGTGATTTGATCATAGCTTACTGTAACCTTGAATTTCTGGGCTCAAGTGATCCTCCTGTCTCAGCCTCCAGAGTAGCTGGGGCTGCAGGTGCATGCTACGTTTGCCTGATTTTTTATTTTTAATTTTTTGCAGAGATGGAATCTCACTATGTAGCCCAGGCTGGTGTCCAACTTTTGGTCCCAGTCCTCCTGTCTTGGCTTCCCAGAGTGCTTTGCTTACAGGCACTGGAGATGAGCCACTGGCATGGTCCCAATCTAGTGAATTAACATTTTTTCTGATATATCTGGTGGACCCAGTGTAAAGACAAGGGTCCGTACAAGAGGGAGGCAGGAGGAATCCAAGAAGGGGAAATGGTGATGGGAAGCAGAAGTTGGGGGTGACACAGGGAGAGGGGCCAGGAGCGAGTTAAGTCTTTTCAACAAACAATACTGAAAAAAATTACATATGAATATACAAAAAACAAAAATAAAATATCCCTATATACAATTAAAAAAATTGTGGCAGGCATTGGCAGCTCATACCTGTAATGCCAGCATATGGAAGGCCAAGGTAGGAGGATCACTTGAGCCCAGGAGATTGAGGTTGCAGTGAGGCCACTGACCTCTAGCAAGGAAAAGAGAGTGAGACTTTGGACTGCTTAAGAGGAATGAGGATAGCCTCTAAAGCTGGGAAAGGCAGGGAGCTCATTCTCTAACGCCTTCAGAAGGAATGCAGCCCTGCTATCCCAGGATAGACTGTTGACCTTGACCTGTCAGGTTATTTTAGTTATTTGTCCAGCAACAGTAGGAAGTTGAAACCAGGTGTGTCAGGGCTCGCATACTCTGGCCGTTAGGGGCTTCTCCTGTTCTGCCTGCTGCTGGTCTCCATGAGCTCCCACTGATACGTCCATCTCTAGTTCATCACCACCTGGTTAATTCTCATCTTTTCTTTTTCCATATTTGTATTATGTTGTCCACTCCATGTGGTCCTGTGGCCCTTCTTGCTCTCTGCTGGACAAAGCTCCTCCCTCAGACTCACTGTACTCTGTGTTCCCTTTGTACTGAGAAAGGCCTCTGCTCAAATGTCATCTCCTTAGAGAGTTGTTCTTTCCTCACTTAAGTCATAGCAGCCTCTCTACTT
The DNA here is from genome assembly GCF_000181295.1 of Otolemur garnettii. Classification (NCBI taxonomy): domain Eukaryota; kingdom Metazoa; phylum Chordata; class Mammalia; order Primates; family Galagidae; genus Otolemur; species Otolemur garnettii. Next base: position 1,184,327 of record NW_003852483.1, read on the forward strand.
CCCCAACCCCATCACATTTTCCTATTTTAGCTTCATCTTTGAACTTTTCAGTTCCTGAATTTATTTTTTACTTATTTGTTATCGGTCTCCCTCCCCCACAGATAAGCTCCTGCACTGGAATTAGGGCAGAGGCCTGTTGCCAGAACAGTGCTGGCCCATGGAAGGTGCACATAGTCGGGGGATGATTGTAAATCATTTTGGTTGCTGAGGAAGTAACACCAGCCAAGTGTCATGGTTAAATAAAACAGACTTTGATACAGAGGGTGTGTAGGTGGCTTGTGTGGTTAAGAAGAGTGATTTATTCTTGAGATACTGTCAGGGTCTTACAGATAGAAGGTGGTACCTAGGGTATCAGGAAATCCAACCACTTCTGCAGCAAACCAGTGAAGATTAAACCATCAGCTTTATTACTTATTGTTAAAACTATTTGAAGAATGTGGCTTGGATATGCCCAAGTGGACTTCGGTGTCCCTCCATCCCCCACAACGGCTATCTTGGAGGAGCAGAGTTATCTCTGTGAGGGTGAGGAGGGAATGGGCTCCCCTGTGAGAGTGAGCCGCTGGTCAGAGGGCCTGGGCTTTTCTTTCCTCTCAGCTGCCGTGGTGGTTGGGGAGGAGGCAGTGAGAGGCTGGAGGGTCCTCCGTGTAGGTGGCCCGTGGAATGTGATTCAGCTTTGGAGCCTTGGTTAGGTTTGGTAAAACTCTAGCAGCTGGAAAGGCAGAATTGAAAAAATTAGAAAAAGGTTAGGTTTTTGTCATTCTCTTTTTTGAGATTGATATTTAGCAGCGCAGTTTGCTTTCTTAGGGCTTTCTCTGGGAATTGGTGGGCAAGGGTGTCCAAACAATACCTAACTTTTTTTTTTCCTCTGCTGCACATTGGAAAGAATTGCCTTTGGCCACACATTAGATGCGAAGAAAAAGTCTGCACCTAAATTTGTGGTATCTGATACCACAGATAAGCAAAAATAGTCCTTACAAAATTAGCATGTGGCCGTGGGCTGCAGATTGTACACCCCTGATACTGAGGTCAGCAAACTTTTTCTGTAAAGGGCCAGATATTTTAGACTTGTGTGCTCTCTTATAAATTTATCACATGTTCATTTTATTTTTATAGTTCTTCATAAAACATTTAAAGAACAGAGTGCAGACTGGACTGCAGGCCATTGTTTGCTGTCCCCTGTTTCTCTTCATTGTTGTTCCCGCCCATTTCGTGGAGCCTGGCTCTTGCCCTGAAGCGGATAGTGGGAGTTGGGCTGAGGTTCAGTAGCCTTTGCAGGATGAAGCCAGAGAGGCCTGACCATGGAGGCCATGTCTCTTGACATACAGTCAGAGTGTTCATTTTTCTTGTGTGCTTGGTGAGTGATCCGTACACAGCTGTGTAACTCATAATTTGTGAAGTATTTTGTTTGGTGATAATGTCATTTGAGTGAATGACAGATTCGAAAGGCCAAAACCAATTAGGATGATCTTGAGGTTTTTGGTTCTTAAACCCGCCCCCCCCCATTAGAATTTTCATTTGAGTAACTTAGGACTTTTTGTAGCCAAATAAAGTTGAGAGAGATGGAGATAGTATTTTTACATTTTCTAAAATATAAATAAAGTAATAAATACCAATATTATTTATTCATTAAAAGTTTTTAATAATGAATACATGTATTGCATGTTCCTTTCCTATGAATATTTGATGATTTTTCTTTGTTAAATTATAAGAAATATCTGTAAATCGGTTCCTTCTGTGACTAAGATAGACACCTACGAGGTGTGTTTCTTACAGTGTTGATTTGCTCCAGCAGTCAGTTCCTCTCCGGGAAGGAGCTGCTGGACCTGCACGTCACACTTCTCTCTCAGTATGGTCTCCAGGATTTGTTCAGCTCCCAGCTTTCTGTTTTGTTTTGTTGTTGTTTTTTTTTTTTTCTCTGATAATTGCCCGTGAATGGACAATTTAGTATTTAGCCTAAAGCATAGGGGAACTCTGATGGAAATTGTTTGAGCTCTTTCTCTGACAGACTCTTTTTTCCTTTCCGTTTCCCTGCCTGGAGAGTTCCAGCTGCCTCAGGCTCCCTGAACTCTGATCTTCTCAGATCAGCAAGGCCACTGTGCCCTGAGTCCCTCTCACACCAGCCTATAAAGTGCCTTCAGGAAGAAGGCTGGGACAGTTATAGGCTCCTGGAGTCTGTCACTACCTGTCAGTTACTCCATCCAAATCAGAGGTGCAAGTGCCCAGCTCCCTTTAGTGGGGAATGGTGTTGCAGAACCAAGGCTGGCTTCTGCACATGCCCATTGTTACTTGGGTGTGTACTTCTGGATTCTGTCCTGAGACAGACATAAGGAATTAATAGATAAATCGATAAATTATTTTACATATTCACACTCACATGTTTACATCAGTTTCTGTATTTATATATTAAAAACCATGAGTTCTGGCTCGGCGCCTGTGGCTCAAGTGGCTAAGGCGCCAGCCACATACACCTAAGGTGGCGGGTTTGAATCCAGCTTGGGCCAGCCAAACAACAGTGATGGCTGCACCCAAAAAATAGCCAGGTGTTGTGGCAGGCACCTGTGGTCCCAGTACTTGGGAGGCGGAGGCAGGAGACTCGCTTGAGCCCAGGAGTTGGAGGTTGCTGTGAGCTGTGATGCCACGGCACTCTACCTAGGGGGACAACTTTAGGCTCTGTCTCAAAAAAAAAAAAAAACAACAACATGAGTTCACACTGATAATTTACACTTCATCACCACAGGGTTCTTTCTTATCTTTTTCCTTTCCCTGTTTGTATTATTTACAATATAGTTATTCATTTGCTTAATCCTACAATACCTACAGAGTAGTTTTAGAATTTCTGATTCACACCACTATGATAAACTCATCTTTTAAATAGAACTTCCTATTTAATGGTCCCTGGCTCATGCTGGTTCAGCCTGACTAACCACTTAAACCATTTTAACAGTGGTGGAGAAACTATGAATTCAGTGGAAACTGTAACCTTATCCTAATCTGAGGAGTTATTTATTAAATGTTTAAATTTTGATAATTTCACTTTCTGAGTTAACGAGGATGTAACCCCATTCCAAGTTAAGGAGCATCTGTATTCTGTGTCCTTCGATTGAGGGTATGCACTACTGTAATGAATACAATACTTATTAAACGATGTGTTGAAAAGTTACTGGAGTTATTTTTTCTGCAGTTGGTTATGTTTTTAAAATTTGAAACAAAGTTAGGTTTCCTCCTGTTTATTTTCAATATGTAAAATATTAAATGTGATTTCAAAAGTGAAAACTGTACAAAGAGGTGTGGTCATAGAAGTGTCAGCATCCATTTCCTCCCTGTAATCCCTTACCTCTGATTCCTAGGGGCCCTCATTCATTCATCGAATAACTCATAACAGTCCTTAAGGGTGTTAATGAAGTCTCATTGGTTTTTAGGTTGTCCTTCATATGTTTCTTTGCAAAATTAAGGGTATGCCCATTTCCCTGTTTCCATTCTTCCTTATATGAGTAGGATTCCATAATACTCTTTCATACTTTATGTTTTGCAGTTAACAGTACCTCCTAGAGATCATGCCACATTTGTTCACGGGAATGTGGTGATAGCTGAAAGTGTATGAGGGGTAAAGGAGACTTTTTACGATAGAGATGTTACCACAGTTTGCATGCTGATGGGGCTAACCTGATTCTTTTGGAGAGGGAGAAATGACATCATCTTTAGGAAGGAAGCTTCGAAGTAGACCAGAGAGGCTGGGATGCTGGTTAGAAATGGAGGGTTTGGGTGTGGGTTTGGGTTGGTGAAAAGACACTTTACTTTGAGGAAAAAGGAAACACTGTATGTTAGAGTCTTGAAATTTGATAGAGTTCAGTGAGGCTTGCCATTAGGAGATGGGAGGAGGGGATGCTAAGTAGATGGGCTTTTTCACCAAGTGGGTAGTTATTATAAAATATATGAGTAATTTTTTAAAAATAGAAATTTTATGTTTAATTGGAGTAAAAGGTGGCTTCAGATACTGGATGAGAAGATACAAGTAAAAGTACTTAAGAATTGGTATTGTGGCCTGGTGTGCTAACTCACTCCTGTAATCCTAGCACTCTGGGAGGCCAAGCCAGGTAGATTGCTATTGCTTGAGCTTAGGAGTTTGAGACCAGCCTGAGCAAGAGGGAGAGCCCATCTCTAAAAACTAGCCAGGGGTTGTGGCGGCACCCATAGTCCCAGCTGCTTGGGAGGCTGAGGCGAGAGGATCACTTGAGCCCAAGAATTTAAGGTTGCTATGAGTTATGATGCCATGGCACTCTGCCAAAAGGGGATAAAGTGAGATGCTGTCTCAAAAAACAGAAAAGAATTTGTCTTGGTATTGAAGATCTGGTGCTCCAGAAGCTATGAGGATAGTCTAGTCTTACTAAGAGTGTAATACTCTTAACTTCTGATCATCTCCCATTCCTAACCTTAATCTGGAAATTTCCTATAATAAGAGCTATCCCTATGCTCTCACCAGTTAGGAGATTCCATTCCTTGAGAACTGATGTGGCCTGAAGCAGGACCAGTTTGTTATAATTGGTAACATATCATCTAGTATAGGGTTATCCAACCCTTTTTTCCCTCTGTTGTACATTAGAAGAATAAGAGTTGTCTTGGGCCACGCAGTAAGTATACAGACACTAAGAAAGCTGATGAACAAAGAAAAAAGGTCTGCATTTACTTTTTGTGATACCTGACACTACAGTTAAACCAAAAATGTTCTTGCAAAATCAGCATGGAGCCTGCAGCCCCCAGTTTGGACACCCCTCATCTAGTAGATGGTAAACTCTCAACTTCATGTCATAAAAAACTATCATAAATTGACTTGGCTTTTAGGATTGCTTGGTTTCTAGTGATTATGGATTTTTCTAAACTTCCTTTGGCTTTACTCTTCCTTATATGCCAGCTTTATCCTCAGCTTGGTGGCCTGAAGCTTTAGTAGTTCTGGGTTCCATCTCTATGCATGACCCTGTTGAAAGAAAGAGAAACTTCTGCTCCTGTCCAAGTTAGAGCCTTTAGATTGACCTTGATTTGATTACTTAGGGGAATGAAACATGTGGATTAGCTCAAGCTACCCAGAGCCCACCCCTAGATGTGGGGTTGGATTTATCTTCTTACAAAATACAAGCCCTGTGGGGAGTGGGGAAAGTAGATACCAGGACAAAAATAAGGCTGCCATTAGGAAATAGGAGGGGGGAAGTTGCGGCTAAGCAGAGGTCAATATTCATGGATTTTAAGAACTCCTATTGTAAACTGTCTTTGTTAGGGTTCACCTATAGGGAAAACACATGAATTTCACTCATTCATTTACCATTTTTCTTTGCAGGACCCTGTCATGTGTCAGGTACTGTTCTAGGATCTGGGGATAATAGCAGCAAAGAAGACAGAAATAACCTCTGCTCTGTGCAGCCTCCATAGGCAGTGGGGAGGGACCATCCTATTTTGCCAAAAGGATGTGTGACAATATTGTTTGAAGCTTGTGTAATGTTTGTATGTGACTATTTGGTTGATAGAGCTTGTAACGGAAGTGAAGGAGGAAGTAGATAACAAAGGTGGTAGGTAGAAAATAGAAACAAAAACAAATCATTGGCTTGCTCTTTCTTACTGATGTTTGTAAATCTAAAAATCAGAATTTTTACAGTTAGGGAGCAAAGAATATGGCTGTCACCTCAGTAAAATTATGAGCTATCAACATTTTCAAAAACTTTGCCTTTTTATAATGCAAGAACAAGAAGAATCAGAAGTAGTAATAATCGATTAAAGATGTACCTGAATTCTGGAATCAGTTCTTTAAAAACTCTGTTTTAGGTTCATGCATGTCAATTGGTTAATAATTTCATTCAAATGATATAGCTTGTTTTGTGTGTGTTTGTGGGTAGGTATGTGTATATATATACTTACATACGCATTTGTAGGTGTGTTTATATATACATATCTACACATACCAGGAAAATAAGACAAAAATAGAGGTTTATTATGTTTAAATTTTTATTAAAATTTCTACTAACGTTGGGATTTTATGTTATCCTTTTCTTTTGCCTTAAATTTTTAGTAAAATGACCTATATATGAAATAAAATCTGAAGAGTCCATTGGCCCCAATAGAAAGTGTGGGTTGTTTTTTTTGGTCTGCTGAGGGTTACTGTAATATACCTGTGTGATCATCATGTATTGTGGTTGGTGACTGGGCACTCAAGCACTCATGGAATATTTATGAAAATTAATAATCTGCTGGGCCATAAAACCTCCACAGATTTCAAAGGACTGTTGTTAACAGAGCTTATTCTGTCACCACAGGCAGTTAAGTTAGAATTCGTTTACAAAACGGTAATTAGAAAAAGTCCCTTACTTTGGGAAATTTAAGGTAATTTCTGTGTAACTCAACAAAGGAATCTTAGTAGAAGTTAGAAAATACTTAAAACTAACAAAAATACTTTGAAAATTGTATAATACAGTTAAGGTTCTTTAGGAAAGAAGAAAGGCTTAGAATGAATAAATATCCACCTTGGGAGACAGAAATAACTACAGAATAAATGCAGATGGGGAGAGGACAGGAAGTGAGCATAAGCTAGTGATGCGATAATCACACAGTAAGTAATAAAGATAATGAATCCCAGAGCTGGTTCTTTGAAAAGTCAGATAGTCAAACTTTTGGCAGGATTAATCAAGGAGGGAACAAATGAATACCTATAATCTTCAGATTGAAAAGGGAGCCAGGGATGTAAGTTCCACAGGGATTAAACTGGTAAAATAATATTGAGAACAAATTTATGCCAGTAAAGTCAGGATTTACGTGAAATGAACAAATTAATGGAAAATAAAACTTAACCACAAAACTGACTTAAGAAATAGAAAATTTCAGTAATCTCAGAGCCGTATGGAGCTTGAAGCAGTAGTTATAGTGCTTTCCACAGAGAAAGCTCGTGGCCACAATGACTTTGGAAATGTTATACCCAGAACATTCATGAAACAGAAAATTCTAATTTTATATACATTCTTTGAGAAAACCAAAAGACCCTTCCCCAGCTCATTTAACAGGCTGGGTAACCTTGATACAACTACCACTCAGGAGCAGCACAGGAAAGGAACACAGCAGACCAGTTTCCTGATGTGTGGAGACGCCACAGGTACAGAGAGAACCCACTCCAGCCAGGGCTGCTTGTAGTTAAGGCGCAGATGTAGCTATATGGAAATCATCGATTATCTTGACGTGATACTTATCTTTAATGTAAGGAATAAAAGCCTGTTCGGGGTGGGGTCAAGATAGACCAGGGTACTTGAATCGGTAGGACATATTCAAAAACTGGAATGATTCAGAAATGATGGCTTTGGTCACTTCACAGTAGTTTCTACAGATTTGTAGAGTATTTCATCTTTTACTACTGAGGAAAATGCAAGGTAAAATTACCATTTCTCATCCACTAGATTGGCAAAGTCTAGTAAGTGTTTGAGGATTCTCCAGAGAAACAGAACCAATAGGACATAAGAAGTTTACTATTAGGAATTGTCTCCCACAATTATGGAGATGGAGAAGCTCCACAGTCTTACCTGCAAACTCGAGGCCCAGGAAAACCAGTCGCATAGTTTAATCTGTGTCCAAAGGCTTGAGAACCAGGGAGCTAAGGATGTGAATCCCAGTCCAAGGAGAAGATGAGATGAGATGTCCCAGTTCATACAGTGAGAAAGGAAAAGGGGGGCAAATTCCTCCTCTTCCTGCCTTTTGTTCTCTTTAGGCTCTATTTAGGGATTGGGTGATGGCCTTCTACATTAGGAAGATCCCTGCTAGTCGCAACCAGAAGCACCCTCACAGATACACCCAGAACCAATGTCTGATCTGGGCACCCCATGGCCCAGGCAAGTTGACATGTAAAGTGAACCAGCACAGTAAGCCTGCCAGTCCCAGCGCTAGAGGTACTATGGAGCAGGGCACTGCTGGCGGCAATGCGTGCAGGTGGAGCCGCTCCATTCCATGTGACCTGGTAGCTAAACTCAGAGGGACATGGTTAAAAGCGGTGATCTCCCAGGCTGGGATGTTTCCAGATGCGCAGGAGGTGCACAGATGGTTTTAAAAGGATCTGTCTGAAACACAGTTCACATAGGTACCTTCTCTAAGGTGCTTCAGGCTGTTCTGGAGGTTCCAGTTCTCCATTTCCCAGTCATAGTTGCTTTACGCACAACAGAAAGTTAATCCTTTGCTTTCTTGCTTCAGAGGGGAAGAAGTTCCTGAATTGCCAAAAAGGAGTCCTTTAAAAATATTATTGTTGAATTTTTGCAGTTTTTGGCAGGGGCTGGGTTTGAACCCACCACCTCTGGTATGTGGGGCCAGTGCCCTACTCCTTTGAGCCACAGGTGTTGCCCTTATTCTTGAATTTTAATTAGGATCTTTATTCTAGCTCTTTCTAATTCTTTGCATTTAACACAATTTATAGATAATTTAGTAGAGTTGTTAGGGGATTGTTAAATGTTTCTTGATTACGATGTAATTTTTCAAGAGAGCACTAAAAGAGTGATGCTATAGTGAAAGTTCTTGTTTATCTGGAAAGGTCATCTCATCATGAGTAAAATTGGTGAGAGACCTCACCTTACTTCAGTGAGAAGTGATTTTTCATTTGTGGATATATGAAATAATGGAAGAAGGGGAAGGTAGTCCCATCTTATCTCATTGAGATGCATTTCTATTAAAAGTTTACATTTAGTATATACTAGTTATTATATTTACAAAATAATTATGCTTGAGTCCTCTCTGTGCTAATAATATTAGTAGTGAAAACTCAGTCCAGAAGAAAAGTTTTAAACTTAGCAGTCTGTAGTTACTGGGAATTTAATAAAAGTTAATTCAGTTATGTACATATTGCAAAGAAATGTGACAGCATGATTAGTAACATATTTTAAAGCATAAACGCCAGTTATATCAGGAAAAGAATTACAGGGAAGTAGAGTAAAAATGCCCATTCATGAATGAAAGAAATAATGTAGCATTTTTTATTGTTAAGGATGGGTTGTCTGTTTAGATATGGATGACTTTGCCGACCAAATCACTGTGGTATGTATAATACACCCCTCTAGACTCGTTGAAAATAATATATCAGTTCTATTTTAAAATGGCACTTTTTGCAAGCCCTGCAGTCTTTGAAACAATTTAAAAATTTTTTAGATTCAGTATAAAAATGTTCAAAGGAGGACATAATTTTAAGAGTTATTTTATCAGTAATGGGAATAAAGGTTGAAGACCACTTTAAGCGTTATCTTGTGCGGGAGGGGGTTAACACTCACTGGGGAACCTACTGGAATTTTAGCCGACATTTTGGCTATGACGGAGCTTTGCTGGCGTTTGCTTAGTGGGGACCAAGGAAGCTATAGACATAATGCTGTGCATAGCAAAGAAGGATGCTGCTGCATATAACTTCTCTAAAGTCCACTGAGCTAGCCCATTGCAAATACAAATAGAAAATTAACTAAAAAATAGAAATTAATACATACTAATTCTAAAGAATATTTAAAAGAAGAAATGTATTTAAAATAATAAGCTGAGAAATTTTAGGGGCTAGCCATTATAGTGGGTGATATTTAAATAAAATATATGTCCTTAAAATTGTTAATATATCAACTGCATGTGTTGTCTACTCAATTTATTACATTTCTGACAGCATATTTAGTTGAAGGGTTTGCAGTAGAGTAAATACTGCAAGCAATTCAAGCCATTACAAATATGTGACAGGAGATAGAAAATTCGTTTAAAATGCCTCAGAAATGCGAGCTGCAGCCCTCCCCTGCAGCTAGTGGCCAGACGCATGCCTAGAGAATGATGAGCCCTGCTGTCTCCCCCTACCTCCGCCCCCTTAGTCCACTCAGATGCTGAGCCACCGAGCCCTGCAGGTCATCCCCAGCAGTGACAGTGAATAGAGGATCTGCCAAGCTCAGGCTTCTGCAGTGGTCTACGATGACACCAGTAAGAAATGGGTACCAATCGAGCCTGGCCAGCAGAGATTCAGCCGGATCAACATCTACCACGACACTGCCAGCAACACCTTCGGAGTTGTTGGAGTCAAGCTATAAGATCAGCAGATTGTGATCAATTATTCAGTTGTGAAAGGGCTGAAATACAGTTAGGCAACAGCTTTCTACCAGTGGCATGATGCCTGCCAGGTGTACGGGTTAAACTTTGCAAGTAAGGAAGAAGCAATCATGCTTGGCAGTGCTTTTGGCTCTGAACATCATGAATTCCCAAGAAGGTGGCCCCTCCAGCCAGCATCAGATACAGAATGGCCCCATTCCTTATGAGATGGACATCCAGAGAAGATAGGCGATTGAGCAGCAGCACCAGCATCATTAGGAATCTCTAGAGAACATCAGTCACAGGGCCCATCCTCCCACCTAGGCATCCCTCATCTGCAGCCAGCATGCCCCTCTTATGTAGCTGGCCTCTACTCCCTACCTTCACCCCCTGTCCTACCTCCCCTGCTTTATTGCCAGTCAGAGGAGCCCAGGGGGCCATCCACGATGACAGCTCCATGTCAGGACTGGCTGCTGAAATGCCACCTGGGCAATCCGTGGGGTGGTGGAGGAGGCCTTATGGAGGAAATGAACAAATTGCTGGCCAGAAGAGAAAAGCAGCATCCCAAACAGGCCAGCCTACAAAAAGGAGGATGAAAGACAAATGGAAGATCCTCGCACCCCCATCTCCAGGGACCTGAGCATCCAGTCAACCACCTGACTCCTCAGAGGCCCGCTGGAAGCCCTGTGAGTGGAGGAACTCGGTGGAGAAACCTTTGTCCTGTTACTGGCCAGAACCCTGTCTGTGACAAAGAGCTCTGAAGCTAAGAGCCCCCTTCAGTCGCAGCCCCATTCTAGGAGGAAACCAGCTGGGGATGGGAATGATGTGGCCCTAGATGCCTTTGATTTGGATGGGATGAAACAGGAGATCGTGGAGGAGGTGGTGAGGAGACCTGACAAAGTGAAGGAGGAGATCATTGATGATGTGAGGCAGGAGCTGAGTGGGATCAGCACCATGTGAGGTGGCGGTGCTGAGACAGCAAGTCCATCCAGGAGGACAGCAAGAGGGCTGTCCAGCCCTGGGCCTCCAGCACACACAGAGCTCACACAGGAGCTTGGACATGCTTCATTTAAATCTTAACCTGAGATAAAATAGTAAAACGAGGAAACAAACTTCAGTTTGGAAAGTTTTTAGGTTCTACCTGCCACAGAACACCAGGTCTCCTTGCCTTTTTTGTACTTTATATTTGTTTATTTAAGTATATATTTCTTTTGCTTTATAGAGAAGATGCCTCAAATCATCTGCTTCTTTAGATGGTTTTCAAGTTTTCTCTTAAGTGACACTTTCAGTGCCTCAGCTGGCAATGATGGCCAGGTACAGCGTGGTATCACCACACACGGCAGAGCTGTCTGAGTGCAGTTCCATCCCCAGAAATTACAGTGTTGAAACTGTCCACTCATGGCAATGTCTGTGTCCATAAATGGTTTATGGACCACAAGAAATAAAAGTGACTCAGAAGCAAATATTACATTATCAGAACACATGAAATACAAGGAACACTTGAACTCTTATTTACTTTTGCTGTAGTTTGCAATAATCACACCTTGAATAAACCTCAATGGCGATGACACTGCCCCTGCACAGAGCTCATACTTCCTTAGTAAGACTGGTATTGGGACCCACTCCTCACCATTACACCCCTCTGCACTCACACATGTTTTCCTTCAAAACTTATTCTTTTCTATGTAAGTTACTTATTTTTATTCTTCATTGTTTTTGTGTCTCCCTTGCTTGGAGGGAGTATAGGAGAAGAGCACAGGAGGGATGGTCTTTTGGGGAGTTTGGCCGTAAAAGGAGGAGAGAAATTAGTAGCTGGGGGAGGTAGGGCTTATGGAGTCAGGAATTGGGTTTTACATAAACTTATTTATTGAATTGTAATGTGTGTTCACAAAAATGCACAAATGTGTGTAATTGCTAATTTCTATAAAATGAAATCACCTATACAGCTCCCACATCAATTAAGAAGTGACCATCACCAATATACCACAGTCAACCATCACATACCTTCCTTACCAGAAAGCATGTCCCACCCAAAAGACATTGGCCGGTATTCTGACTTTTCATCACCGAATACTAATATTGCTTTCTCTCAAACTTTGTATAACTGGAATTGTGCAGGCTGTATTATTTTTATTTTTTTTGAGACAGTGTGTTGCCTAGGCTAGAGTGCGATGGCCTCAGCCTACCTCAAACTCGTAGGCTCAAGTGATGCTCCTACCTGAACCTCCCGAGTAGCTGGGATTATAGGCACCCACCACCATACCCAGCTAATTTTTCCATTTTTAGTAGAGATGGCATCTTGCTTGCTCAGACTGGTCTCCAACTCCTGACCTCAAGCTGGATACCAGCCTTGGCCTCTCAGAGTGGTGGGATTACAGGAATGAGACAGTACAAATGTGTTGTTCTTTGTAGGAAAATTTCACAGTTTATCCATTCTTCTGTTTGATGGTTGTTTGGGGGTGTTGTCAGTTTTGGCTGTTAGGAATAATGCTGCAGTGACTACGCTTGTGTGTTTTTTAGTGCACATATTCTGCATTTTTCTTGGGTATGTGTATCTGGAATGGAATTGCTTTCAAAGGGCAACAGTTTTACTCTCAGAACCTTTAGGGTTCCCCTTCTATGCCCTCACCAACACTTCAGCTGTGTTGTGTTTGTCAAACAGGTAGTTTTGCCAGTTGGGGTATTTATCTTTTTCTCACCAATTTGTTGTTCTTTCTATGTGCAGGACACATTTATTCAGATTTCTTCTCCCACTGTTTGACTCGTATGTCAACTCTTTTTTTTTTCCCCGCATGTTAACGCTTAATGATGTCTTTTGATGAATGCAAGTCTTTAATTTTAGTGCAATGCAATGTTTTCTTTTAAAAATCTTTACTGATATGGAAGTCTTAAATATTTTTGGATCAGTTAGAAGTTGATTGTTAATTTTTCCTTTTACATTTAGACCTATATTCTGCCATAATTGTTCTAGTGTGTGTATGACATGAAGTAAGGAGAGTCAAGTATTGTTTTTTGCCGTCTGAATATTCTTTTGTCCCCCGACCCCTCATTTTATTGAAAAGTCCGTCTTTTCATCACTTCTGCAGTGCCACCTTGGCCATAAATCAACTAGGTCTTTTCTGGTTCACGATTCTGTTCCATTAATCTATTTCTGTTTTTTTTTTTTAATCCAGTATCACATTTTCTTAATTACTGCGTCTTTATAATCCATCCTATTTGAATATAAGCCCTTCAAGGTTTTCTTCCTTAAGAGTATCTTGATTGTTACGGTACTTTGCATTTCCGTTTTGTCCATTTCCTAAAAGCACTGGAATTTTGATCAACATTTAATCTATTCGTTTGGAGAGAATTTATATCTTTTAGGGTAGAATCCTCTAACATATGAATAATACATTCTTTCGTTTATTTAGGGCATGTTTATTTCAGTGAGGTGTCATAGTTTTGTGTCAAGGTCTTATACATCTTTTATTACATTTATTCCTGATTTTTGGATGTTAGTGTAAATAGTACCTTTTTAAAATTTCACTCTCAAATCTCTGTATATAGAAATACAGTTGATTTTTAAAATTTTGAACCTATATGCAGTAACCTTGCTAAATTTACTTATTTTCATGGTTTCTAAATAGTTTTGACTATTCTTCATGTACAGTTAAGTAGTCATCTAATAATTACAGTTTTATTTTCTTACCTCCTAATCCTTGTGAGTTTTTTTTTTTAAACATTTCAATAGATTTAAGAGGTATAAGTGGTTTTGTGGATACATGGATGAATTGTACAATGGTGAAACCAAGGCTTTTAGTATACCTGTCACCTGAATAATGTACAGTGTACTCAATAGGTAATTTTGGATCCCTCTGCCCCCTACCACCCTTTCTTCTGAGTCTCTGAAGTACTTTATACCACTTTGTATGGCGAGGCATATTTGTTGTTTAGTTCCCACTTAATAATTGAGTACATGTATTATTTGTTTTTCCATTCCTGAGATACTTTCAGGACTATGGCTCCATTTTTATCCAAGTTGCTGTGAAAGCCACTATTTAATTTTTTTTTTTTTTGTGGCTGAGTAGTATTCCGTGGAATACATATGCACCACATTTTCTTTATCCACTAAATGTGGATGGACATTTAGGTTGATTTCATGTCTTTGCAATTGTGAAATGTGCTGCAGTAAACATTTGAAGGCATATGTGTTTTTGATGTAATGACTTCTGTTTCTTTGAGTAGGTATAGATTAGTAGTGGGATTCTGGATTGAATTGTCTACTTTTAGTTCTTTGAAGAATCTCCATACTGTTTTCTAAGAGGTGGTGCTAATTTGCATTCCTGCGAAGAGTATATAAGCATATCTTTTTTTACTGCATTGAAGCTAACATCTATTGTTTTATTATTTTTTAATAATGGCCACTTTGACAGAGATAGGTGATATCTCATTGTGGTTTTAATTTGCATTTCCCAATAAAAAAATAATTTGCATTTCCCTGATGGCTAGTGATGCTGAGCACTTTTTCATATGTTTGTTGGCCATTTGTATAAGGTCCAGTCATGTCTTTTGCCCACGTTTTAATGTTTTTTTTTTTTTTTCATGCTGACTTGTTTGAGTTTTTTTATAGATTCTGGATATTAATTCCTGGCTAGATGTGTGTTTCTGAAATATTTTTTCCCATTCTGTAGATTGTTTACTCTGTTGATTATTTCTTTCGTTGTGTAGAAGCTTTCTGGTTTAATTCCCATTTATTTCTTTTTGTTGTTGTATTTGCTTTTGTGGTCTTAAAAGAGTTTTCCTAAGTTATATTCTAGAATTTTTATGGTGTCAGGTGTTAGAAATAAGTTTTTAATCCATATTGAGTTATTTTTTGTGTATGGTAAGAGTTAGGGGTGCAGGTTCATTCTTTTGCGTGTGACTCTCCATTTTTCCAAGCAATTTATTGAACAGGGGATCCTTTCACCGTATGTTTTTGTCTGCTTTGTTGCTGATCAGTTGGTTGTAGGTGTATGGTTTTATTTCTGGGTTCTTCATTCTGTTCCACTGATCAGTGAGCTATGCTATTTTGGTTTCTATAACTGTAATGTGATGCCTCCAGATTTGTTTCTTTTTGCTTAGCTTTCCTTTAGCTATTCAGGCTCTTTTGATTTCATGTGAAATCAATCAAAATGTTAAAAACGGGGAGAGTGACGTTGGTGTCTTGTTGGGAATTGTATTGAAAATGTAAATCATTTGGTGTGGATGTTTTAACAGTATTGATTCTCCCAATTCATGCACATGGAATGTTTTTCCATTTATTTATATCATCAGCGATTTCTTTCATCAATGTTATATTGTTCTCCTTGTAGAGATATTTCACTTCCTTGGTTAAGGGTATGCCTAGGTTTTTTATTTATTTATTTATTTATTTTTGTAGCTATTGTAAAGGGTATTGAGTTTTTGATTTGATTCTCAACTTGGCCTCTTATTAGTGTACAGAAATGGACTGATTTGTGTTTATTAATTTTGTGAACTGAGACTTTACTGAATTTATTTATCAATTCTAGGAGTCTTTGGAGGACTTTTTAGGGTTTTCTAGATATAAGGTCTGATGGTTTGACCTCCTTTTCCCATTGGGATGCCCTTTCTTGTTTGATTTCTTTGGCTAGGACTTCTAGTACTATGTTGAAGAGAAGTGGTGAAAGTAGGCATCCTTGTCTTGTTCTCGTTCTTAGGGGGAATGCTTTCAACTTTTTCCTGTAGAGCATGATGTTGGCTGTGTGTTTGTCATAAATGGCTTTTATTATTTTGAGGTATATTTCTTCTCTGCCTAGTTTGTTAAGAGTTTTTAATCATGGAGGATACTGGATTTTATCGAATACATTTTACACATCTTTTGAGATGATATTATGGTTTTTGGTTTTATTTCTGTTTATGTGGTGAATCACATTTATTGATTTGGATGTGTTGACCCATTCTTGTATCTCTATAATGAAACTGACTTGATCATGGCAAACTATTTTTTTTATTATGCCGTTGGGATCAGTTGCTAGGGTTTTGTTGGAGATTTTTGTATCTGTGCTCAGGACAGATAATTGGTCTGTAGTTTTTTGGTTGTGTTCTTTCCTGGCTTTGGTATTACACTGATACTGGCTTCATAGAATGACTTAGGTAGGATTCCGTCCTTCTCCATCTTACAGAATAGTTTCAGCAGGATAGGTTTGAGTTGTTCTTTGTAGGTCTGTGTTGTCTTGGGGCTTTTGTTGCTGCGACATTTTTAATGACAGATTCAATCATGCTACTCATTATTGTTCTGTTAAGGATTTCTATGTCTTCCAGATTCATGCTTGGGAGGTTGTGTGTTTCCAAAAATTCATCCATTTCCTCTTCATTTTCCATGATCAGTCATCATGTTGATTGTTACCTAGTTGCTTTGTGTTCTTCCTTGTGTTGCTGTGAGTTTTTACCTGCAAATATTTTTATATTGGTGAGAGTCAACTGTTCTTTTCAGTGTTTAGAGCATTTTTGAGCATTTCTTGTAGAGTAGGTCTGGTGAAGACAAATTCTCTTAGTGTTTGCTTGTCTGGGAAGTATTTCTTTTTCATTTATGGAACTTAGTTTCTCAAGATATAAAGTCCTTGGTTGACAGATATTTTGTTTAAGAAGACCGAAGATGATAATCTCATCACATTTGGTTAGTACAGTTTCTGCTAAGAAGTTGGCTTTTAATCTGGCAGGTTCTCCTTTTAAGTTACTTGATGGTTTTGTCTTGCAGCTTGTACGATTTTCAACTTCAGTTTGACTTTGGCCAGACTGATGACTGTGTGCCTTGGTGAGATCCTATTTTCAATGAATCTTCCAGGGCTTTGTTGACCTTTTTTATATCTGGATGTCTAATCCTCTAGCAAGACCAGGGAAGTTTTTCTCCATATGTCCTCAAATAGAATTTTCATAAGTTTTGCCTTTTCTTCTCTGTCAGGGATACCTATGATTCTTATACATAGGTGTTCTACATAATCCTATATTTCTTGGAGACTGTGTTCATTTCTCTTGTTAATTTTTTTCTTTTTTTGCCTGACTGGGTTAATTCAGAAGGCCCTATCTGGAAGCTCCATGATTCTTTTTTTTGCTTGGTTTAGTTTGTAAAGCTTCCCACTGTAATTTTTTTTTTCCAAGCTTTTTTTTTTTTTTTTTTTGCTTGGTTTAGTCTGTAAAGCTTTCCACTATATTTTGAAATTCTCTAAATGACTCTTTCATTTCTAGAAGTTTTGTTGTTGTTATTATTTTTTTAAAAGATCTGTTTCTTTGGGAATTTTTTCATTCATGTCCAGAATGACTTTTTGGTTTCTTTGTGTTGGTTTTCAACTTTCTCATAGATCTCGTTGAATTTACTTGCAATCCATAGTTTGAATTCCTTATCCCACATTTCAGTCATTTCCTGTTGGTTGGTGACCATTGCTGGAAAGCTAGTGTGATCCTTTGGGGTTGTTGAAGCAGCCTGCTTTTTCACAGTTCCAGAGTTCTCATGCTGGTTCCTTCTTATCTGAAATTCTTCCTTCTACTCAAAACAGATAGTTTTGCAGTTCATTTGTCCTCCTCTGGTGGGAACTCTGCTGCTTAGTGTCAATAGGGAGAGGCACACTGCCTTTTGGCTTATGCAGGTAGGTACCCACTGTGGTGTTGCTGGTGTGGTGTTGGGTTGGTTGACCCTCAGACCCCTAAGAGAGTGTTCAGGTGCCAGTGATAGTAGAATAGGTTAGGTTAGTTCCCAGGCCCCTGGATGATGTATTTGAATTTTGAGGGGACCAGGTTGTCAACCTTGCCCTCAAGCCTCCCTTTATTCAGGTGCTGGCTGAGATAGTCAGGGATGGAGTGATCTCCAGAAAAATGCTCAAGTAGGAAAGGGGAGATGGACTGTGAGCCCTGCAGTAGATGAGGTGCATCCCTTTTGGCAAGATGAGCAGAGACCGGCAACTGTGGGTTATGCATCCTGTTCACACCTCCCACTCTTGGCAGCAATAGCAGTCCGTCCTTTTGGGGGGAAGGGGCACAAAAGTGCCCAGATTTCCACTTCCCACTCCAACTCAGCTTCAGCAGAAGTAGAGGCAGCTTAACCCACTGTGTGCAGCCTCTGGCTGTGGCCTGTGGCTGAAATGCTTAGGTGGTGAAGGTGTAGTTGTACAGGGAATTACCTCCAGGGAGGGTAGGCTCCTCCCTGAAGGGATTGACATTTAGGGATAGGAGAGGATGGTAGGCTCACCCTCCCTCAAGGGAAGTGCTACCTATTTTCCTTGGGAGATCCCAAAAGCTCTTCCTGTAGCTTCTTAGAGGGAAAAAGATTATGAGCCCCAAGCCCTGTGGACTCCTTGGTGTGATAAGCACTCTGTCAGAGGTGGGGGCAGCTGTCCCCAAGTGTACTGGGTTATTTATTCCCTGTGGAGCCTTTGCCAGTCATGAGCAGAAAGAGCCATGGCTGCCTTGGCAGTAGTGGGCAGCAGAGGGGAGGAGTTGGAGGAGAAGGCTCTAAGCGGTTATGAGTTGGGGCCCTAGTCCCCTTTGTCCTAAGTGCTTCTTTGGCATGCTATACTATTCTCTCAGTTGGAATCAGCTCCCTAAATGCCCAAACTCTGTGAGACCCACAGTTTCCCTGGGACCTAGTAGTTCCTCAAGGCTGCTATGATCTGTGTAGGTGCTGGAGAGTACTGGTTGTGGATCTAGTGATAGAATTCTAGGATCTCAGATTCCTGGGTTGGGATGGCTGCAAAAACACTGCCTCTTTGTGAAGGGAAGGAAATGAGCTGCACCCCAAATGAGCTGTACCCTTTGTTCAGAACCTAGGTGTAATGAGCAGAGTACTGTTGGGGCATACCCCAACTGTATGCCTAGAACTGGCCATGTCACAGCTTACCTGTGCCCCAAGGTTGTGCTTCGGAGCAGAGGTAGCTATGTCTGCAACATTCAGTGGTTAGAGGAAGGGAAGGGCCCTGTCTCCATGTCCTATCCTGGGCTCCCCAGATTTAAACTCCCAAAATGGTGCCTTGGGCCTATGACCAGGGAGGGTGGGGCCTCTTCTAGACAAACTGCATATGTAAGATGCTTTCTGCTCACAACCTGGTACCACAGCAACCCATAGCAGAATGGTGGGCATTGTCCTAGGTATTTGTAGGAGAGCTTGGGCTCCCTGTCCCTCCTCAGTTGGGGAAGGCTCTGTCAGCCTGGCTTCAGAAAAGAGATGCATTTGTCCCATGACTAGAGAGAGCAGAACACTTCTCAGGATGGCAAGAAACTAGGGAGTACACTTTGCTGGAGGTTCAGTCCATAGTAGCTGGCTGCAGGTTGTGGGCACCATCCCAGATGTGTGCTGGAAAGCCTGTTTTCTCTGTCCTTCCCCAGTCAGGTGGAGGCTACAGTTGTGTCAGGCTGAGGGGAAGGCACAGCCCATGATCAGACTCGCCATGATGTATTGAACCTTTGTTAGTAAGGGCTGGGGTCTTACCCAGGCCATTGGTGTGGGTGAGAGACTGGAAAATACTGTGTGCTCATGTTTTAGTGAGTAGCCCACATCAGGGCGATGGGGAACTTACCAAGGTTACTCTGGAGTGCCTGTGCTCCTCTGTCTCTCCTTAGAGCTGTCTGGTGTCCACTGGTATGCCTGCATTATCTAGGCTCTCTGAGTGGTGCCAACTCCAGCTGCTCTAGGCTTGCCTCTGGGATTCGCTGTAAGTTCCCTTTCTGGAATAGCATCTCTGTGGGATCTCCATGCAGCTCTCTAGTTAGGTCTGAGACCTGCTTGGGTGGCAGGGTGTGTGCAGGAAGTGTGTTTCTCTTGTAGCCATGAGTGGAGACTTGGGGGCTTCTCTCTTCCTGTTGTCCTATGTCCAGCTTCTCCTGTTGTCCTATGTCCAGCTTCTCCTGGTTGGGCAAGTTGCCGTAAGTCCTCTCCTTACTCGCTTTTGGTGTTTCCTCTTGCTGTCCTCTTGAGTCCTACCATTCCCTGCCATTCTTTCCTAAGTGATCTGTTTGAAATGTGAGAAGCTGCTTACTATTCTGGTTCTTCTCTGAGGAGGAGGCTGTACTACCTGTGTTTAGGTGGCCATTTTGAGCATATCTTTCTCTTGTAAGTTTTAAATTGGTCTTATCACACTCTCTAGTACCTCTGTTATAATGTATAAAACTGATAGGGAACATCTTTGCTCTTTCTTAATCTCTGGGTGGAAGCTGTCAGTAATTGACCATGAAAGATTATGTTAGGTATAAGTATTTTACATTAACGTTTTATTGGATTTGAAAGATTTCCTTTTCTTCCTGGTTTGCAAAGGGAATTTAATCAAGAATGATGTTGGTTGCATGTCTATTAAGTCTATCAAGAGTAGAGTATTAATGTCTTTACACAACAATAAATTGAGGTGAAGGCTGTGTTAACCAGTATTTTTTTAAATGTGTTTATTAGGTTTCTATTTTTTGCCTTCACAAAATTAAAAAGGCCTAAGATTTAATAACAATAACAATGTTTAAGATAAGGACTAGAAACAAAAACCTCATAAAGAACAAATGAAGATAAATACATTCAGAAAAGAAATCAGACAATTGCTGCATCAAAATATTAAGCAATAATATGCAAATAAAGTAACATTCACATTGTCAAATAAGACTATGTCTATTATAGAATGCTTTAACTCTGAGGTTCAATATGGAGTCATCAGTTAACTACTTCTTATTTTTTTCCAAAGTCTCAAAAAATAGACAACTAATATTTATAAATAAAAGTAAAAGATAATTTCAAAAAATAGATCATGCCAAATCTTATAGACAGTAGAAAAAGAAGAAATACTTCAAAGTCATTCTACTTTATCTAGATATACCTGATATTAAAATTGGAGAAAATATATTATTGTACAGAGGAAATTACATATTTCACTTATAAATGAGGATGCTATGTTAACCAGTTTGATGTAAGCATTCCAGACTATATATAAAATGAGCACATTGTACCCCCTAAATGCATGATTTAATAAAAAAGAATGGTGTTGATTTTAGATAACGACACCAAATCACAGGTGATATGAGAAAAAGTTGATAAATGTAATGAAAATTAAAACTGTGCTTCAAAAACCAGCAAGAAAATAAAAGGACAAGTTACAGACTGGGAGAAAATATTTGTAAATCATATATTTTAAAATGTACTTGTTATAACTCTTAGAACTTAATAAGGAGTAAATGAATTACCCAGTTAAAAAAAAATGAGAAGGTATGAGTAGCCATTCACTAGAGCAGCTATATGAATAGCCAGTAAGCACATAAAAAGATGCTTAACCTCATTAGTCATTAGGGAAGTGGAAATTAAACCATTATAGATACCACTTCACCCCTCCTAAAATGACTAATCAAAAAGTCAGTTGTTAGTGTTTTTGTAGGAAAACAGATCCTCATGCATTGCCAATAGTAATGTACACTGCAGCAGCCAACCTAGGAAAACAGTTTGGCAAGTTTCCCCCACCAAGTTAAACAAAATTACAATATGACCTAGAAATTCCACTTCTATTATCTACCCCAAACATATGAAGACATTTCTTTACACAGGGACATGTAAGAAAGTGTTTGTAAAATCATTATTTATAGTAGCCAAAAAGTGAAAATAATCCAGAGGTCTGTTATCTGATGAATAAATAAGCAAAATGTTTGTTATGGTCATATGGTGGAACACTCTATGGTAGTAAAAAGAAAAAATTAATTTACTCTTAAATTAACAGCTTCTTTGGAAAGAAGTATAGAGAATCTTCAGATAACTCAAAGTAGACCTTCCATTTGATCTCTCAATCCCAGAAGAAAAGGAATCATTTTGTCATAAAGACCTTTGTACTAGATTGTTTATTACAGTTCAGTTTACAAGTGCTAAGATGTGGAATCAACCTAAGTGCCCATCAGTCCATAAATGGATTAATAAACTATGGTATATGTATACCGTGGAATACTATTCAGCCATAAAAAGATGGAGACTTTACATCTTTTGTATTAATCTAGATGAAAGTTGGAGAAGTGTCTTAAAGTATCACAAGAATGGAAAAGCAAGAATCCAGTGTACTCAATACTAACATGAAACCAACAAACATTCACCCACACAAGAGAAAAAACTCAATGTAATTCAAGGGTGGAATGGGGGATGGGATTGGTGTGCTCTCACCTAATGGGCACAATGTAAGGATTTACGGCAAACCTCCTGGGTGACGGGCACAACTACAACAGGCACCTTACCTAACAAATGCAAACATTGTAACTTAATCATCTATACCCTCATAATAATATGAAATAAAAAAGAAAAAATTAGAGATTTCATGCTTATTACATGGATAAACCTAAAAAATATGCTATGTGAAAGAAAGCAGGCAAATCATGCCACATTATTATATGAATTTATTTATGTGAAATATTTAGGAAAGGTGAATTTATAGGAAAATATATTAGTGTTTGAATGGTACTGGGCTGGGAATAGGCATGAGAGAGCCTTTTTGTGATAATGGAAATGCTCTAAAATTAGATTACGGTGATAGTTTTGTGCTTCTCTAAATTTACTAAAAATCATTGAATTACATACCTAAAGTATGTAATTCTAAAGTGGCTAAATTACTTCTCAGTGAAGATGTTAAAGGATGAGTATTGAATTTTGTCAACTACTTTTTCTACAACTAATGAAAATTAATGCTTTTCATCTTTATTCCATTAATTCGATAAATTAACACATTTAAATATTAAACCAATGTAGAATCCTGAACTAAATGTAACTTAGTCTTTATGTATTCTATTTTATTTATATTACTTGTAGGTATGATTTACTAATATTTAGGAATTTTGAGACTATGTTTTTAAGAAAAGTTGGCTTGCCATGTTTTTCCTTACGATGTTTTTAGCAAGTATTTGTTTTGCTGCTCTCCATGTAAGTGTTTATAAAATTGATGTTAATTTTTTTTCATTTTTTGTTTATGTTGAAGGTTCTTGCTAGAGCCATATGGACGTGCAATTTTTGTGTGTGGGGAAGTTTTTAATTACATATTCAGTTTCTTTAATGTATATTTTCAGATTTTCCATTCATCAGGTTTGTTAAGTTGTGGTTTTTTAAAGGAATTTTTTCATTTCATACAACTTTTCAAATTTATTGGGCCAGAGTTGTTAATAGCATTGTTTGAATGTCTGTGAAGTGTATAGTACTGCCCACCATTTCATTCTTAGGGTTACAGGAGTGCCTACTATTTTGTGCCATTGGTCGTGCTAAAGGTCTGCTATTTATTTTTACTTTATTCAGAGAACCAGCTCTTTTGGTTTTGAACTCTTGTACATTTCTTTCCCATTTCATTAATTTTAGCTCCAATTTTTATTATTTCTTTTCTTCTGCTTTGGCATTAACTTTTCCTTGTTTTTTGTATCTTGATAGGGAGGGATACTGACAAGGATATTTACCTACTTGCTTCGTCAGAGGAATCTGTTAAAAATCCACTGTGCTTGTCAGTTTTTCTTTAAGGGTCTGTTAGTTTTTGCTTTATGTATTTTGGAGCTATCTTCTCATCTGTGATGCCAATGTAACGTTCTTGTGACTTTTTTTTTTTTTTGGAGACAGTCTCACTTTGTCACTCTCTGTAGAGTACTATGGCATCACAGCTCATAGCAAACTCAAAACATTTGAGCTCAAGCGATCATCTTGCCTCAGTCTCCCGAGTAGCTGGGACTACAGGCGCCTCCCACAGTGCCCGGCTGTTTTTTTTAGAGATGGGGTCTTGCTCTGGTTCAGGCTGGTCTTGAACTCCTGTCAGGTTTAATCAATCCACCCATCTCAGCCTCTCAGAGTGTATCCTAGCACTATGCTAGGACATGGTCCTAGGCCACCGTGTCCGGCCTCTTGTGACTTTCAGAAGATTATTTTATTACTATACATTGACCCTCTAACTTCAGTAATGTTTCTTTCCTTAGCTGTCCTTTGTCACATATTAAGATAATTTTACAAGCTTTTTCTAGGCTGGTGTTAGCATGTTTTATACTCTCTTACTTTAGCCATTCTTTGCCCAAAGTGCAACTTTTATAAGCAGTATTAACATAAGATTTGAAAATCTACTCTCATTATCTTCCTAAAGAAATCCTTTCAGTGTTTCTTTTGGTGTGGCCCTGCTGGTGACAGATTGCATGTGTGTGTTGTATGTGTGTGTGTATGTGTGTATGGTGTGTTGTTTGTTTGCATGTATGTGTGTATGTGTAAGTCTTTGCTTCCTCATCACTCTTGAAGGGAGTGTCTGCTTAGTGGAGAGGTCTAGATTGCCAGTTACTGCCATCCATTTTCTATTAAGAAGTCAGCTGTCAGTCTTAGTGTTTCTTTTTTTAGATATTTAGGTGCCTTTTTTCTTTAGCAGCTTCTAAGATTTTGTTTTTGTCTTTGTTTTTTTAGCCATTGGTCTTGTTATGGTTTTCTTTGTATTATCCTGTTTTGTATTTAACCTTCAGGGGTCTCAGTTGAAAGGTTGGGGTATTTATAGGTCTTCTTTCTTGGCAAGCTCTGAGCTCCAATTTTTTTATCCCATTTCTATGAGGTTGTTGAGAAACTTACATTTGCCTCTTAAATTTGCATGTCTTTCAGATGGGCTTTTCTCTCTGTAGTATCCTTTTCTCCAGGATCCTGGGCTGTAAGTTCTGGCTGAGTCATTACTCATTGCTAGGGTGCATCTCCCCAGCTCCAGAAGACTACATCAACTTCTGTGCTGCTGCTTCCTGCCAAGGGCTTTCAGTCTTTCCCCACCCACGATTATGACTCATGTGTCTTTTCCTTTGAGAGGGGAAAGCAGGGGCTTCCTGTAGTTTCCCTTCTCCCTGGCTTTCTAGACGCCTCTTACATTCTGGCTGCCTTAGTTCTCATGGAAGAATAGGTCTGATAATAACCTTTTCAGTCATACCTGTAGCTGGCATTGTAAGTTTAAGTGCGGTCTTCTTTTTTAGATGGCAGTATCACAGCATTATTTTGTGCTGATGAGAACGAGTCTCTAAAGAGGGATAGATAATCTTTATGCCAGCCAGGTAGTGTATAGATGCCGAATCAATGTCCATGAGGAATGAGACGGGGGTTTGAACCATTACCTAAGGGACAGGTTGGCTTCCTTCGCAAGTTAGTCCATTCCTAGTAAAAGGAGACAAGGCAGAGTATATGGGTTCAATTCCTTGCAGGTGGATAGCTTCCATGGTGGGTGCTGGTGGAATTTCTTTTCTGGTTTCCTAGTAAGTTGATGTTAGGATTGGTAGGAATTTTGAGATTTGTGGAGAGAGAGAAGTTGTCAAATGGCCTGTAGATGTATAGGATAGCAAATAAGATGAGCAGTGAGCAGTCATGAGCACAAAAGATCTTGATTAAAAAGTAGTAGAACTGAGAAATACTAGGCCTCAAAGAAGATTTTGGAGACTGCCAAATGATCTCAGAAATAATAGAGGTGAAACTATTTTGGGTGTTTGATATTTCAGGATGTATTTCCAAAGTAAAAGCAAAATGAATATTAACAATTTTTTTTTTAAGTAGTCCTAAGTTTCCAAGTGTTTAACATTCCATGGAGGTGCATAATTATTTCTAAAATAAACCTTGGATCTAGAATAGTGGTTCAGGAACTGTATTAAGGGGTTGTGGCATTAGAAAGATTGAGAACCACTGATCTAGAAGAAGTCTCAACACTTCTGTTGTGTGGATAAGGCCCCATTGAATAACGCAGCCAGTAGTCCAGACCTCTCCCCAAGGACTGGTGTAAGCCAGCCAGCTACAGGTGTCAGGAGTAAGCCTTGATAGCTTCTGGCTCCTGGCATGGCTCTTACGGCTGTCCCATCTCATCAGTCCCAGGGTGTGGTTTTCACAGCATGCTATGAAGCTGAAGTCAGAACTGGTGGTGTGTTAGACCACATATAGCTGGATGGTGTGACCCACCAGGAGTCAGTGAGATGCTAGATCAGCTGCAGGGCCTCCCTAAGGACTGCCGGAGCCTGTGGCTACTTGTTTCTTTGCATCCCCTCTGCCCTTGGGTACTCTTAGTAGCCAATGTATGTGTAATGTGTAGTAAGCCACACTTTATATTCTCAATTTATAATTATGTTCTTAATTTTAAATGACACTGGGTTAAATTATTTATAGGCAGTCTCCAGGTTATGACCTGAGATAGGTTCTGTAATTTTGTTTTTAAGTTGAATTTGCATATAAGTTTGAGGAGATACATCTGTTACTTGTAGTAGCCTTTGTCAGTGCAAGTTGTACGTCAGTCCGATGTTTGTAACTTGGGGACAGGGTGCATTTTTTTTTTTTTAGCAAATATTTTTTTTTGATTCTGCTAACATTTGCCTTCATTAAATTTTAATTCTTAATGGAAAATTAATCATGAAGACATATATCAGGTATCCAAAAACATATAATGACTACTAACATGTTGAGTACCCATCACTCAGCGTGACACAATGTTACAAATAATTGAAGTCCTTTGTGTACCTAGTGCCGGTCACAATCCATGTCCATCACTACCATCTGAATTTAGTGTTTATTATTTCTATGCATGGTTTCTATTTCTAAATAACATTCTTGCAGTAACCCCTGGGTGTCTTTCTATAATTACATTTTGTTTGTCATTATGTTAGATTTATCTGTATTTATGCTGTGATTCTTTCACGCCTGTCCCTTCTTTAAAATTAATTTCAGTTTGTGAGAGATCCTTTCATTTCCATGCTATATGTGTAACACTGTTGTTTAAATATGTCCTAATTTTACTCTTCTGCTGGATATTTAGATTATTTCCAAATTTGCTGTTCTGTATATGCTACATTGAATGTCTCTGTACGTAGTTTCTTGGGTGTGTGAAAGATGTTCTGGAATGTATGTACCTAAGAACTGGTGGGGTATAGGATATGTGCTTTGCCCACTCTTCTGACTCCTGGAAAAGTGTGTGATCAGAATGTCTCAGCCCCAGCCTATACTTCATATTATGTATTGTCATAATTAATTTATAGCAGACTAGTAACAGAGTAAATAACTGAGAATGTGCATTCTATACTATAAATTTATTTTGTTGTTTATTTAAGTGGAGACCAATTTGTTTTCAGATCTTTAATTTTATTAAAACAAATGTCTTTGGCTCAGCACCTGTAGCTCAGTAAGTATTGGGCGCCAGCCACATACACCAAAGCTGGTGGGTTCGAGCCTGGCCTGGGCCTGCTAAACAACAATGACAACTGCAACCAAAAAGCTGGGCATTGTGGCGGGTGCCTGTAGTCTCAGCTACTTGGGAGACTGAGGCAAGAGAATCACTTAAGCCCAGGAGTTTGAGGTTGCTGTGAGCTGTGATGCCCCAGCACTCTACCAAGGGTAACATAGTGAGACTCTGTCTCAAAGGAAAAAAATGTCTTTGTTGAGCTCTAAGTTAATGAACTCTTAAGGAATTACAAATGTTGGTTTTTCTCTGTTTTGATGTTATGTTTCTGTGATAAAGCCATAATTACGAGATTGTCAGATTGTTCAGACTTTAAGGTAGTGATCCTCAAATGTGGTTGGCAGTCATGGGGTGGAGGGACCACTATATCAGAATGATTTTCATAGCACTAAGCATGATTTGCTCCTTTGACTGGATTGGCATTTGTGCTTACGTACTGCAAAAGGTTTGGTGGGGAAAACTGCTAGGGTCTTTGCGGGAACCAAGGTAGTGGCACCAATTTTAGTTGTATATGCTGACATTAATGGGTTTATTTGTATTTTAAAATGAACAAATTAACATTAAAAAATTGATGTTTCCGGTAGAGTATCAGTAGATACAATGAAAACATAAGAGTGTGAAGGGGTCCTCTGACTACAAAATGGATGTATGAACAAATAAATACTTTCTTCTTGCTGATGGTGGTCATTGGGAAGGAAAATTTGGGTGATGTCATTCCTTTAACAGATGAATTAAGTTAATCTTCAAGATATATATTAAGTAAATTTTTAATTGTTTGCCTTACAATTTTGTTTATAACTATGTTCATAAATAAAATACTTTGCAGGTGCTGACCTTAAGGAAAGAGCAAAAATGAATTCCAATGAAGTTGGTCCTTTTGTCTCCAAAATAAGAGCAGTGATTAATGACATTGGTAAGCACAATTACATTCTCTTTTCAGCACGCTAAAGATGATCTTAAATGTCAGATTTTAAAAGTTACATGCTGTCTATATATATATAAAAGCTTTGATTAAATGCTTCCAAGATTATGTTATAACCTATAGCTGGTTGCTTTAAAATAGTACTTAATGTATTTAATTTGAAAAGTTATATAAAATACTTGTATTTTATAACTATAGATAACATTCATGTACAATGGCATGATAAATGAAGGTATTTATTAGAAAACAATAATTTGGCATAAGCCATTGACTTATCTTAACTGTATGCACAAGCATGTTTATATGTTTGGAATTTTTGTGACATAAATAAGATTACACTTTTTTTGTATTATGATATCTGTTAGTTTATTATTACTTTTTAATTTCCTCCTGCATACTAATCCATAATTTAGAATATTTCTTCATTGATGAACAGTTATTTAGGTTTTTAAAAATTCTTTTTGTGATTTATAATAAAGCAGAGACTAGCCTTGTATGTAAGGATAGATTCCTAAACATAGAGTTGCTCTCCTAATTATCAGGTGTTCATTTTATATTTTAATATACTCTGCCAAATTATATTCTAAAAAGATGATGATAATTTATATTTCTATCAGTTACATGACATTATCTATTTCCTCATACTCCTGCTAGTGTCTAATATTGCTGTTTTTTAAAGTTTGCCTGGTAAAAATCAAGAATGGCATCTCAATATTTTAATTTGCATTTCTCCAAATACTTATTTCATGCTTTATCTTTTCAATTTAGACTAACTTTTCCCCTTCTGTAAATTGCCTTTTACATCTTCATACTTCTTTTATAGGATTATTTAATAACTATTTATTTATTGATAGGACTTTTTATTTTAATTCTTTACTATTAAATGTAATACAGTATCTTCCGATGTGCCACCCTAATTTGATTTCAGTAGCTTTAAATATAAAACTTATTCTCTAGAGGATACTAGATTCTCTTTACTATTTTTTTTTCTTGAAGATTTTGTTGATTCTAGCACATCAGTTCTCCAGATGAATTTAGAATTATTATTTTTTAAAGCAAAGTAGAAAAAATACTGGAACTGGGATGTGAATTTTATTATATCTTGTGAAGAAAAGGATTGACATCTTTATAATACTGAATCTTTCTATCCATAGTGTGCATAGCTTTCATTTTGGGGGGTTGTTAATTTTTTTCCTACATAATTTATTGTAGGATGTTAGTACCATCAAGTAGAATATTTATTTTCATCATTTACTTTTGTTCATCTGTTTCCTCTTCCATAGTGTTGCATGGCACACTTGAGGTAACAAAGGGGTATTTTAAAAAAACCACCACTAAAGGACATGCATCTGCAGCTACCTATGTGCTCATTATATGCAGGGGTGGTCCTACTTTTTCATTGCCATATTCTGTTAAATTTTTGGAAAACATCTGTCACAGTGACCTTCATATACCTTCAAAACTCATAGGATTTGTCACAACCTTTTAAAATTTGTTTTTGAATTGGCAGCACGTTTTTCCAGTGTCCTAGCTATTGACTGATGTTTGTCCAGAAATACACATCTCCCCCTTCAAGAGCCAAGCTACCGTGCACAGGCTCAGCCATTGTCCTGCAGGCATGACTAATGGTTCTTCCCGAGCCTTCTTCCCTTGGCTGCAGTGCAGAAAAGTGGTTCATTTTTTAATGTCCTTCAGGGATGTTTTATGGTTTTCTTCACAGTGGTCTTGCTCTTCTATCTTTTTGCACCTCAAATTGATTCCTGGCTATTTTATAGCATTTATTCCTGTGGGTGGGATCTTCCTCTAATTCCTGTTACGGTTTGTTATTGTAGGTGTGAGGAAAGTTATTAAATTATATGTGCATATTTTGTATTGCGCCAGTTTACTAATTACTTGTGCTATTATTCTTTCTCAGTTAATTTTCTTGTGTTTTCAAGTGAAAAGTTCATTATTTATGAAAACACAATTTTTATCTTTTCATTTCCCAACGTTTTAATCATATTTTTTCCTCATTGGCTAAGGCCCTTAGTACAGTATTTTCTTAAGATGAGACTATCCATACATAATCTTCCTTTAACTTTGGTGACTGCCTTTAATATTTTAATAATTATCAACTGCTGGTGGTTTTCTTTTAATAGAATGTCCCAAATGCTGCCATACATGGAGGAACATGGGAAATTGTAGCTAAATCTGTTCTTATTTACAAAATATTCATTACATAATTTTACAAAGAGGCGACCAGCACGTAGAGAATATTTTGTAAAATTCTGTAATGAGTATTTTGTAAATAGAGGTACCTATAGCTACAATTTCTTTTTTTCCCCTCCTATGTATAGTGACTTTTGAGACACAGTGTATTTCAGCTTTTTAGGAATTTGTTTCTGTTTTTTAAACAAGACTAAATGTTAAAATTTGTCAAATGCCTTTAAAAATACGTAGGGTATGTCAAGATTATCATTGATTTATATTAGCATTTACTGCACTTCACTTACATTATACCAAGTAGTATTAATGGATTTACCGAAGCTGCACTGGTCTAGCAGTAATAGAATAAATCCTACCCAGTGACTGTGGTTAGGGATTGCTGTGGGTTTTAATACATATTGCTAGATTCACCTTTATATGCTTTCGTTTTGTATTATCTTTCTAATTTAGTGTCAAGGTTCTACTACCTTCACAGAATGAGCTTTCTGTCTTTTTCTGTGCTTTATACAGAGCAATCTATTTCTTTAAAGATGATTAGAATTTGACCATTTAACATCTTTTGGGGTCTTGTGCAGTTTTGTTATTGTTCTTCATTTTTTTAGAGCTGAAATGAAAAAAAATATACATTTTGATTTCTGTAATGATTATTAACTTAGTTATCTTTCCATACTTTGTTGACATTATCCTAGGCCCTTCTGTGCTTCTCTCTCTCCAGTTTCAACTTCATGTTAGATGTTTCCTGAGATAGAGCATGAACTTCGTTTAGAAGTTGGTCAGGAGAGCTTGAACTTGGAAGTAACTGTATATAGCATGTGCTAGGGAGAGTAAATGAGGCTGGTCTTATTGTTAAAAACACCCCCATGTTTGTTCTAGAGTTTCTTCCCATTTTATGGATACTGAAATTGGGTATTTTCTGGGATTCTATCTTTGCCAGGTCATTTTCTTTTCTTGGATTATAGTATTTCTATTCTAGGTCCAGTTCCGTCTCCAATTTTGCTTTGGAAGTTTCTCAGTATTTATTTATTTATTTATTTATTATTTTTTGAGACAGCATTTCACTTTGTTGACCTCGGTAGAGTGTTGTGGTGTCATAACTCACAGCAACCTCAAACTCTTAGGCTCAGGTGATTCTCTTGCCTCAGTCTCCCAAGTAGCTGGGACTACAGGCAGCTGTCAGAATTCCCAGCTATTTTTAGAGATGAGATCTAGCTCTGGCTCAGGCTTGTCTTGAACATGTGAGCTCAGGCAATCTACCTGCCTTGGCCTCCCAGAGTGTTAGGATTACAGGCATGAGTCATCGCGCCTGGCCATTCCACAGCATTTACTAAGGATGGTTCTTATTATAACATGACATTTTAAGCTGTCTTTTAATACTGATCCAGTGAGATTTTGAAGGGCATGTAGAAACTCAGTGTCTTAATCTAATGCACTCATTTAATGTGTTAAAAACGAGGGGCAGGTGAACTTTATCTTAAAGGGTCATATAGTAAAACATTTTAGGCTTTGCAGGGCCATATGGTCTCTCTGGCAGCAACTCAGCTTTGACATTATGGTATGAAAGCAGCCATAGATAATGTCTAAACACATGCGCAAGGCTTTGCCAATAAGACTTTATGCATACTGATATTTGAATTTCATGTGATTTTTACATGTTATGAAATAGTATTTTTATTTTTTCCAGCCATTTAGAAAAAATATAAAAACCATTCTTAGCTCACAGATTGTATTAACACAATAAAATTGGCAGTAAAATTTTCCCTTCTGTTTATCTCAGGTATCTTCTGTTTTTATGTTTCCTTGCTATTTAGAATTAAGTTATTCTTTCATTCTATTTATTTAAAAAATCTGACTTCAGTTCTAATTTGGACAACTTGATTCATGTTTGGCTAAGACTTTTTTCTTTGGGTTTTGCTTTTTGGAGATTTAAAGATTTTAAGCCCTTTGCTTTGGCAAGGAGCCAAAGATACTGCCCTGGGGTTCATGTATTCTTGATAAAATTTAGAAAGTAAGGATGGAGCATAAAACTTACAAATGAGTAGGAAGGTGTAAGGAATAGTGAGGAGTAGTAAGAAAATCAAAACAAAACAAAAACTAAATAAAGTTCATCTAATCCTAACAGAAAGTGAAGACAAAAATGAAACATAAATTCAGGGCATATTAAATAGTATGATACTGAAATATGTCTAATTACTGTTAATGTCAGTTGGTTAAACTTGCTGTAAAAAAGACAGAGATGTTCAGATTTGACTAAGGAATTATTAAAATCAGTTGTAGCTGCCCCTGGTATAGTTTTTCTTTTGTACTGGAAGATTACTAACCAAAAGAAAGAGAAATATCAGTGTTGGTAACAGTCAAAATACATTTTAAGATAAAAAGCATTATGAGTGAGTGACAGTTGCTGCATATGATACAATTTAAAGTTTTTAGGAAACAGTATTCTAAAAGAAAAGTCTCAAAATATACAAGTAAAATGACGTGGATACTTAGGTAAATTTATTCTTGTCAGCCAGATTGTCATCATTATGGACAATTTCAACCCATCTCTCTCATTTTATCATTATGGAGAAAAGGTAAATATTAATAAAAATAATGATTCCAACAGCCTGATCATCAAGTTTGATTTAATAGACTCTTAACTCTAAATTAGAGAATATGTATTCTCATGACACATGAAATGTTTTTAAAAAAGGGTTAATGTGCTTGACTCTTAAGTCTGTTAAATTTCAGAAAATTGATATACAGAGACAATGTTTTCTGTCCACAGTGCAGTTAAGTAAGAAATAGAAATGCATACGTATAGATTTTAAAAGGACATATTTGTAAACTTAAAAAGAACTAGACAGCTCATGGGTCAAAGAAAAAACTGTAATGGAAAAAAAAAGAAGATTAAATGGTTATAAAATTATATATCCAAATACTATATAAGATTTGGTTAAAGAGGTACTTGAGGGAAATTCACAACCATATATTCATAAGTTAATAAGGGAAAACCAGTGACAGATAGCTAGGTTATTACCTTAGAAAAGGTATCTGAAAAGTTGTATAAAGTTATGGATTCAAGGAAAGTTGAAGGAAAGTGACCATATAAGGATCAGATATGAGTGAATAGAAGGTAGAGATGCAGACCCATTGTCATCATCGAGCAACACATGTTACAAATGAAAGAAAGGCATGATTATAAACGTAATAAGGAACTAATTGGAAGAAACTTCATGCCAATAAGTATGAAATTTGTCTCAAGAAAATATCATGGGCTGGAATAGTCATATATTCACCAAAGACATTGAACCAGTTTTAAGTTTTGTTCACAGAGAAAATATCAGGCCCTCCCTGGTTTTAGATGTTAGGGAGTTGCATTTCAGGTGTTTTACCTAACCTGTAAGGAGCAGATTATTACAGTCTTCTGTAGAATGAGAGATTATTTCTGAACTCATTATTTCAAATGAGTGTAGTCTTTATACTTAAATCGGACAAACACAGTGCAAGGAAGGAAGAAGAGGAGGCAGTCTCCTGTGAGCATACATGAAATGCAGCAGGTTTCAGCAGAAGATCACTTTGGGCTTTCCCAGAAATGCAAGGGTGGTTTTCACTTGAAAATGTTAAAAAAAATTTTTTTTTTCTTTTTGAGACTCACTCTGTTGCCCAGGCTAGAATGTGGTGGCTTCAACCTAGCTCACAGCAACCTCATACTCCTGGGCTCACGCCATCCTCCTGCCTCAGCCTCCTGAACAGTTAGGACTACAAGTGCCTGCCTCAATGCTCAACTAATTTTTTTTTTTTCCATTTTGAGTAGAGGTAGGGTCTTGCATTTGCTTAGCCTGGTCTTAAAGTCCTGAGCTCAGGGGATCCTAGTACTAGGATTACAGTTATGAGCCATCATACCTGGCTGTCACTTGAAAATGTTAAAGTTAATTCATGATATTAGCCAATTAAAATAAAACCATGTATTACCTTATTAGATTTGAGAAAAAGCATTTGAGGAATGTCAACGTCTATTCTTAGAAAAAGCTTTCAGCAAACTAGGAATAGAAGGAAATTTCCTTAGTCTGACAACAGGTATCTATTTCTTTTTCTTTTTTTTTTTTTTGAGACAGAGCCTCAAGCTGTCGCCCTGGATAGAATGCCATGGCATCACAGCTCATACCAACCTCCAACTCCTGGGCTCAAGTGAGTCTCCTGTCTCTGCCTCCTAAGTAGCTGGGACTATAGGTGCCCGCCACAATGCCTGGCTATTTTTTTGGTTGCAGCCATCATTGTTGTTTGGTGGACCCTGGTGGGCCCTGGCTGGATTTGAACCCACCAGCTCAGATGTATGTGGCTGGCGCCTTAGCCGCTTGAGCCACAGGAGCCGAGCCAGGTATCTATTTCTTAATAAAATTTCAAAAACTGTCTCCGGGCTCAGCGCCCATAGCACAGTGGTTACGGCACCGGCCACATGAACCTTGCAAGGGTGGTGGGTTTGAATGCAGCCTGGGCCTGCCAAACAACAATGACATCTGCAACCAAAAAAATAGCCGGGTGTTGTGGCAGGTGCCTATAATCCCAATTATTTGGGAGGCTGAGGCAAGAGAATTGCTTAAGCCACAGCCCTTTACTGAGGACAACATAGTGAAATTCTATCTCAAAAAAAAAAAAGAGCTGTCTCTGAAAATCAGAAACAAGATAGGAGGATCCACTGTTACTACCTATGTTTGATATTGTTCCATAATTCTTGGCCTCTATAGATATGAATCAGAAATAAATAAGGACTGTTTAAAAAGAAGAAATAATACTATCCTTCTCAGGCAATGTGATTATCTCCATCAAAAAGCTGGAAAAAATCAAATTATTAGAAATTAGAAAGTGTCACAAGATGGCAGTATATGAGACTCATGTTAAAAATAATCAATTGCCCCTATACCAATGACAGAAAAAAAGATGACACTAACCATGGGAGCAATAATGCATTGGAATGTATTAATGTATGTGGAAAATTATGCAACTTTATTATAAGACATTTAAAAATAAATGGAGATGCATACACTTTTGAATGGGGAGAGTTAGTATTAAAAAAGCAATTCTTGCAAATGATGTATAGATTCAGTGTAATTACACAAAAATTCCCCACATTGATTTTTTCTCTTTTGAGGGACTTGATGAGCAAAAGGAAGACCTCAAATAGCCAAATACTCATAAAGAAGAAGAAAATGAGGAGTCTTGCCTTATCAGCACTCCAGACTTGTTTTAATGGTATAGAAATTAAAATGTAGCTCGGTGCCTGTGGCTCCAGTGGCTAAGGTGCCAGCCACATACACCTGAGCTGGAGGGTTTGAATCCAGCCCAGGCTTGCCAAACAACGACGGCTGCAACCAAAAAATAGCCAACTACAGTGGTGGTGCCTGTCGTCCCAGTTACTTGGGAGGTGAGGCAGGAGAATCGCTTGAGCCCGGGAGTTGGAGGTTGCTGTGAGCTGTGATGCCACAGTACTCTACCCAGGGTGACAGCTTGAGGTTCTGTTTCAAAAAAAAAAAAAAGAAAGAAAGAAATTAAAATGGTTATGTTATTATTGGCTTTGGGATGGGCAAGTGTACCTTTGGAGTGGAAGCAGAACTTTGGTATGTGGGGAACCTAATTCATGACAAGGAGGCGTTGAAAATTACTGGGGAATGGGAGAGAGTTATTAAAAGTTTAGAAATAGGCTTGGTGCCTGTATGTAGCTCGGCAGGCAGGTTTGAACCTGGCTTGGGCCTGTTAGACAACAGTGGCAACTGCAACAACAACAAAATAACCAGGTGTTGTGGTGGGTGCCTATAGTCCCAGCTTCTTAGGAGGCTGAAGCAATAGAATGGCTTAAGCCCAAGAGTTAGAGGTTGCTGTGAGCTGTGATGCCACACTACTCTACTGAGGGCAACATAGTGAGACTGTGTTTCAAAAAAAAGAAAAAAAGTTTAGAAATAGAAGCTAAAACTTTTATGATCTTAACGGAGTGAGGATTTTCTTAAAACACAAACATAAGACACCTAAAAAGAAAAATTGGTAACGTCTACCAAATTAAACTGAAGAACAGCTGTTTAGTAAAAGATAGTGTTGTAGAAACTCCAAGGGGGTTTCAGTCCAGGCCTAGTTGCCTGTCCCATGAAGATCCAATTATTGAGACAAAGAGGATTGCCAAGGAAGAAAGGGATTTTTTTAATAGGGCAGAGGTCAAGAGAAGCTGACTCATTCTGTCCCTCTGAGTAATAGAGATCATGGGCTTTAAAGGAAGGACCACATGCCTTGGGGGAGGTTATGGTGTAACTAACAAGGTTACCTTACTGTGGGGGAGACTTTCCCGGGATGGTGAATCTTGGTAACCGGAAGTCTACACAGGGGCCTGTAGAATCTCAGTTTCTTTGTCATGCGGAAAATCCATTCAAAAGGTCAAGTAAGTTAGTTATAGAGAGGATTATGAAAAAAGCAATATTGAAATTTGAAATTTGGTCCTAAAGCCGGTTACACTGTAAATAATGTAGAAAGAAAAGCCACAACCTGGGAGAAAATAATTGAAACAAATAGCTGCCAAAGGATTGATGTATATTGACGTGCAATACATGAATCAGCGCATGTGCACATACCAACAGCCGTGAAGTTGGTAAGTGGACATGTATGGATGCGCACATGCGCACATAGCAGCAGCCTTAAAGTCTGTCGGAGGACGTGTATGGACATGCGTACCCGAATCAGCTGCACATACCAACAGCCTTAGAGACCTTAGGAGGACTTACATGGACTTGAGTACATGAATAAGCGCATGCGCACATACAAACAGCCCCAAAGTCCGTAGGACGTGTGTGGACGTGAATTAGTGCATGCGGACATGACAACAGCCTTAAAGTTGGTAGGAAGACATGTATGGACCTGCGTATGTGTGCATACCGACAGCCTTAAAGTCGGTAGGAAGACATGTATGGACCTGCGTATGTGTGCATACCAACAGCCTTAAAGTCAGTAGGAGGACGTGTATGGACATGCGTACGTGAATCAGTGCATGCGCCCATACCAGCCTTAAAGAGCTTGGAAGGACATGGGACTACTAGAGGATCAACCTCATTAGTAATCATAGAAATGCAAATTAAGACCACTCTGGGATGCTGTTATTTTGTGTCTACCAGATTAGCCAAAAATTCTTTTTTTTTTTTTTTTTTTGGCTGGGGCTGGGTTTGAACCCGGCACCTCCAGCATATGGGGCTGGCACCCTATCCTTTTGAACCACAGGTGCTGCCTTAGCCAAAAATTCCTTTTTTTTAATTACTTATTTTTTAATGAATCACAGCTGTGTACATTAATATTCTCATGGGGACAGTGTGTTATTTCTACATACAGTTTAAAATACTTCCATCCAGTTGGTTAACGTAGCCTTCATGTCATTTTCTTAGTTGTTGTGTTAAGACGCAGCCATAAAGAAAGATGGAGACTTTACCTTCTTCATGTTTAAGTGGATTTAGCCAAAAATTCTTAAGCCTGGTCTTAACTTAGTGAAGAAGTGGATCACCAAAGGAGTTAAATTGTTATAACTGCTTAGGAAAACAATTTAACAGTTTGTTACTGTTTTACAGTAATAAATTGAATGATCCACATTTTATAAAATTCAGTAGATTACTTTGGGGGAGCATTTACCTAGAGGGGTAATTTTAGGACTTTTTACTAGCCTGTTAGTAAGAAACATATCTTGTTTGGTCTAGTAAACACACAGGACTAGGTGAGTTAACAAAAGTTCACAGTTTTTTTCTATGTTCACTACAGTTTGACACAAACAAAAAGTTCATAGTTTCTTTCTTTGTGCACTACAGTTTGATACTATGTCATTTTAAAAATTCCTGATTTGGGGCTGGGTGGGGGGGTTCAAACCTGTAATACTAGCACTCTGGGAGGCCGAGGCGGGTGGATTGCCTGTGGAAAATTCAAAACCAGCCTGGAGCCAAAGCGAAACCTAGTCTCTAAAAAACAGCTGGGCCTTGTGGTGAGCACCTGTAGTCCCAGCTACTTGGGGGGCTGAGGCAAGAGTATCACTTGAGCCCAAGAGTCTGAGGTTGCTGTGAGCTGTGACGCCATGGCATTCTACCAAGGGAAACAAAGTGAGACTCTTGTCTCAAAAAAAGAAAAACAAAAGAAATTCCTGATTTTTACCTGCTAATGAGTGGATTGCTACTTGGATTTGAAACTTCATTATTCCACATCCGTTTGCACATATGTCTTAGAGACACTTAACACTGTTAAAAGGGTGAGGGGAAATTTGCCCTTTGCCTCAAAAGTTTGCCAAAAGATCAACTCACAATTAAGGCAGATTAATAAAAGAAAGGATTTATGTACTGTGCATGTGGGGAGAAATCACAGAGTAATAGCCCAATTTTCTAAAGGAGTTCAGATAGCCTTTATACTGGCCTTTCAGAGGGGAGGGGAGAAATTGAGGTCAACAGTTAGTTGCTAGGGAGGTGGCTGGGGGGACCAATGGATGGGGGAGAAATAGATTCACTTGTAGATTTACCTGGGAGACTGGTATTTATGACCCCAAACGGTCTGGGCCAGGTCCACCTACATACCTAACCCTCATTCCTGAAATATTTTGAGATAACAGGAAAGGAAAATGGGTGTCAGTTGTCCCCTTTGATCTTCTGATCTGGCCAGTCCAGTTTATGAAGATAGAGGGAAGGCTGCCTCCAGTGTTTATTGACCTTGAGTGGCCTTCAATGAAAAATTTTCTTTATACCAGGGGTGAAATTTCATATTTGGGGTGAAAGTTCCTTAGCTTTTTCACTGTTAATAGCAAGAAGCTGAAAACAACCAGATTTCAGTGATAGGTGAATGGATGAATGAATGCTTTGGTACATTTGTACAATTGGATAGTAGATAGCAGCGTGTATTAGTGATGAATATATACATGTAACAGCATAGAAAAATCTTTGAATATAATTTTGAATTAAAAGTAGTAACGTAGGGTGGTGCCTTTGGCTCAGTGAGTAGGGCATCAGCCACATATTCTGAGGATGGTGGGTTCAAACCTGGCCCTGGCCAAACTGCAACAAAAAAATAGCCGGGCGTTGTGGGGAGCACCTGTAGTCCCAGCTACTTGGGAGGCTGAGGTAAGAGAATTGCTTAAGCCCAAGAGCTGGAGGTTGCTGTGAGCTGTGATGCCATTGGCACTCTACCGAGGGCAACAAAGTGAGAGTCTGTCTCTTTAAAAAATAATAATAATAATAAAAGTAGTAAGGTATAATGTTTATAAAACTAAAGGCATGCAAAACTAAATAGTTTCCAGTTTAGGATGTGTAAGTATATAATGAGATCAAACATACACAGACTTAATAGTAAAGTCTTAGAAGGCAGGTAGAAGAGCACAGGGGCAGAAGGTGTTAGTTCTCTCCTAGATCTAGTTTTGAGTGGTGATTGGGTGGGATTTTGTTATTATTATGCTTCATTACTGAAAGATGTAAGCAGTGGTGTCCATAGGGAGCAGAGTTTAGGTCAGGTTTAGACCAGGAGGGAGCAGAGAGGTTTAGGTCAGGTTTATTGAAAGGGCGGTTAGAGACCCCTTTTGTATAAGGTAGTAGGGGGTGGGCAAATTCCACAGCTTGCCAGAACGGCTTTGGTGAATTAGGGTTCTTTGATGTGAACTTTGGGTGGGGGCTAACTAGGGTCCTTTGTGTCCTTTGTCTTGGTGGGGGGAGAGTTTGTGTAGGGCTGTGTTAGGCCCCCCCAGTAATTACATGTATATGGATATATTCTTTATATGTGCCAAATTAAACAATACAATTAAGAGATTCATCTGTCTTGAGACCTGCAAACATTGATCTTTTTGAGTATTTTTTCTCATATTCTTGTTTCCCATTCTCAAGAAAAGTTAGAATTCTATATTTTTAGAAAATATATCTTGCGTTTAAGGTTATTCAAAGGGAGAGGAAAAAACCTTTGCATGTCAACAAAATGGGTTTATGGACCAGATACTGCACAGAGGCCTCCGTTGTTCTTCTTGGCCCTTATTTCAGTAGTTCTCACGTAGGTTGTTTATTTTCTGAGAGAAGCTTCCTAGGTTTATATTTTCCTTCAGAGGAAGAGAGTTGGCTGGTGGATGTTCACGGATGCTGATGGTGGGAGTCCTGCCTTGAAGTGCTGAGAAAATTGTTGGAGGCCATTGTTTTGGGCTCAGCTCCTGTACTAGCCCCAGCAAAGCAGCCCAAACCAAAATAGAGACACTCATGCTAAATGCCACATAATCACACTGAGACTGTAGGAAAGCAGGTAGATCTCCAGAAGGGACCAGTGTTTCCTAAAAACAGGAGATTTCAGTGTGTACAAGTCAGCTTAATAGGGAAGTGTCCTCTGCTTTAACCCTTAAACAAAAACAATCTGAAGTAACCTAATGTTAATCAAGATTTTTCCCTCTCTTGTTCTGTTTTTTTGTTTCCACCTTACAAAACCCACTGCTCTGCGGTTCTGTGGGAGCTTTCATTCTGTTTTGTAGAATGGAGGCTGCCCCATTCACAAATTTTAAATGAAAGCCAATTAGATCTATAACTAAATTTGTTGTACTTTTGTCTCTGACAGTACTCATGGGGCTACTTATATACAGACCTGACAGTGATTAAATCCTCTGGCAGGAGGGTGCTGGGGTCTGCCCACACTGACTCAGGGTGATTATTAATGTGAGCTGGCTGTTAAAACAGAGACAACTATGGCAGTATCCCTAGTGGTGCAGGTCAGGGTCATCCCTGCCTATTGAGTACCACTTTTCCTTCTTGCTCCTTGTTCTACTTACATTTTCCACAACTGGAGAATTTCTCCCTGGGATCTGAAAGGCAAATGGACATTCTTTTGGCCATGGTGATTTCCTGCTCTCTACTTGTTTTTAATGAAAGAGACTCTGTAAGAACTTAAGGGTGCTGGATTTATTTGAAAAGTATACTATTTTATTAAATGGAGATCAGAAAGGAGTTCTATATTATGTTCAGTCACTGAATTTATTACTTTAGTTTTTCTAGCTTCTTAGAAAATCAGATGAGCAGTAACTCAAATCCTAGTAGAAAATTTAGTTCTTGTCTTCTTTTCAAAAAAAATGACTCCTTTTGAGATATTTTATTCAGTGGAGATGGTAAATTCTCATATTTCTAAAATGTTAAACATTGCTGCTAGTTCCCTATTAAAATATGGAATATCTGGTTTGGTGCCTGTGGCTCAAGTGGCTAAAGCGCCAGCCACATACACCTAAGGTGGCGGGTTCGAGTCCAGCCCGGACCTGCCAAACAACAATGATGGCTGCAACCAAAAAATAGCCAGGCGTTGTGGCGGGCGCCTGTGGTCCCAGCTACTTGGGAGACTGAGGCAAGAGACTGGCTTGAGCCCAGGAGTTGGAGGGTGCTGTGAGCTGTGAAGCCACGGCACTCTACCCAGGGAGACAACTTGAGGCTCTGTCTCAAAAAAAAAAAAAAATATGGAATATCTGGGTTGAAAGAATAATATTTGAAATATTAAGGCATCAGCAGGGATTTGCAGACATGAAGTCATCAGCGTCTTCTAATAGCTATTGTCCCTTAATTTACCGTCTCTTCTAGGGCTTCCTTCATGGTGTGTACCTTCCTTCCAGTTTTCTCTGTGGCAGTATGTCTCACTGTTGGAGCCCACAGTGTAAAAATTAGCAGTAAGGAATGGGAGGGGTGGTGGGTACGTTAGTCACTGGTGGCTGTCTTCTCCTGTTTTTCTTTTTCCTTTTTTCCTTTGTTTCCCTTCTCCTTTTCCCTTTCTGGAGAAAGCCTTGCTCTGTCCCATGGGGTAGAGTGCAGTGATGTGATTATAGTTCACAGAAACCTCAAACTTCTGGGCTCAAGTGATCCTTTTATCTCAGCCCTCTGAGGAGCTGGGGCTGTAGGTACAAGCCACCGCACCTGGCTGATTTTCTGCGTTTTGTGAACTTGGGCCTTATCCTTGCTCAGACTGGTTTTGAACTCCTGACCCCACGTGATCCTCCTTCCCAAAGATCTGGGATTATAGGCATAAGCCACACCTGGCCTTATTCTTTTATTTAGTAGGGATTTACCTTAGATGATATTTTATGAAGAGCAGGAAAACAATTTTAGAATTCTCTCTTATTAGAAATTCTGAGAGGATAGGCCAGCTTCTCTCAAATGGAGTCATCAAATAATTGCTACCTAATGGTGAAGAAATATTTAAATAGAATTTTATATTATAGAAGTTAGTGTGAGGCAAATGTGTTTTTATAAATGACCTTCTACAATAATCCTTTAAAATGCCAGGCATTTCCAGCTTACTTTTCCTTTCTCTGAAGAGATAAAATTCCAAAAGCTTTAATTTAGTGTGTAATTGCAAAGCTGAATTTGCATTGAAATACAGGTAATTATGTTAAAAGGGACAGATGACAAAATTTGTCTATTTAGCAAACATCTTTTTTTTCTAAAGATTTTATTGTAAGATGTTACCAAAAAAATTTAATTTTGGAAGGTTTCACATTCTCTAGTTAGCTGTTCTTTATGTGATAGAAAATCTGTTTATGTGCATTTTTCTGTAAGAGAAAGCTGTCTCTCTGGGTGAAATACAAAAGAAAATATTGTTGTACAACTGAATGAAAAAGTTATGTATGAATAACCTGAGGTCAATTTTATGGAATAAACCTCAATCAGTGCTTCTCATTTTGTTTTTGCAAGGATGTTTTTGAATTTTAGAATTGAGGCACATTTGAATTTTAGTATTGAAAGGCTCAAATTAACATAAAATTTGTCACTAATTACAAACAAATTCCACAGTGTAATGGATACACGCACATATCAGACTTATCTTGGCCGAGGTTTGTTATTGGCATCCAACTCTTTTCCTGCCCTATCCTAGCTATCTTTGCACCAAGGAGTGTTCTTTAATATTTTGGGAACCACAAGAAGTTTCTTTTGTCATCTTTACATTAACCTTGAAGTGACATTATTATTTCAAAATATATGGTGCTCTTAGGATG
This sequence comes from Otolemur garnettii, assembly GCF_000181295.1. NCBI lineage: Eukaryota > Metazoa > Chordata > Mammalia > Primates > Galagidae > Otolemur > Otolemur garnettii. The sequence continues at coordinate 1,227,651 of NW_003852483.1, forward strand.
TCACAAGATCTTCTCAGCTTAACACATTTTCAAAGATAACTGCCAATAGATGATGTTTATTTTGTTGCAGAAAACTTCACATTTCTTACATTATTTAAATGTGATGAACTCCTGAATTGTTTTGGTGTTAAGTTTGTTGAGGCTTGTGGGTTGAAAAAAAATCTCTTGATGTGGTGCTAGAAATTGTGGAGTCTAGTCTTCTCTACCAACTGGTACTCTCTATAATCCTCCAAGAACCACAGGTGGGGTTTTTCTTCACCTGTACCTACTATCTGGCATAGTAACAGACACATGGTAGGTACTCGATTGAAAGGGTAAATTGGTTGGGATCTTACTGGGTAGACATGTTAGCTAAACAGTAATTCTTTCCTCTTACCTTTAGATTGAACTCTGTCCTGGAATCCCTTTCTGTCTGCCTCTCTTTAAAATTCCAAAAATCATGCTGAACTTGCCCGAGTCTGATCCTCTCTCTTACCCTAGCTCTCTATTGCTCCTAGGACTTGATTGAGAATAATGGAATGAACACCAGTCCTTAATTGTCTGTTGTGATAGAAAATTAGAACACAGCTGCCTCTTTGCTAGCTTGGGGTGAGGGGTGTAGCTCAGGAATTCAGATTTTGCAAGGGAAGGCAGTGATGCCTAGAGGACATCCAAGCACAGGGGAGTTTGGAGTGTGGGAAAGTTGTGCCAACTCAGGTAAATTTGGGATGTTGTATGAAGCCATGACACTGGGAGAGACACCCAGGGAGTTACTGTAGAGAGAAGTTGGCGGTCTGTGAGGTGCCGTGACGTTTAGAGGCTGAGGCCAGGGTGGGAAGAACCAGAGAGGTCAGCCAGAGTGGGCAGGTAGGAAAAAAGCAATATTCTGAAAGCTAAGTGAAGAAGGTATTTCAAGAAGGAGGGCTTCATCACATGCTGCTGACAGGCCACGTAAGGTGAACAGTAAGAAGTGACTACTGGATTTTGCACCTTGGGTGTTATTGATGATTTTAACAAGTACTTTTTGTAGAGGAGCAGTGGGGCTGCGGGCAGCTGCTTCCCTGGCTGGCAGAGGATGAAACTCTATCCTGAGGGTGATTTTGACAGCTTCCTTCCCCCTCCCACCCTTCTCCTGCAGCTCTAGTTTTGACTGTTGGGCTTTTTGGTGTGGGTCAAAAAACTAGTTAACTGAAACTTGCCCAGATTATGGATAAGTATTTCCCATGACTTGACTTCTTGTAGATAAACTGTTAATGAGACTATTTGGAAAGTTTTTCCTCAGAAGTATGTATACATATTTCTGCGAAGCATAACATCTGATTTAGCTTAGTGATAATCTCTTGACTGTTCAGAGTCTTTGAATATGAATAAGGTATGAATAATTCCTCACCAAGGTTTAAGGTATTAACGTTTGTCGCTCAGAGCATTGTCCTTATGTTCATTTTGATTTCCTAAGATGTTAAACTGAGGGATGTGCTTCTCCACTTAGAGCTCTCCCTTGTATCTCGCTTTATACCTTAGAGGTTCTTGAGTAATGAGCATGAAAGAGCTGTAAGTTCTAGGTGTGTCATCCGTTTTAAGCTTTGCATTTGATTTAGAGGTATCTGATATTTAGGATTGATCTTTTTAGACGTCAGTGGTTCATTTTATATAAGAAATATATATTATATTACCATTTTATATAAGAAATAGCTTTTTTAGGTATTTTATCTTTGTTTCACTTCATCTGAAAAATAAACCCTAGCTTATTTCAAAAATATTTAATCAGTGCTACAGCAACTGTTATAATACAGTTTGAGATTATTCACTGTTGTAGTTTGTTTACTGTTGCCTCAGTTGTTACTTTATTTTTATTTTAGCTGTATTAAGAATTACTTAATAAAGAACATTTTCAAAGTTTTCAAAATTGTTCGCCATTCTGCCAAGTAGACTTGAAATGTTTGTTTCTTTTCACCATGTTGTTTTTTTTTTTTGTTTGATGGCCAAGGAGTTATTTTTTTTTTTAAATGTAATTAATGTAGTTAAAGTTGAGTCAATTCAGCATGTATTTTATTAACACTTTTTAATTTTCCTATATACCTAATTTGAAGTAATGACTAGAAATTGGAAGTGCTGTATTAGGTGTGTGAGAGATTGGTTGGTAGAACAATGGTGAACTGTATTTGTTTGTTTTCCTTACAGTGATTTGCAGATCTCAATTTTAGTTTTCTTTATCCTCTTGCCAAGAATGATGGAGAAGGAAAACAAGTATCTAGGCGTCAATTCTTTTCCTTTACAAGTTGCTAACATCTGTCTCCTGTTGAATCATAGTTTCATCTATAGTTAAACTTCACAATTTATGATTTATGTCTCTCTCTTTCCTTTTTTGGAATTTTGTTGCCTTTGCTCACTTTTTTTTTTTGCCTTTGCTCACTTTTGTTGGATATTAATCACATAAGGACTTTTGACAGTTTTTGTGAAAATGATATCATTTTAGCAGGAGCAATGGGGTTTAAGCTCTGTCACTTCAAAATATTGTATTACTCTGGAATGTTCTAAGATTTGACAAGAATTCACTTCAAAGGAATCCCATTTAATTGTTTTGGCCTTTCTATGAGCGTTAGCTTTTAATTCCTTAAAGAATAGTTGGGCATGTGTTTATGTAATATTTAAAACTTTTCAGCAGCTAACCTCAGTTCTTTCTCTTGCACATAAGTAATTATTGTTAATATGTACATTTTTATGCCTTTTGCTGACTTTTTTTTACCTGAATATGTCTGTATCTGCAGACAGAAGAATATCTCTCTTATGCAGCTGTTCTGCTCATTTGTTAGGACTGTAGATGTTTTCTTTGTTTTTAACTGAGTTACCATACCCTTTCTGTAAATTTCTGTTATTTTTCTTATGTTCTGCTTATAGTTGGGTTTTGCTTTATGACCTACATAGTCTTTTTCTTACTAGATGAGTACAGCTCTTTTAAAAATACCACTGTGTTTGGTGTTAGTCCTGTCAGGATTTTCTGTGCTTGCTTTCTTTTTTTTTTTTGAGGCAATGTCTCCCTCATTCACCCTGTGGTTGAGTACCATGGCATCACAGGTCACAGCAACCTCAAATTCTTGCACTCAAGCAATTCTTTTGCCTCAGCCTCCTGAGTAGCTGGGATTTCAGGCACCCACTACAATGCCTGGCTATTTTTAAAGATGGGGTCTCATGCTTGCTCCAGCTGGTCTTGAATTCTTCTTCTTTTTTTTTTTTTTAACTTTATTTATTTTATGTTTTTATTATTTTTTTGAGACGGAGTTTTACTTTGTTGCCCTTGGTAGAGTGCTGTGGCATCGCAGCTCACAGCAACCTTAAACTCTTAAGTACAAGCATTTCTCTTGCCTCAGCCTCCCAAGTAGTTGGGAGTACAGGCGCCTGCCATAGTGCCCGGCTGTTTTTAGAGACCAGGTCTCGCTCTGGGTCAGGCAGGTCTGGAACTCATAAGCTCAGGCAGTCCACCCGCCTTGACCTCCTAGAGTGCTGGGATTATAGGTGTGAGCTACCACACCTGGCCTGATTTTCTATGCTTTCTGATATTACAATTTAAAAATCGTCTTTGAGACTTTACTTCTTTTATGTTTACCTGGATGGAGTTGGAACACATTCTTCGTAGTAAAATATTTTAAGAATGGGAGAAAAATTACCCAGTATACTCAATATTATTATGAAACCAGTATATAAACACACACTCACATGACTGATAAAACACAAATGTAGTCTAGGGAGGGGTAGGAAAGGGGGGAGGGCAGTTGGTGGGATCTCACCTAATATACACAATGCAAGGGTATATTTCAGAATAACTTAAGAGTAAATTTTAAATGTCTTACCACAAAGAATAAGTAAGGTGGTGGTTATATTAATCAGTTTGATTTAAGCATTCCACATTGTAAATCAAATCATCACATTGTACCCCATAAATGTATGCAGTTATGATTTTAGTTAAAAGTTAATAAAAAAACCATCTTAACTAGGTTAGGTGCTTTTTGGTTTGCTCTGTGTATGGGTTTATTCTAATGTTAGTGGTTTTATTTTTGTACTACCTTGTTATCTTTCTTATATTCTTATATAGTATGCGTGATCCATTATTTCCTAGGAAAGTTCTATTCATTTCCTATAATGTGTGATAACAAAATTGGTATATTTCTAATTTGAAATTCTTTCCTCCCACCTTATCGTCTTACTATTTTCTTTCTGTCTTTCTCTTTCAGATTAATATGGGGATACATACGATTACATTACTTAGTTTATTTTTGTAAGGTTGTAGTTGTGCCCTTCACATAGGAAATGTGAAATATACCGTGCAGTGTACCTGTTGAGTAGGAGTTTACCCAACCCCTTCCCCCTCACTCCTTACTTGAATTTAATTGAGTTTTTCTCTCATGTGAACATGTAGTTGTTAGTCTACTGGTTCTAATTAAGTACTGAGTATGTGTGGTGCTTGTTTTTCCATTCTTGTAATACTTCACTTAGGAGAATGTTTTCCAAATCCATTTAGTTTGTTACAAAAGATATGAAATCTCCATCTTTCTTTATGTCTAAGTAGTATCCATGGGCTACATATACCACAATTTAGTAATCTATTCATGTATTGAAGGGCACCTGGGTTGTTTCCGCATTTTTGCAGTTGTGAATTGTGCTGCTATACAATTCTTATGCAAATGTCCTTATGGAAAAATGACTATTTCCCCTGATAATGGGATTGCAGGATCAAATGGTGGGTCTACTTTTAGTTCTTTGAGGACTCTCCATACTTCTTTCCATGGGGGCTGTACTACCAACAGTGGATGAGTGTTCCCTTCTTTGTGCACCCACGCCAGCAGAATCTGGTGCTTTGGGACCTTGTGATTCTCACTGGGGTTAGGTGAATCTCAAAGTAGGTTTGATTTGCATTTCCCTGATGATTAGGGATGATGAGCAGTTTTTCATGTGTTTGTTGGTCATTTGTCCTCATGAGAAAAGTTTCTGTTCATATTTCTTGTCCAGTTTTAAATGGGGTTGATTGATGTTGTTAATTTTCTTGAATTTTTTGTGGAATTTGGTTAATGGACCTTTGTTGAATTTGTAGCAAGCAAATATCTTCTCCCATTCTGTAGGTTGTATCTTTGCTTTGTTAATCGTGTCCTTAGCTGTGCAAAAACTTTTTTATCTTGATCAGATCCCATTTATTTTTGTTGTTGCTGTGGTTGCCACTGCAGTCTTCTTCATAAATTATTTCCTAATTCTGATGAGATTAAGAGTTATTCCCTGCATTTTCTTCTAGGGTTTTTATAGTTTCATGTCTTAGATTTAAATCTTCTATCCATCATGAATTAACTTTTGTAAGTGTAAGAGGTGCAGGTCCAGTTTCAGAATTCTACCAAATCTTCAAAGAACAGCTTGTACCTGTGTTGTAGAATCTATTCCAAAACATTAAGAAGGAAGTAACCCTTCCCAACTCGTTTTATAGACCAAGTATCAGGAAAGGACACAACAAAAAAAGAAAACTATAGACCAGTATCATTAATGAACATTGTTGTAAGAATACTCAATAAAATCTTAGCAAACAATTAGGCTACGTATCAAAAAAATAATTTATCATAACTAGATAGGCTTCATCCCAGGGATGCAAGGCCGATTCAGCCTGTGGAAATCTATAAACATAATTCACTGCATAAACAGAAGTAAATACTATTTTCTTTATACAGTAGTTCTCCCCCTTTTCTGTGGGGGATATGCCCCAAGACCCACCAGTGGGTATTTGAAACCACAGATAATACTGAACCATAAAGTTTAATTAGTAAATGCAGAACAGTAAGGTAATTAATAATAATAATAAAATAGAACAGTTTATAACAATATTCTGTAATAAAAGTCATGTGAATTTAGTCTTTCTCATAGTATCTTATGGAAAGATAGTATCTTATGGAGTACTATGCTAAGCCTTCTTCTTCTGATGAAGACCAAAAAGGCATGCAGTTTCATCATGCTATTCGGATTGGCACACAATTTAAAACTCATTTATTCATTGTTTCTATTTGGACTTTTCTATTTATTATTTTTAGGCTGAAGTTGACCCTACGTAACTGAAACCCCAAAATGTGAAACTGCATATAATGGAGGAGTTACTATAATTTTAAATTTACTCATATTTCTGTTACTTGGTATAAGTTTTAAATTATACTCTCTATCAACCTTGTGTATAAAAGATTAGGAAATCAGTATACTTTCTTTTGTTGGATTTATCATTTTCGTATCAGTCAGGTCACATCAATTTTTTTTTTTTTTTTTGAGACAGAGTCTCACTATATTACCCTCGGTAGAATGCTGTGGTGTCACAGCTCACAGCAATCTCAAACTCTTGGGCTAAAGCGATTCTCTTGCCTCAGCCTCCCAAGCAGCTGGGACCACAGGCACTGGCTGCTTCAAGCAGTCTCAGCCTGTTCCCCTGCCCCGCCCTCTCCTGTTCCTCCACCCTCTCTCCCGGCCTGTTCCCCTGCCCTATGGGCTCTCCCAACCTGTTCCCATGTGCCCCCTAGTTGAAGCATGAGAAGTCCCAAGTTTCACAAAAACCTCCCAAGTTCCCAGAGGATGAACAATGGTGGAAACCCACCAAGGCTGTATTAATCATTGTTAACCATTGTGATTTAAGCTATATCCATTGTCAACCAAGACTGTATTAATCACTGTTACATAACTATAACCATTGTGATTTGAGATATATCCATTGTCAACCAAGCTGTAACTCTGCCAACGGCAACGTTCCTTGTACCTCCTGCTTGCTTATGCTACGCAAAAAAATGATGGAAAAAAAATAGTATAAAAAGACAGCAGGCCCTGCACTTCACCGCCACCTGTCTCCCAGAGCAGCAGCCCCTGAGCAGGTGCAAATAAATCACCAATTAATTGCATCTAAGTGGGGTCCAAGTTATCTTTTCAGGTTGTGAAGGTTATTTCACCGCCACAATGCCAAGCTAGTTTTTGGCTGTAGTTGTCATTGTTGTTTGGCAGGCCCAGGCCGAGTTCAAACCTGCCAGCTGCCATGTATGTGGCCAGCGCCCTAGCCACTGAGCTACAGGTGCTGAGCCAGGTCATATCATTTTTTAAAAATAGATTTATTGAGGTACAGTGACATAAAGTAAATTGTACATATTAAAGTGTCAGTTTTGATAACTTTTGACTTGTGAAGACATCTCCACAAACAAGATAATGAATATGTCCATTCCTCCCCCAAATGTCCCCCAAATGGCCAAAGGGCCATTTGCAAACCTTTCTCTTGCCCCTCTGCACTATTCCCTGCCTATTCTCAGACAATGCTGAACTTGCTCTCTAATTAATTTCCATGTTTTAGAATCTTATATAAATGGACCATAGTAATTTTTGTATGTAGTTCACTAGCATAGTTTTTTTTGACTCATCAATCTTGTCTCATAATCCAATAGTTCATTTTTATTGCTGAGTAGCGTTCCATCACACCTTATGTACCACATAATGGATACCTGGGCTTGTGTCCGTATGGGGCTGTTAACACATAAAGCTGCTACATTTATAGATCAGGACAGCAAGTAGCACTATTGTGTAGTTAATCATTGTATTATCCAATGGATGGTCAGATTGTCTGGTTCTCTGTGGAGTAGCTTAGGTATCTGAGCTCTTCAAAGTTCATTGTGTATATAAATCATCTGGGGGTTTGTTAAGAATACAGATGCTGCTAGGGGTCCTCAAACTTTTTAAACAGGGGAGCCAGTTCACTGTCCCTGAGACCGTTGGAGGGCTGGACTATGGGCCCCGGGACGAATCGGCTGCTAAGCAGGACAGGCAGCGGTGACAAAAAAACCCGGCAGGCTGGATAAATGTCCTTGGCCGGCTGCATGTGGCCCATGGGCTGTAGTTTGAGGATATAGTAGGGTTTAGTTTAGTAGGGTTTAGTAGGCCTGGAGTGGGCCCTGAAATTTTACATTTCTAACAAGCTTACAGGTGATGCTAATGCTACTGGTCTACAAACCACACTTTGAAATAGCAAGGATATAGACCTGAGAGTTCGTCAAGCACCATGGTAATGATGTGTATATTTTTTTCCTGCAAGGTGAAAATAAACAACTCATTCATTGTATCGTGTTACCTGGAAGTAACTACATTTGCCACGTCAAGTAGCATTTTAAGTGCCAAGAGTTTTTTTAGAGGTGGAACAACCATCAAAAGTGGAAGTCATTCCTCAGTTTGATTAATAAATGTAACCTTGCAGGTAAGGTTTCTGAGTGGGAACCTGTGGGGTTTAAAACCCTGCCTGCCTCTCATCTCTGCATCGCCCCCAGAGAGGCTTTGATTTGGAATTTTGGTAGGAAAGGGATGTTCTGGGGTTGACCCTTTCCTATACAGGGTTGACCTTTTAGTAGCCTATATAGTCATATACTGGGGCACTGCCAGACTGGATTTGGAGACGCCCAAAGAAAATTCCAGTCAGAACTCTATTAAGGTCAACTGACTGGTGCTTTGGAGCCCGTTACTGAAATGGACCCAGTGAACTATGATGCTGCTCCAGGTCTCTAGAAATTAGTGGAGCACAAAGCCAGGATGCTCAGACTCCTAGAACCTCAGCATTTCCCTTTTCTCGGATATGTATCCTTAGGGGAAGGATAGGTTGGGTGGCTCACACTGTTGTCCTTCTTCAAGGCTCTAGGCTATAGTGTGAGAATTAGTGATGGTTAAGAGCCAGACCCTGGAGCCAGACCACCAATGCTCAAATCATGATAACAGTACCAGACAAGTAACAGGAAGAAATTTTATCTTTTTTTCCTAGTAACCAAGTAAATTTATTTCTCTTTGCTGTATGAATTGATATAGCCTGAAAATACCTCTGTAAACATGCATGCGGGAGGGAATGCTAGCCTTTGGCTATTTATTCTGGATACAGGTAATACCTTCTATAAGGAATATTGCTGCTATCCAGCTATTTTTCATCACAAGTTGTAGAATTTCTCCCTTTTATTTGGATTTTAACCTAGTGTTGGAATTGAGGTGTGATTATTTAGACTACTGTTACCTTTGGCTTTTGGACACATGCTTGTACTTGAGGCTCCTTGCTCTTGGGACTCCTGACTCCTCACCTCTGGTGTGTCCATGGGCAGCCACACTGGCCCCTGCAGCAACCCTGGTGTGGGCCTGCAGGAGCGCTGAGGCCCAGCCAGCCTGCTGGCTTTGCTTAGGCCTTGTTTTGTTTTTGTGGTTTCTTTAAAACCCAGTGACAGAAATAGGAGAACACAATGATGTTATGTGAAATATTTACGGAAATTAGGGATAATCAGGAATTCATTGTAATTTTTAGTTAACTTTGATTTAATTTCTGTTCTCCTAGAAAGATTTCAATATTCAGACTTCGAGCATACTACATGGGGAAATGTTTGGTTTCTGTGTTTTGCATAGGAACACTCTTCTTCAAGCAAATCCAAATTTAAAAAAAATCATAGTTTGACTCGAGCGTTTTTTTCTTTAAAAGTGATATTTATTTATTTATTTATTTATTTTGCAGTTTTTTTGGCTGGGGCCAGGCTTGAACCCACCACACCCGGTGTATGGGGCCAGCACCCTACTCCTTGAGCCACAGGCACTGCCTAAATTGATTTATCTTTTTCTAGAAGCAGATAACATGCCCAATGTGTTGTATTTATTTGGGAGCTGAAAATAGATACTTTCCTTTTTCCACGTTCATAGCTCTCTGCTTTCAGGCCATGGGGTCCCACAAACTACCAAAGTGAGTCAGAGGCCTTCCTTACAGCTGCCCCCCTCCTTAAAATAGCAAACAGTTTAATTGTTTGCTTTAATTATATTTTTAGGAGCATTTCAAAGGATTATTATCTTCTTTCTCATACCTGGCTCATTTCCTGGTAGAGAACTCAAAATAGTATCTGATCCTGTTGGTTGCATAACGCACTGAGTCATCATTTCTTCCTATTGCTGTTGGGAATAGCCATTACTCAGTGGCCTTGCCGTCCTGTCGTGTTCGTCTGCTCTCCTGTACAACTGCCATTTTGCTATTTCTTTGTTTCTTTGAAACCGATAATCTGCCATTCTAAATGTATGTTTTATTGAGTTTCCTTGATGACTAAGTGCTTTCAAGTAGAAGAAATACTAGATGTAAAAAACCAAAACAAAACCACCACCCCCCACCCCCAAGCATAACAGGTAACTATGAAACCAGCATGTGCTTTGAGATGATGAATGTTTTTCTGAAAACAGTTTATTGAAACAGACATCTTTTAGGGGAAAATTAGGATTTTGTATAGCTTTAGAATTTATGATATTGTAAAACAGCTAATATTTAATTTCTCATTAAATATTAATTAAGCTGTTCTACTTAATTCTCTAGTAGGAAAAAATTATGGACAGCTTTTTATAATGCTTAACTTCATTCATATTTGAAAATAGCAAATAGTTAACCTTTTTAATAATTTGAGAATATTAGTATCCTGTTTTCCTTGTTTGTTTTGTATTAAGGGCCCCCAATTCTTTGTTATTTTGTCTTATATATTTCTTATAAGTTGTATTTAAAATTTATATTTTTCTTATAAATTGTAAGGCCCCTTGGGCCTGAGTCTTGTTGCTCTTAGAATTCCTGTCCCCATCTTCAGGCCACAGCCCTCACCTCTGGTGTGTCTCTTGGCACCTAGCCTGGCTCCTTTTATAGCAACCCTGGTGTGGGGGCCTTTGACAAAGCAAAACAAGCCCTGGCATTTTAAAATTTTATCCCCTTTAGAAACTTAATTTCTCAAATTCTTAACTATCACATTTTAAAATAATTTTTATTCTGAAAAATATAAGCATATAGAAGATAGCATTCTGTTATCTATATTTAGAATCATGAAAACCTGAGCATGTACTGACTGGTCTGAGCCCTGAGCCCCCCACCCCTGCCTCAGCACGCTCACACTGTTCACCCCCAAGTTCCTGCCACTCTGGGTAAATGCCGCGCTTGATTCACGTGGAACCTGGAACATTCGTCCTCAGTGTGTGCCCTCTCCCTCCAGCTGAGTGTCCCCTAATTCCTACCTGCGAGATAGTGTCGGATCCCACAATGGAGAGCTCAGACTACCAGAGTAGTAGATTGTAACCTGTACTTCACCAGCTGGCTGTGTATTGGCAATTCCCACTGTAACCTCCTTGGTTTCAGTTGATTTGCTAGAGCACTAACAGAATTCAGGGAAATACTTTGCACATGTCCACACATTTATTATTATAAAGGGTAGGGTATTACAAAGAATACATGTGAATAGCGGAGGAAGAGATACACAGAGTGAGGCAGGGGAGACGCGTGGAGCTTCCATGTCCTCTCTGGGCATCTCCTCGTGTTCCTATCCAGAAGCCCTTCCAAACCCTGTGCTATGGGGATGTTTATGGAGACCCCAGTAAGTAGTCCCAACTGATTAAAATCATTGGCCATTGGTGATCAGCTGAACCTGCTACCTACCCCTCCTAGGAGATTGAGGGTGAGGCTGGAAATCTCATACCTGTAATCTTGCCTTGGTCTTCCTAGAGACCGACTCCTATTGTGAAGCTTTCTAGGGTCCCCCAGCCACCAGTCTTCTTATTAGCATGCTAAAGACACTCTTACCACTGCGGAGATTCCAAAGGGGCTGTATGGCTGGGAACAGGGATGAAGACCGAACATGTATTACATAATGTCGCAGCTTCTGGCAGCTACTTGGAGAACACCTTAACACTCGTGCAGCTCTTTCTCTGTGCTACTCACTCCACTTTGGAACTTGTTATTCTTTCCTGTAGCTCTGTAGGACTACACTTACTTATTTTAGTAAGAAAAGAGGTTAATAATAAAGAAAAAAGTAGGCAAAATGCCACGTTTAATTTAATAGTGGAGGAAGAGGCATTGAAAACCCTGCTTGTTTATCCTGGAGTGGCAAGGTGGCCATTGAGCAGCACTGACAGTGAAGGTTCTAATAGAAAATGTGTACAGAGTGCCATGGAAGGATAAATGGACATTTCCCTTTAAAGACAAGTAGGGACTAGCCAGGCATTCCAGGTGGAGCCCCACCTTGTACAGAGGGGCTTTCCGTAGGTAGGGGCTGGAATAGAGTGTGTCTTTCTGAGGTTGGATAAAAGGCACAGTAGGCAGAACTTAGTTCCAGGAGCCCCCCATGCCATGCTAAACATTTACTGTATTTCTATTCTGACGATGGAGTAAGTCATTCTACAGTTTTAAATAGGGAACAAGCCTGTGTTTGCATTTTAATTACCTTATAGGAAATGGGGAAGGTACATCAGAAGGCTGCAAGCTGCAGGTGAAGATCAGTCAGGACTTCTTGCTGGTGTGAAATGATGGGACTCAGAACTCTGGCAGTAGAAAAGGGATGGAGGCTTGGAGATTTGTGAGCTATAAGGACTTAGAAAAAAATTGGATATAAGGGTCTTGGAAAGGAGAACTTCTGGGACTTAGTGAATAGCGTTGCTGCTAAACCAAAATAGAATCTAGAAGGATTAAAAAATGGATTGGGACATGATAAAGATGTAAATGAGTGTGTCTGACAGGCTAGTGGCTGTACAGTTTTGAGAGATTTAGATTTGAGGTAGAGATTTGGCCATCATTAGTATTATAGGCAGTAGTAAAATTTGTAGGTGGGAATGAGAACTCCTATGTAGAACTTTCATTCAGTGAGAAGGTTGAGAATCACCAGAGGCAGGTGGGAAAGCAGGAAAGATGAGGGACTCAGCAGCCAAATGAAAGAGAGGAATTGAAGGGGGGAGCGTGCACTGGATGTTGCTGGTGACTGGTGCAGGAACAGTCCCAGGGGTTTGGAGGTGAGTGGGTAAGGTACCATGGATGTGTGTACTCTACTTCTCCCAGAAGCCAGTCTGTAGAGGGCAATCTGGAGGGCCTCAGGCAGGTCTAAGGAAAGGTTTGGGTGGGAGAGACTTGAGATTGGAGAGATCACAGATTGAGAGCGTCTGGAAATAGATAATCTCTCTGGCCAGGTTGTTAGGAAGGAAGATGGCGTGAGAGAGGATAACAGAGTTGTTGGATTTCACTTACAGTAGCTTGAGATGACCTTGGGAACCACTCAGATTAACTTGCCATTGATTTTTCTTTGCTTTCTTTTCCACATAAAATTTATTAGATATTATTTGCACATTACTCTCATTTACCAGCAGTTAAAGCTGACATAGCTGTCTGGTATTTTCTTTGCACAAAGTGCTGGAGAGCACATTTGAATGTGTCCTGTCCTTTTAAGTCCCTACCTCCCCCATAAATGTTCAGACAGGAACAAATAGTGAAATATGGCCTGAGCAAAAGCCCTGGCCACCCTCGCTCTTCCAGGAGTGCCCTGCCTCCTGTGGCAGTGCGTGTGTGTTCCTTTCTGTCCTTGTCAGACTGGATCTCAGAATGGGGCTGATGAATCCCTACGGATGAATGAGTAAGACTCAGTATACTGCAGCAAAGTTCTATGTTTTAAAAGGGGTCAAGGAGTGAGCCTCTGTTTGGGAATTTCACGTATCAAAAAAGCTAAGAGAGACATGAGGGGGGGCAGCTGTTTTTAAAATCCACCTTCTGTTTATCTATCAAGGTTGGCCAGCCTAGCTTCACATTCCCACAGTCAGAAATAAAACTAATAGAAAGGGTTTTGCTTCACAGAATAAGTAACACAACTAATCACTTTCTGAACTAGTTATAAAAATGAAATCTGGTACGTTATAATTTACAAAGCCACGTTAGCACAATACTCTTTCTGGACTCAAGAAAGTCCAGTTTTGAGTTCTATGACTGGTTGATCCCTTCCTAGTCATGCCTCTGGGCAGGTTCTTAAGGCTCTTTGCCTCTGAAGTGGTAGAGCCTGGTGGCTGCCAACTCCATTTGTAGTGCCAGTGCTGCTGACTAAGTGACAGAACTTGAGGGCTGAAGCCACAACAACCACTTGACTGTTTCTTTCTTGTTTGAGCAGATGTCACTTCTTTGAATGAGACTCTTTCTTTCTGAGCACTGAAGTAAAGGATCACGAATTTCGCTATTATACATAAGCCATTTCAACTTGAAATTTGTATGAACCAAACATCTCAGAAAATTTTTAGGTTCTTAGATTAAAAAGTCATAGAACTGTGATTCCATTAATTCAGCAAAAAATATTTATGAAAGTTATTCAGTAAGGCTTAAAGAGATTATTGTACACTTTGTGATGGAACACTATACAATCATTATTTAATGTTTTAAAGAATAATGATGGAAATGCTTAAATTCTGTTAAAGGGGTATAACAGTGTTTACATGATATCCTATTTAAAATATATGTTCACAGAAAAATATTTACAGTGAATCACACAATGAGGTAATGATCTTATGATGTTTTTCTTTGCATTTCAGCTAATCTTCCTGTGCCAACAATTGCAGCAATAGATGGGCTTGCATTAGGTGGTGGTCTTGAACTGGCTTTAGCGTGTGATATACGAGTAGCAGGTGAGAATTAATCTTGTTAAGACATAATTTTTAAAAAAATGAAGTTTGTGTTTATTCTTCAGATAATTCTAAGTATTTTATTCTGCTTGTTATTTAGTGGAACATTTTTTTAAAAAGTCACCTGTTAGATGGTGTATTTGAAATTCTCACTTGAAAAAAATGGTCTTGTATTGCTGCTTGGGAGAATTTGGGTTGGACAGAACTGAGTTTGAAATCATAGGTCCTGCCCTTTCTAGATAAGTCTCTTTCTCTTTAGAGGGCATGGGGAAAATGACTGTTAATGTTATGAAGATTAAGAGAACTAATCCACGGATGTACTTAGTCCAAGGCTAGTCACTGTCAGCTACAATAATAATAACTCAGTCTTTTTGAAGTTCACTCTCTTGGTAAGTGGTTTTCTGAGGATGATATGAGGTGAATATAACTTACTGCATGCTGATTGGTGCCCATGCCATTCCAGCATTTGGCACGTGCTCACCTACTCCATCTCCCTGACAGTCCCATGAGTGGGTTCTTTGGGGGTACAGGTGAAGGTTGGAGCAGAGAGCAAAGAAGTAACAGCTCTAAAGAAGTGACTGGGCTGGCCTTGCAGCCTACACCGTTTCACTAGAGCAATGTGCACTGCTCCCACGTATTATTGGGTCATAGTACTGTATACAGTCTTAGCTTTGCTGATGTCCTCGCTGTCCAGACTGAGATGTGGGCATCACAGACAGAGCTGTCGCTGATCTTCCCTCAGTTCCCACTGTCACTTCCGATGTGGCCACATATTAAAAGTTGAGTCAACAGAATCCAGTTTTTAATAATTATATGAGACATTTCCTTGGGATTTGGAGCTACCAGTCTAGGTGTACTGGTGTACTTTTTCCTCCTTTTTACTTCATTTCAGGTCTCTATTAGCTTGTTATGAAATCACTGGGTTTGAAATTGAAAAGCTAAGGTACATGCAGTCCATTTCTGAAAGAATGCAGGATCTGGGAATTAAGATGTGGAAAGTATTGTAAGGACATTTGGCTATGCAAATAAAGAAATAATTAAGATATTCTAAAGCAGCTATGAAAACAAAATGAGAAGAGGAACCTTATCCAGCTTAGAACAGTAAAACCATTCGTCAGAAAATAACTAGAGACTTGGGCTTGAAAAGTTGCCATATCTGATATGATATATTAAGCTGTTTGGTCTGGGGAATTATGTTCAAGCAGCTAAAGAATTCATGCTTGTCAGACACAGTCTCTTTCCTGATTCTGAATAATTAATGGGATGTAAGCCTTCAGCTAGGGATTAATAATAGCAAGTCTAATAATGTAGCTCTGGTCTTTCTGCATCAAAAAATCAATTCACTGCCAAGAAATTTTTAACCATGGCTGGGTGCGGTGGCTCACACCTATAATCCCAGCACTCTGGGAGGCTGAGGCGGGTGGATTGCTTGAGCTCAGGAGTTTGAGACCAGTCTGAGCAAGTCTCTACTAAAAATGGGAAAATTAGCTGGATGTTGTGGCGGGTGCCTATAGTCCCAGCTACTTGGGAGGCTGAAGGAGGATCATTTGAGCCCAGGAGTCTGAGGTTGCTGTGAACTATGATGACTCCATGGCAAACCCTAGGGTGGCAGACTGACACTCCGTCTCTAAAAAAATAAACCAACAATTTTTTAAGGAAATAGTGTTGTGAGTCTTCTAAAATATGTCATTTTGAATATTTATTTCCACAACTAAATGCCTTTTGAAGTGATTTTAGTAACAAAAGTATAGTGAACAGTACTTTTATTTTATCTTATTTTAAAACTTTTCAAGTAGTTATATTTAAATGTGATGATATGGTTGGTACTTAATTTTTTTTCTTTCATTTCAGCTTCCTCTGCAAAAATGGGCCTGGTTGAAACAAAGTTGGCGATTATTCCTGGTGGAGGTATGAGATGTTTATGCTCATCTCTCAGTAACCTTGATTTGTTATTAGAAACAGATTATAAGGCAAGGACATGTTAATTAGAAAGGAGTATTTTAAGTAAAGAGACTAGTGCAATATTGTATGGTCCTCTGGCAAAGTCCCTATTCAAAATACAGGAACATATTAGAGAGATTGCCTGTTTGGTTCCAGACCACTACAATAAAGCAAATGTTGCAATAAGTGATTCTCACAGAGTCTTTTGTTTTCCCAGCAGGTAGAAAAGTTACACTGACACCATACTGTAGTCTATTAAGTGTGCAACTGCATTATGTCTAATATAGTGCAGCTACTTTAATTTAAAAATACTTTATTGCTGAAAATGCTAACCATCAATCATCTGAGCCTTTACTGAGTTGTAATCTTTGTGGTAGGTCCTGCCTTAATGTTGATGGTCGCTAACTGGTAAGGGTGTTGGTGGCTGAAAGTTGGGGTGGCCTTGGCAATTACCTCAAATAAGACAATAATGAAGTTGGCTACATCGATCGGCTCTTACTTTCTTTTTCAAAGCTTTTTTTTTTTTTAATAGCTTATGATGCTGTTTGATAGCACATAGTAGAACTTCTTTCAAAATTGGAGTTAGTTCTCTCAAATCCTAAAACTGCTTTATCAACTAAGTTTATATAATACCCTAAACTCCTTTGTTCTCATTTCAGAAGCATTTATAGCAAACAAAACATTCACAGCGTCTTCACTGGGAATAGATTTTGTTCTTAAAAAACTACTTTGTTTGTTCATCTCTAAGATGCACCTGCTCATCTGTTCAAGTTTGATCATGAGATTACAGCACTTCCATCTCATCTTCCGGCTCCACTTCTGATTCGAGTTCTCTTGCTAGTTCTACATCTGCAGTTACTTTTTCCACTGAAGTCTTGAATCCCTCAAAGCCATCCATGGATATTGGGATTAACTTCTTCCAAATTCCTTTTAAATTTGATATTTAGACCACCTCCTGTGAATCACAAATGTTCTTAATGTTATCTAGAATAGTGAATCTTTTCCAGAAGGTTTTCCATTTACTTTGCCCAGATCCATCAGAGGGATCACTATCTATGGTAGCTTTAACCTTATAAAATGTATTTCTTAATAAGAATTGAAAGTAGACATTACTTCTTGGTCTGTAGGCTGCTGAATGGATGTTGTGTTAGCAGACATGAAAACATTAAATCTGCTTGTCCTTTTCCATCAGAGTTCTTGAGAGACTGGGTACATTGTCAGTGAGTAGTAATATTTTGTAAAGAATCTTCTAAGCAGTAGTTCTCAATAGTAGGCTTGAAATATTCGGTAAACCATGCTGTAAAAACATATGCTATCTAGGCTTTGTTGTTCCATGTAGTAGCCACAGGCAGAGTTGATTTAGCATAGTTTCTAAGGGCCTTGGGATTTTTGGAATGGTAAAGGAGCTTTGGCTTTAAGTCACCAGCTGTATTAGTCCTTAGCAGTAGGGTCAGCTGTCCTTTGAAGCCGGGCATTGACTTGACTTCTTCTCTCTAACTATGAAAGTCCTGGGTGGCATCTTCTTTCAGTATAAGGTTGTTTTGTTTACATCAAAAATATGTTGTTTAGTGCAGCCACCGTCATCAATAATATTGGCTAGATCTTCTGGATAACTTGCTGCAGCTTCTCCATCAGCATTTGCTGTTTCACCTTTATACTATGGAAACGCTTCTTTCCGGAAACCTCATAAACCGACTTCTTCTAGCTTCTGCCTTTCTTCTTCAGCTTCCCCACCTCTCTCAGCCTTTTTAACTTTAGAACTAAAGGGCATCAGGATCTCGTTCTGGATTAGGATTGGGCTTAAGGGAATGTTGTGGCTGGTTTGATGTGCTATTCACATAAATCTTTCTCCTTCTCAGGGTTAAGGCTGTTTGACTTTCTTACTGTTCACGTGTTCCCTGGAGTATCACTTTCAGTTTCCTTCACATGGTTTTGGCCCGTCTGGGTTTCTGACATGCTTTCCTCACTAAGCTTAATCATTTCTAGCTTTTGATTTCCAGTGAGAGCTGTGTGACTTTTCCTTTCACTTCAACACATAGATACGATTGTAGCATTATTAATTGGTCTAATTTCAATATTGTGTTCTCTGGGAATAGAAAGACCTCATTAGAGGGAGAGAGATGGGGGAACTGCCAGTATGCGGAGCAGTCAGCACACAGAACATTGATTAAGTTTACTGTCTTATGGATGTGGTTTGTGCTGCGTCAAAACAGTTATAGTAGTAACACCATAAATCCCTGATCACTACAACAAATCTAATAATAATGAAAACATTTGAAAGAGTGTGGGCATTACTAAAATGTGACACAGTCAGGGTGGCACCTGTGGCTCCGTGGGTAGGGCACCGGCCCCACATACTGAAGGTGGCAAGTTTGAACCCGGCCCCAGCCAGACTGCAACAAAAAAATAGCCGGGCGTTGTGGTGGGTGCCTGTAGTCCCAGCTACTTGGGAGGCTGAGGCAAGAGAATCACCGAAGCTCAGGACTTGGAGGTTGCTGTGAGCTATGATGCCATGGCTTTCTACCAGGGTGATATAGTGACACCTTGTCTCCAAAAAAAAAAGAATAAAATGTGACACAGATACCTCAAGTGAGCACTTGCTGTTGGAAAAATGGTGCTGATCCTTGACGGGTTACCGCAGACTGTCAAGTTTATAGAAACCCAGTATCTGTGAAGCACAGTAAAACAAGATATGCCAGCATGCTCTTGTTAGTGCATATAAATGGTGACGACGATGGTTCTTAAGTTTTAAATTATTGTGCTAGTCACATTAGCGCTGTTTGGATCTGTTTTCCTAAAGGATGACATGGATATTTTGAACTGTTAAGTTTACATTTAAACGTGTGTACCCTCCCCAAGAGCTTCAGAGTCCGGAGTGGAGAGGAGATGGGGTTTCCCAGGCTTCATGCCATCTTTCTTGTGTTTTGGCAGCAGGACAAAAGTTGGGGTTAGTGAGTAACTTGGATTTGGAGCTAAAGAGGTATTGGTCCTTCTGTTCCTATGGAAAGCATAGGTGAGCTGCTTCTGTTGGAAGAGCTGTTTAAGAAAGCCCCTTCCCAAAATTAATAATGAAATCTTGCATCATCCAGTACATCTGAAGTGTTTGCCCTTTTGATTTAGAGAATTTGGAGATATTCTCATTTTGTGAAGTCATTCTTTCAAAAAGTAGTTTTAGGGCGGCGCCTGTGGCTCAAAGGAGTAGGGCACCAGCCCCATATGCCGGAGGTGGTGGGTTCAAACCCAACCCCGGCCAAAAACTGCAAAAAAAAAAAAAAAAAAAAGTAGTTTCATTTAAGGATATACACATTATAGTAATCTCCTTTGGTACCATTTATGTATCATAAAAGGCCCTTATTAGTGTATGAATGAAATAATAGTAACTGTAAAAATTAAGGTCAGTGTTAAATATTGCAGATGTGTTTGAATATGAATAAACTGTGTGTTTAACCTTGTGATTATAAGAGTATTTATTCTGATGAGGTTATATAGATAGAAATTAAAGCATAGGTTATAGTGAAATCGAAGACTGCCTAGATCAAAGACTCAGTACCTTTTCTACCTTGGTAATCGAGGAAAATGCTGTTCTTGTAGGCCAAACGCATGTGATACCTACCTGTTCCGTTAGTTCTACCTTTTTCACTATGACTAATGAAAGCACAAGAAGGAGGATTTATAAGGAAATGGATCCACATGAAAAGAATGATCAGATAACTAACATGTGAAATAAAGATTTAGAAAAAGGATGACATTTCATGTTTCTGAAATTTTAAAGAAGTAAGCATTTATTGGAAATTTGGATGTACCTAATCCCAGAAAGACAGCGGCTGTAGCGGGGTGACTGGTGCCGCCCTTTTCTTCTTGAAAGACATACCAACGTGGAACATGAATGTGACCTTGTTTGGAAAAAAGGTCTTTGCAGGTATAATTAAGGATCTTGAGATGACATCATCCTGTATTATTTTTGAATGCCTTAAATCCAATGCCAAGGCACAAAAGAGGAAGGAGGTGGTGTGAAGGCAGAAACAGAGAGTGGAGTAAAGCATCCGCAGGCCCAGGAGTGTGCAGGCTGCCCACAGCCCCCAGAAGCCCACGGGGGAGGGAAACAGACTGGCTTTGCCTCAGCCTCCCGAAGAACCAACTCTGCAGACACTTTGGTTCTGGACTTTTGGCCACCCAAACTGTGAGAGAATAAATTTCTGCTGTTCATTACCACCAGATTTGCAGTAATTTGTTATAGCAACTAATAAAATGATTTTTTTGTGACTTGAAGTAATTTTTTATGGAGGTGGTTAATTTTCGGAGGTGGTTAATAAATGGTGAAAATTAGGGGTGGGAACAAGAGGGACTTCCTAATTTGGGTATTTACTATGTCTTGAACATGCAGTGTTTTGTGCTACCACCCTCAGAAGGCAGACTGGTCATGTAAGTATTGTTTAGTTTGATTAGATGAAGAAAGGTTAATACTAAAGCAATGAGAGTGATAGTTTTAGAAGTGAACTTCCATCTTCTCAAGAGCTCCTGCCATGTGAGGTGTAGAAATTAGAATATTTTATCCTATATGCTTAAGTTCTTTGGGATCCTCTTCAATAATGGATGGCTTAATTAGAACCTACTTTTTGCAGATTTGATTGAATTTGTACTTTATTGAATAAAATTGTTTTTACTTTTTGTTAAATAAATTTGTCATAAAAATCAGAATGCTTTGACCTTTTCCGACTTATTTATAAGAGATAGCTTTCTATTTTTTTCTATTTTTTTCCTCCTGAGTTCAAACAGTGTATTTCAGTTTCTTTTTTAAGACTATGAAGCTATTTGTTTTTTTCAATTTTTGAACACAAAGTCTGTCTTTGTTGCTAGGGCTAGAGTGCAGTGGAGTCATCATAGCTCACTATAGCCTCAAATTCCTGGTTTCAAGTAGTTTTCCTGCTCTAGACTTTGAGTAGCTAGGACTATAGGTACATCCCACCATGCCCAGCCAATTCTGTTTTGAGAGAATGGTGGTCTTGCTGTATTCCTCAGGTTGGTCTTTACATCCTGGCCTTAAGAAATTGTCCCACCTCTGGTCCCAAAGTGCTAGGATTATAGGCATGAGCCACCATGAATAGCCACTATGAAGCTTTAAAGTTCAGAGATCATAACATGTTATAGAGCACTGAATTTTTAATAATAATGAAGCTGATTATATATGAGGCTATGTATTCACATTTATTTTATTTTATTTGTTTGTTTAGCAGGCCAGGACTGGGTTCGAACCTTACACACAACAACCCTCCTCCCCGCCCCCCACCCCCCCTTGCTGTGCAGGGGGCCAGCACTCTAACCATTAGCAATGGGTGCTCTAAATATGCACATTTAGATAAAATGAGGTACATGTAGAATTTTTGTTCACTTTTACATTAGTATGATGTTTCTTTCTTTTTTTTTTTTTTTGCAGTTTTTGGCCAGGGCCAGGTTTGAACCTGCCACCTCTGGTATATGGGGCTAGCATCCTACTCTTTGAGCCACAGGCGCCACCCTGTATCATGTCTTAAAACATCCTACATAATGCCTGTTTTTTGAAATAGCAGAGAGGTTTGTTTTAAATAAGCTTTTATATGTACTGCCTAAAAGAGCTATTTTGAATTTTTTATGTAGAAAATCCTCTTCTGCTTTACCCACGGATTTTTTTATTCATAGATATTTTTTGCTATCTCCTTTTCTCTGCTTTCTCTTTTTCATAGTATCAAAAGACGGCTTTAAAAAAAAATTCTGTTTTTAAATTGGTGAATTTTGCCTTATCTAAAATGATCTCTGAGATGTCTTCCCTTTTGCTACAAAACATTTCTGTTAACTGTTACAAAGCACTTTTTTGTTAGAGACACAGTAGATGATACTTCATTTTTTTCTTCCTTCTCAGTGGATCTCTTTAGGCTAAAAGAAGATGCTTCACTTGCTTTCTATGAGAGATGCTTGTATGAGCAGCCAAGGGTGTGATCTTCAGGGGAGGCTCGGCCATTACCAGGGAGCGTTCCTCCCCTTCCAGCTCCCTCAGCTCTTCCAGACACGAGTAGCTGGTAACAGCCAAAAGGTGGCTAGAAGATAAGTGGGAACAATGCACATACAGGGAGAGTATTGTGGAAATAAACCGTGCTTCATTTTTCCTTCCTTTCCTTTTTCCTTTCCTTTCCTTTTCTTTCTTTCTTTCATTTTTTTTTTATTTTTTTTATTTTGGAGACAGCATCTCACTCTTTTGCCTTGGGTAGAGTGCCATGGCATCAGCCTAGCTCACAGCAACCTTAAACTCCTGGGCTCAGGCTATCCTCTTGACTCAACCTCCCAAGGAGCCCGGACTAACAGATATTCACTACAACACCCAGCTAATTTTTCCATTTTTCAGTAGAGATGAAGTCTCACTTTGCTCAGGCTGGTCTAGAACTCGACCTCAAGCAGTCCTCCTCCCCTGGCCTCCCAGAGTGCTAGGATTACAGGCATGAATCACTGCTCCCAACCTTCATTTATAATATTATAGAGGAAATAAATACGTGTTTAGGTAAAATGCATGAATTGTAGCTAATTTAGGATATGTGTGTGTAATAAGTCTGGCAAATAATGTTCCTCCAAGTTATTACAGATCCATAGTTCCATACTGGGCAGCATTTGATAATCCAAAAGAAGCTATATCTCACCATTTGAATTTACTGTATACTTGATAAAGACAAAAGAGTTAACACAGTGCTACTGGTAGTCATATCATCACTTCTGGCCTTTTGTAATAGCAGTCTACAGGGAAACAGTTTATCAAAAAATAGCAAAATAGCATTTAGTTTTCTATTTTTACTTGAGCCTGGATAGGAGTAGGTTTATTTTAAAGGAATGCTTTATAATCTGCTGTAAAGTTCCATTATAAAATAATTATTTTGAAGAGATAGTAATATTCCCAATGAACATGAGTATTAATGGACCACTGCTATCACGCAATTTTAAAATTCATACTCTCAATTTCAGTTTTTATTAGAAAGGATATTTTTAATACCAAGTAACATTAAAAGTACAGAGTTTAATGAAAAGTATGAAGAAATGTAGAAACATATTAAAACAAAATTAAATTTCTTAGTAATTATATAAAATACAATTAAAAGATGGAATATTATTGACTGTCAAGTATGTAATTCAGTACTTTTATTTGTAATATATATTTGGTAACAAATTTAAAATACAAAATATAATGTTACTGATTTAAAAGCACTAGCTGATTTACAGATAATTAAAATTGTCGTCCCAGTGACTTACCTATAAATATTTCAGATTTTATTTGGGATTTTTGTACAGTATATAGCCCTAGGTTTTTCTCCATTTGTTCTCACCTTTAAGAAAACATTTAAATTTTTTATCTTTTCCCAACTGAGGGAATATGCAAATATTATAAAATAAAACTTTTTTTTTAGAAATATTTCCTAAAACAATACCACCCTTTAATGCATTTATGAGAACAAAATACAACAAATTCAGATAATTAAGATCTTTGACAATTTAGGAAGTTTCTTTAAATGTACACAGAAGGGTCAGGGAAGGTGGTTCTTGCCTATAATCTTGGCACTCTGGGAGGCCGAGGTGGATGGATTACCTGAGCTCTGGAGTTTCGGACCAGTCTGAGCAAGAGCGAGACCCTTCTCTAAAAAAGGAAGGTGCCCAGGTGTGGTGGGCGCCTGCAATCCCAGCTACTTGGGAGGCTGAGGCAAGGGCCTCCCAAGAGTTTGAGGTTGCTGTGAGCTGTGACACCACAACACTCTATCCAAGGTGACAGAGTGAGACTTTGTTCCAGAAACAACAACAACAAAATCGACACAGAAAATAGTGTCAGAGCCCCTCATTTCCTGTTTTTCTCCTTTTCTTCTACTGGAAGTTTTGGGCTTAGTGTCAAGAAATGTGACTATAACTAAGATCACTATTAAGGCTTCTTGCTTGGTACAGTGCTGTGGCCTAGATACCTAGTGTTTCCACTGCTCTGCCAGTAATTTTTTGTTTATCCCAGCTGTTTTTGGGAAATTCTCAAACTTTATGAAATCTGAAATGCAAGAAACATACATCTTTCTATCCTTCACCAAGATCTCTCTTTCCTATTTGCTTTCTCGTGCCACTGCCGGTGCTTCTCCCAAAAGCATTTCAAAATAAGTTGCATTGTTACAACAAGGTGAACCTTTAAATATTTCAGCATGTGTTTTCTAAGGATACGAATGATCTCTTAAATAACCAACATTGTTGCCACCCTTAAGAACATTAGCATTAATTTATTAAGTTGTATCATTTAATATGTGAACCATATTCAGATTTCTCCCATTTTTCTGTAGCTAGTTTTGGATTTGTTCTGGTTTGGTGTTCCTGTTTGAATTCTGCATCTAGTTTTGCATTTGGTCAGATCTATGGTTTTTTATATCTAGAAGGGTACCCAATGTTTTTTCTTTTTAATAACACTAATTTTGTCAATAGTCTTTTATTTTTTAATTTTTCATGTTGAAATGATTTCAGACTTAAAAAATAGTTGCAAAAATAATATGAAGCATTCCTACCTTCCCTTTACCCAACTTCCTCAAGTATTGGCATCTTCTATAACTAACTATGGCACAGTTGTGGAAAGCATATGGTTAACATTGACATACTATTACTAACTAATCTGTAGGCCTTATTCAGACACTACCGTTTTTCCCACAAGTGTCCTTTCTCTGGTCTGAGTGAGAGCCATTCGGGACCGCAAGGCTGCGTTGCTGTGTTTCTCTAGTCCAGTGGTTCTCAACTTTCCTTGTGGCCCTTTAATACAGTTTCTGTGGGTTGCCACCCAGAGATTGAGAACCGCTGCTCTGGTCCCTTGTGATCTGGGGGTTCCTCAGTGCATGTATGTCTTTAAAGAGCTTGACAATTTTGAAGTGTGCTGGCCTATAATTTTATAGACTGTCTCAGTATTTGGGTTTGCCTATGTTTTCTCCTGAATAAATTACAATTAAGGCTATGCATTTTTGGCAAGAGCACCATGGAAGTGATGCCGGGTTCTGCTGAGGGCATCCTGTTGGGGGTGCGTGATGCCCATTGCCTCATTCCTGGTGATGGTGACTTTTCTTTAATTTGAAATATGGTATTTATTTATTTATTTATTGTTTATAGTATTAAGTTTTTCTCTTTTTAGTAGTAACAATTTCATATATGGTGTTTTAAGCATTCATATATGGTGTTGTAATATGTATAGTATTCCATACTATATGTATGGAATGCTTAAATAAAGCTAGGTAACAGGTATGGCCGCACATACTTATACACCCCCCACTAACTGCTCAACAGAATTCAGGCAGATTGTCTTCCTGAGGTTTATACATTCTAGATTTTACTTAGTATGAAATCCTCATGGTTAGGTGTAGCTTTAAAAGTTTTACCAAGAGCTCCATGTGGACAGTGTTGTGTATCTTATTCTATTTCGTTATGTGGCACTTAATATTAGGTTCTCCCACTCGTGGTGACGATCATCGTGGTCACTTGGTTAAGGTGGATATACTTTTAGCATTCTGTTAGAAACTTTGTGGGGAAATAGTCTTTACTAATTACTATTGACCTTGAGTATTCCCCTAATTCTGTGCATGTGTGTGTGAGAGGGAGAGTATTCTGGACAGAGAGAGCACACGTGCATGGGAGTGTGAGTGTTCACGCCTCCAGTTCTGGCTTGTTTTCTCTCTCCCAGGGAGAGAGACTCAAGGGCATCACTGTACGTCACTGTGGGCCATGTTTAGCAATAAGACAATCTTCTGGCATGTTTTCCAGGAACTCTATTTTAAGGTGTGTCTGTGACATAAGGACAGAGTTTTAAATCCTGTGAGTGTATTTTCTCCTGAAAACAGTAGTCATTTTGGAAAGCTTTGTTTATAACCTTTGTTGAAATCCTTTTAGAATTTTCATCAGAATCTGAGGTTATCGTTTTGAATACCCTCACCAGTGACTCATCTTTTATTCTATTTGAGTGAATTTGATTCGTAAATAGCAAAAGATCTTTCTGTGCCAAATCTTGATTAATAAGGTCATGTTATTTCAAGAACAAGAAAAGCCTAGCAACAAAAATAAGAGGCTTGTATGATGTCAAACATTTTACCAATGATGTGAGTAACGAACAGCATTGCTGGATTTAGCGTATTGCTTCTTCAGGTTACTTCCCTAAAAGCTAACACTCGTTCAGCTTGTTAACATACCTCACATATACATGAGCACCCACTGCAAAGTTTTGGTGATAGTTTTTTATGTTTAAATAGGGTTTTGGGAGATACTTGTCCACTTCTCACTGAGTATAGGCTAGTTTGTAGTTGGTGTAGAGGAAACAGGTATATGTAGCACTTAGCAGTGTTGTTTGGAATTGACCACCTAAAATCTGGTAGGAGAGATTAAAAATGTGTACAGGTATCATAACTGCCCACAAATGTACACATATATATATTTATTTATTTATTTTGAGGCCAAGTCTCCTTCTGTCACCCTGAGTAGAGTGCCATGGAATCATCATAGCTCACAGAAAGCTCAGACTCTTGGGTTCAAGTAATCCTCCTGCCGCAGCCTCCTAAGTAGCTGGGACTAACAAACATGTGCCGCCACACCCAGCTAACCTTTCTATTCATACCAGTGGTTCTCAACCTTCCTCATACCACAATGTATTTTCATTGTCAAAAAGGAGTCGCCACCCACAGGTTAGAATCACTGATTTATAGTGAAGATGGGATCTTGCTCTTGCTCAGGCTGATCTCTGTCTATTGAGCTCAAACAGTCTACCCTGCTGGGTCTCCCAGAGTGCTAGGATTATAGGCATGAGCCACTGCACCCTGCAACTGCCCTTTATAATAAAGTCGTTGTAGTCAAACAGGAGTAAGGCAATTTAAAACTGGGACTTAGGAGTTCAGGAAAAAATAGTTGGGTGTTCCAGCAGTCATTATGAAAGAATAAAAAATAGATCTAGTTGACAAGGCATACAGGGTGGGTCCCTGGCTACTTCTCTGACTACAGCTCCCACTGCTGCTGCTCCCCTTGCGCATACACTGTGTTCCAGGCATATTTCTTCACTTGCCTTAGTAAACATTTATTGAGTCATGTGCTGGTGTAGACACTGAGGATATAGCTGTGAACAAGCGAGGCAAGACTCTGCCACCAAGCAGCTGCATTCTAGCACAGGAACAGTAGACGCAGCAAATGGTCAGTTGTGCTTTTTGTCTGAAGTGAAAGTGGTATAGAAAAAGAAATAGGGTTAAGAGTCTGAGAAGGGTTAGGGGTTTGTAGGTTAGAACAGGGAGGTCAGAGCAAGCCTCACTGAGAATGTAACATTGAAGTAAAGACTTAGAGGAGTTGAGGAGATTAATCCTACAGACATGAGGAGGAGCATTGCAGACAAGGTAACACCCTAAAGGGCTTATATGGGAGTGTGTTTCGGACACTGACCCCATGACTGCAGCTGTAGCAGGGGAGAGGAGGAGAGTGGTAGGAGACGCCACCAGAGAAGCAGTCATAGAGGTATTAATAGCCACTGTGAGAAGGGGATTCAAGATAGGTTTATCAGGAGAGGTATGGCATGTTCGTAGATACCTAGAGGTTCATTGTGATCACCATGCTAAGAGCAGCTGGTAGAATGGCCACATCAGAAGCAGGATGCCTTCCTTTCCTGCAAGGAGCCTTTGCTGTAGCTGAATGTGACGGGGGCTTGGACTAGGGTGGGAGTGGTGGAAGTAGTGGGGTGGGATGTGGTTAGGCTTGGGGTATCTTTTAAAGATGGAACCAAAAGAATTTCTTCACAGACCGTATGGGGAGCATGAAAGACACAAGAGATGCAAAGAAGGACTCCGAGGATTCTGTCTGTGGAAACTGGAAAGAAGTTCCTTTCTACTGAGATGTAGAAAGCTATCAAAAGAGCAGGTTGGAAAGTGACTATCAAGAATATTGTTTTGGACATGTTTTGTTGAAAATGATGAGTAAATATCCACTGCAGTGTAATCAGATAAAAGGTTTATTGTACAAATGTGGAATTTTAGGAGAGCACTCTGAGTTGGGGAAAATAAAAATGTGAGATTCATTTTTTCCTGGCATCTATTGGCTTGGTCTAAAAGCATCCTGAAACACAGAAATGGATGTTGGTGTAGACAGAGAGAACTCAGGAGAGTCTTTCTGGTTTAGGCTTGAGAAATTAGGAAACATATTTCCTCAAAGTGTTAGCAGTGGCAGGGCAGGACCCACAAATTTTGAGGGATAGCAGTTTTCTTTAATCATAAGAGCTGTGTGCTTAGGCAGGTGAAACAAATCCTCATAGCTTTCCTTTTCTCTGTTTTTCTACCATTTGCCATTGGGCACTGGTATAGTCATTGGGATTTCAAGACAGCAAGGTGAATACAGCCACAGTATTCTGTCCAGAGGACCAAAAAGGGGGCACCCCAGAGAACTAGAAACAACCAAGGATCTGGTGAAGAGAAAGGACTTGAGAAAGCTCCACGAAGTTGTTGATGAGCTCTGGGAGCTATGCATGTGTGACTGTGATGTGCAGCAGCAGACTGAACCAAGAGGTGGACAGCCGCCCAGGTCCAAGACTGGCCACATACTTGAAAACATAACGTGGAAAGCATAGTCCCGGAAGGGTAGTTGGATTGTGCACCCTAAATACAACCAAGTTGATGGAATGTTAAAACAATCAAAACTGTTTACCAGCAGGCCAAAATTACCTAGCATGTGAAAAAGCAGGAAAATCTTAACTTGCATAAGAGAAGATGGTCAACAGATGGTAACAGTATGACAAAGATGTTGGAATTACCTGACAAAGATTTTATTATGTATGCGTGTATGTATTGTTTGGAATTCACTGAGAACACAAAGAATTAGGTTATACTGATTGCATTTGTTAGGTAAAATCTCTCTTATAATTAATTCTATAAAGTCCCACCCCCCAGAGTTGTACCATGTACACTGTGACCCCCTAGCTCCTACTCTCCTTTCCTCTCCCCACTCCCTCGTTTCCCTACTCCCCAGTTGTGTTAGATTATCTATTGGCTTCATATTGGAAAGAGTACATTGGATTCTTGCTTCTCCGTTCTTATGATGCTTTACTGAGAAGAACCAATGCCATCCAGATTAATAGAAAAGATGTAAAGTCCATCTTTTTAAATGGCTGAATAGTATTCTATGGTATACGTATAGCACAGCTTGTTAATCCATTCCTGGGTTGGTGGGCATTTAGGCTGTTTCCACATTTTGGCCATTGTAAATTGGCCTGCAGTAAACAGTCTAGTGCAAATATGCTTATGATAAAAGGATTTTTTTTCTTCTGGGTAGATGCCCAGTAATAGGATTGCAGGATCAAATGGGAGGTCTAACTTGAGTCCTTTGAGGATTCTCCATACTTCCTTCCAAAAAAGTTGTATTAGTTTGCAGTCCCACCAGCAGTGTAAAACTGCTCTCTTCTCTCCACACCCATGCCAGCATCTGCAGCTTTGAGACTTTATGATGTGGGGCCATTCTCACCGGGATTAGGTGATATCTCAGGGTGGTTTTGATTTGCATTTCTCTGATGATTAGGGAAATTGAGCATTTTTTCATATTTTGTTAGCCATTCGTCTGTCTTCCTTAGAGAAGTTTCTATTCATGTTTCTTGCTCAGTTGTATATGGGATTCTTGGCTCTTTTTTTGATTAATTTGAGTTCTCTGTAGATCCTAGTTATCAAGCTTTTATCTGATTCATAATATGCAAATATCTTTTCCCATTCTGAAGGTTGTCTATTTGCTTTAGTGGTTATTTCCTTAGCTGTACAGAAGCTACTTAATTTAATCAAGTCTCATTTATTTTTGTTGTTATTGAAATTGCCATGGAAGTCTTACTAAAATCTTTCTTCAGGCCAGTATCTTCAAGTGTCTTCCCTTTGTTCAAGGATTTTTATTGTTTCTTGCCTTAGGTTTAAATCTTTTATCCATCTTGAATTAATTTTGGTGAGTGGAGAAAGGTACAGGTCCAGTTTCAGTCTTTTACATGTGTTATCTAGTATTCCCAGCACCATTTATTGAATAGGGATTCTCGTCCCCAGTATTTGTTCTTGTTTCATTTATCAAAGATCAGGTGGCTGTAAGCTGACAAAGATTTTAAACCATCTTTACAAAAATGCTTCAAGAAGTACAGGTGAGCAAGTATCAATCACCTACTGTTCACCCTGTTGGTAAGGGGAAGATTCCTGCCCTAAGGTTAATGGAGGGCCAACTGATGACATCCAACACTAAGCAGGTGTGACTCATAGCAGTTTATTGGTCACGGGTACCAGGAAGACCCTACAGCACATAGGACAGCATGTGAACAGAATGAATAAGCCAACTCTGGGAGGAGGGTTTATAATATAAAGAGGGTGGGGTGTCTCCGGGTCCTGCCCGGGATATGATGGCTAATTTGTCTAATTCCGCAGCTGGCAGGGGTGTGAAACCTGTTATGCAGGGATAAGCAGGAACTACACCTGGTCTCCTTGGTGAGGAGGAGGGTTTGTCCAGGGAAACTTATGGGAGCAGAGTAGGGAGGGGAGCTTGTAGTTAGGCCATTAGTGGTCCTTCTAGTTTTTCCTAGATGTTAAAACAGCACATAATAGTCGACTTGAATTTTAGGCCTCATATCACATTCAACACTCTTAAGACAAATGGAAATTTAGAACGTCTCAGAAAATAAATCTATAAAGTACCAACAAATACAA
Source organism: Otolemur garnettii (assembly GCF_000181295.1). NCBI lineage: Eukaryota > Metazoa > Chordata > Mammalia > Primates > Galagidae > Otolemur > Otolemur garnettii. The sequence goes on from NW_003852483.1 coordinate 1,258,727, forward strand.
GTTTTAAGATTAGGAAATGAAAAATCCGAAACAAAATAAAAAACAAACTAATCAACTTAAATAAAATAAACCTGGAGAAATCCACGATCAGACAATTAAACTGCTTAATACTAAAGACTCCCTGCTCCCCAAAACAAACTTGGAAGTGAGAAGAAAATGGCACATTATTTGTAGGGAAATAATGATTTGAATGCCTATAGATTTCTCATCAGAAACCATGGAATCCAGAAATAAATGGAACAGCATTTCTAAAGTTCTAAAAGAAAATGGGATCTAATTAATTGGAGATTTGGGATCTAAAGTACTTTAATTTCTTCCTTATGATCTCAATTCTGTATCCAGAGAAAGTTATCCTTTTTAGGAATGAAGGTGAAACGAGGATATTCTGATATTAAAGAAAACGAAGAATTTATTGCCCGCAAACCCCGTGTGTCCTTGGTGAGAGGATAGACACATTGATCTGTGGAGCACAACAGAATCAAGAAATAGACCCACACAAATATGGCCAGTTGGTATTTGAGTAAGGTGTACAAACAATTGAGTAGAGAAAATATGGTGCTAGTGAAATTGGACATCCAGGCTCGGCGCCTATAGCTCAACTGGCTAAGGCGCCAGCCACATACACCTAAGGTGGCAGGTTCGAATCCCCAGCCTGGACCCGACAAACAACAATGACGGCTGCAACCAAAAAATAGCCGGGTGTTGTGGTGGGCGCCTGTGGTCCCAGCTACTTGGGAGGCGGAGGCAGGAGATTCGCCTGAGCCCAGGAGTTGGAGGTTGCTGTGAGCTGTAATGCCACGGCACTCTACCCAGGGGGATAGCTTGAGGCTCTGTCTCAAAAAAAAAAAAAATAAATAAAAGAAAGAAAGAAATTGGACATCCATCTGTAAAAAGTAATAAAAAAGAATGTTTACTTAAATTTTACAACTTAAATGTAAAACTATAGAAATTTCTGAAGTTTCATAAAGTCAGACTGTATCTTTTGTTCCTGGTGTATAAGACCAATGGTCTGGCCCACCATACGTACTAAGTCTGTATTGAATGTGTGAATTACTGCTCTGGAAGAAGATAGAAATTATTTGAGTAATGGAATCTAATTATTTGGAGATTTTGAATCTAAGTACTTTATCTTCCTCCTTGTAACCTCAAATTGATGCTCTGAGTTTTATTTTTTCTTGTTTTTTAATTATCAGTAACCTGATATTTTTAAAGACTGTTACTCATTTTATAAATAGCATGATACTTTCTTGTTGTCCAGCTGCAATCATGGTAACCTTATTGACATTTTAATATTCTATAGTATTTATGTATCAAATTAAGGTCTCAAGAGTCACTTGAAGCAGTGTAGAAAGCAGATGTTTAAAGACCTAACCTTGTCTCAGAATCATTAAATAGAAGCTGTGGAAGTTAATCAAGGAAGGTAAATTAGTTCTGCCTGTAAATTAGGAAAAGTGGCAGTTCATATCCCTCATCAATTAAAAATAAAACTGAATTCACTTTTTATAAATCATCCATTTTGGTGACTGCTTCTTTGAATCTGTAGTACCTGTAATGTGAGAAACGGGGTGTGAACTGTTCAGACTTAACCATCAGAGGAAGTTTCATGTGTGCCTTGGAGAATTACATCCATTAATTTATATATTGAATCTTGCTATTGAGATAACAAGAACTCTCACTGGGAATAATATAATTAAGATTATATTCCTTTTACTTATAAAAGCTGAACACTATATAGTTTAGAAGTAGCATGATTGACTATCTGATAAAGAGCCATGTCTGCCTGTGGAGCTGAGTAGCGGCTCACACTATACAATCTGGAGTGGGACTCCTGGACTTGAATCCCACCGCCATCAGTAAACTGTATTTCTTTAGGCAAGTTATTTCTCCACTTTATATCTCAGTTTCTTCTTGTGTAAAATGAAAATAATAATAATGTCTACACCATTGGTTGTTGGGAGAACTGACTAGGTAGGATAATACCCGTAAAGTACCTTTAATATTACCTGGCACATTGTAAGGACTGACATTTTATTATTATTGTTGTTGTTACTTAATGGTTGTTTGCTGTACTTTTTATTCTTTTTTTTTATTTTTTAACAGCACTACTAAGTTATCACTGATATAGAATAAACCACACATACTTAGCATATAATTTGGCAGGTTTTGACCACAATCACAGTCAAGGTAATGAACATATCTATCACTCCTGAAAGTTTCTTCTTGCAGCCACTGAACTGCTTTTTCATTTTGTAGAATTTTATATAAGCATGCTATATCTTATGTAATCTTTTCTTTACCTTGATCCTTTCACTAAGCATAATTATCTTGATATTCATCCATGCTGTAGCAAGTTTAAGTAGTTAATTACTTTTTGTTGCTGAATGGTATTGCACTATATGGGTATACCACAATTTATTCACACATGGGTAGACATTTGGCTTATTTCTGGTGTTGGGCTATTATGAATAAAGTTCTATATGTACATTGGTGTACAGGTATTTGTATGGACATAGACACTTTCTGGTATGTTAGGTTAACCTAGTACTGAAATGGTTTCATGTAGTGTGTGTTTACGTTTTTAATAAACTGCTAGGCAGTTTTCCAGTGTGAGTGGCACATCAGAGATTACACTGGCAGTAAATGAGAGTTAAATTTTTTTTTTATTGTTTGGAATTCATCATACAAAGAATTAGGTTATACTGATTGCATTTGTTAGGCAAAGTCCCTCTTACAATTGTGTCACACCCCAAAGAGATGTGCCATACACTGTGCCCATCCTCCTCCCTCCACACTCTCCCCATGCCCTCATTTGCCTACCCCCTACCTTGTAATTAGATCATCTACTGGCTTCATATTAGAATTGACTACATTGGATTCTTGCTTCTCCATCCTGTGATGCTTTACTAAGAAGAAGGTCTTCCAACTCCATCCAGGTTAATACAAAAGATGTAAAGTCCATCTTTTAAGATGGCTGAATAGTATTCCATGGTATATATATATATATAGCACAGCTTGTTAATCCATTCCTGGGTTGGTGGGCATTTAGGCTGTTTCCACCTTTTGGCCATTGTAAATTGAGCTGCGGTAAACAGTCTAGTGCAAATGTGCTTACGATAAAAGGATTTTTTTGGGGGGGCGGCGCCTGTGGCTCAAAGGGGTAGAGCGCCGGCCCCATTTGCTGGAGGTGGCGAGTTCAAGCCCAGGCCCAGCCAAAAACTGCAAAAAAAAAAAAGAAAAGGATTTTTTTTTCTTTTGGGTAGATGCCCAGTAATGGGGTTGCAGGATCAAATGGGAGGTCTAACTTGAGTCCTTTGAGGATTCTCCATACTTCCTTCCAAAAAAGTTGTATTAGTTTGCAGTCTCACCAACAGTGTAAAACTGTTGTCTTCTCTCCACACCCATGCCAGCATCTGCAGCTTTGAGACTTTATGATGTGGGCCATTCTCACTGGGATTAGGTGATATCTCAGGGTGGTTTTGATTTGCATTTCTCTGATGATCAGGGACATTGAGCGTTTTTTCATATTTTGTTAGTCATTCGTCTGTCTTCCTTAGAGAAGTTTCTATTCATGTTTCTTGCCCAGTTGTATATGGGATTCTTGGCTCTTTTTTTGATTAATTTGAGTTCTCTGTAGATCCTAGTTATCAAGCTTTTATCTGATTCATAATATGCAAATATCTTTTCCCATTCTGCAGGTTGTCTGTTTGCTTTGGTGGTTGTCTCCTTAGCTGTACAGAAGCTATTCAGTTTAAGTCCCATTTATTAACTTTTTTTAAACATCCTCATCAATACTTGGTATGGTCAGTCTTTTGGGTTTTAAGTATGTGACACCTCATTCTGGTTGTAATTTGCATTTCCCTAATGTGTAATGATGCTGGGCATCTTTTCATGTACTTACTTACCATCTGTATTTTTTCCTTGGTGACACACCTATTCAGATCTGATTGCTTTCCATTGTAGTATTTGTTTTAATTTTGAATTCTTACTAAGTGTTCTTATTATTGGGTACTATAGATATAAATACTTTATCAGATATGTACTTTATAAATATTTTCTTTATAGCTGTGATTTAACTTTTCATTCTCTTAACATTGTGTCTCAAATAGCAGATTTTAATTTTAACAAAGTTTATCAATTTGTTCATTGTGGATTGTGCTTTTGGTGTTGTATCAAAGAAATGTTTGCCTAACGTTTGTGAATAAATTTTACCAAGTTTTCTTTTGTATATTTTGTTCTAGACCTTTCATTGTTTTGGTGTGCACTTAAATTTATGATCCATTTTGAGTCAGATGTTACATATGGTGTGAGGTATGGGTTGATTTTTTTCCCCCTTTTTTGCATGTAGACATCCCCTAGCAAGATTTATTGCAAAAATTCTTTTTCTCTTATTATCCTTTGCATATATGTCAGAAATGAAATGGCTATATATGCTTGGGTTTATATTTTGGATGCTACTCTGTTCCATTAATCTAATTGTCTCTCTTGACAGTAATACCCTACTGTCTTGATTACTGTAGCATTATAACAAATTGTGAAATCTGGTAGTATTAGTCCTCTTTGTCAGAGTTGTTTTGTCTAATCTCGGCTGTTTGCATTTCTGTATGGATTTTACCAACAGCATAACAATTTCTACCAAAAAATCTAGTTGGGATTTTGGTTGACATTGTGTCAGTCTTTAGGTCAATTTTTGCGTTTTTTGTTTTTTTGTTTTTTGTTTTGGCTGGGGCTGGGTTTGAACCTGCCAACTCCAGCATATGGGGCCAGTGCCTTACCCTTTTGAGCCACAGGCACTGCCCTCGATCAATGTTTGGAGACTTCACATCTGGCGTTATTGACTGTTTAGGCCCATGAACCCAATCCTCTTTTAAAAATTATTATTTTTCTTAGCAGATGGGGTTTAAGAAATAATTAAGAGATAATTTGGGGGACTTTCAAAATCTGTTTAATCTTTTTGTAATTAAAGGATTTTTTTTCTTTCTTTTTTAAAAAATTTTTGAGACAGGCTCTCATTCTGGTGCTCAGGCTAGAGTACAGTGGCATCATCCCAACTCACTAGAACTTCAGTCTTTGAGCCCAAGTAGTCCTCCTGCCTTGGCCTCCCAAAGTGCTAGAATTACAAGGACGTGCCACTGCACTCAACCGTATTTCTTTCTTTCTTTCTTTTTTTTTTTGCAGTTTTTGGCTAGGGCTGGGTTTGAACCCGCCACCTCCAGTATATGTGGTCAGTGCCCTACTCCTTTGAGCCACAGGCATAGCCCCCATATTTCTTAATAGTAGTTTCTTGTGTTGTCTCTTGTCACTTGATTTTGACTCAAACCATAGGGAAATATTAGTACTAGCAAATAATTATCATTGATGCTTTGAAGCAAAAATTTTTTAATGCATCTACTGATATATTAATACATACATACATAGACTTAACCCCTAAAAATACGATTGATTACATTATACATGCTTTTTTTTTTTTTGGCAACCTTCTGTTTGTATGTAATTTTAGATATTTTTTTCTTTTTGTCTTATTTATATAATGGGAAAACTTACAGTGTTTCATCATAAAACCTTCTGACTTTTAGCTTGAGATACATTTCCTTAGTTGTGTTAGGGAAATATCTTGACATATTGATCATGTTGAAGTTTTTGATACTTGAATGGAGAGCTTTTCTTGAGTGAACCATAACATTTTTTATGGTATATTCTTCCATGCTGAATTGTAATTCTGGATTCTGTTATGCCTATATTGGAATGGTATTTTATGCATCCAGTATTATAGATGAGATTAATTTGAAGTTTTGTGTGTTATTAAGGGCTAAATTAATATTAGCCTTTAATATTAACATTTAAAAAAAATTTGGAAACCCTATTGGTTGATCTCTAGAATACTTGAAAGGATACTAGAATTGTACCTTCTTGAAATTTTGTGTAATTAATAAATTTGCCTGTGTGTCCTGATATATTTAGACATTTAAAAGTTCCCTTTTAATAATTGGTATTGCTCAGGAAATTTTCAGATTTTCTAATGTATAACATAGACCTGTGTATAGTATTTTCCTATAACTCCTTAGATTTCGATTCAGATATGTCTGTGTCCCCTTATTAATTCCTTAATTTGTTGTTAATTTATTGTTGTTTCCATCTTTCTCCTGATTTGCTTCTTCCCAGAACCAGCTCTTTGATTTTTATTTTTATTATTCTACTCATTTTCTCTTTTCTATTTTATGACTTTCTGCGTGTATGATCATTAATCTTAACCTTTTCTTTGCCTCATTAGTTCTATTGTTTTTGAAAACTGAATAATTCACATATTTAATGAATTCATCTTTATTTTTAGTGATGAAAGCTTATATTTTAAATTTTATTTTAGCTGTTTATTCATTTTCATATAATACTTATTTTTTGATTCAAATTTTTCTTACTTAATTTAGAATTGTAACACATTCAAGTAATGTTTTCCATAGCCCTACTTTAGGAAATGATTGCAGTTTTATTTTTGCATAATAAAAATGTAAATTAGCATTGGCCTGTTTTATAAATATATTCCATGGGCCGTTGAAAAGGAAATATCCTTTTTAGTTCGTAGAGTTTAGTTGTAGTTTCATATATCTTATTAATTATATATTTTTTAGTTATTTTGTCTTTTTATCTGTCAGATTTGAGAGAAGTATATTAAAGTATTACTTATTGCTGTATTCCTGTCAATTTCTTCTTTTCCTATCAGATTGTCTTATCTGTATTTTGATTCTGTGTTTTCGGTGCTGAAAGAATTCATGTGTTCATTATGGTTTATACTCCTTATCATTATGACATGCTCTTATTTCTCTATTAAATGCTTTCATCTTAAATTCTGTTTATTGATTGTGATACTATGACCCCAAATTCATTTCACCATAATTTACCTGATGTGTCTTTACCCAGGCTTTCATTTTCTGTCTTGGACTTGCTTTAAAAAGTGTGTGTTTAAAAGATAAATAGGGCCTCTTTGCCTACTTGCTCTGGCAATGGAGGCCCGTTCACTGTCTATGGCAAATGTATCTTGCTCTGTAAGCCTATATATATCCATATATCTTGCTCTTACTCTGTAAACCTACCTTTCTCTTCCTCAATAAACTTTGTCCCATGATTGCCTTAAAAAAATAAAATAAAAAGATACTATACAGAGTTTTGAAGATGTTGTACAACACATTTCTTGTAACAGGTAATATCCTGTTTTCACATCACTTCAGGAAGAGCACCATATAGTATTTATATATTTCCAGTGTCTTCTAGATTTGTTTCTTGCCCTGTAATATCTTCTGTAAGTCATTGTTCTTAAGTCTTGCCAGTGTATATTGTGCTTGATGTTGTTTCTGTGGCACTACATTTTAAGTCCAGTATTTCTTACATTCTTGCGTATGTGTGGCCTAATGATACTTCCTTCTTACAGGTTTTATCTTTCATTAGTTGCATTTTTCTTTAGATGTGGCACTGGGAAAGTCAGCTGAGTTTCTCAAAAATAATGACTAACCGTTAAGGTGTTTTGTTTTTGTTTTTTACTGTTTAAAAAGAGTTCAAAACATTTTTATTGAAGTCACATTACTCTGTGGAAAAGGATAGGCCATATTTTTGAAAACTCACATAGATAATAATTTATACATGGTATATGCAGTATTCATTGTCATTCAGTAGTAAACATTTCAAATTACCTAAGGCAAATTATAAGTTATTGAAAACATTTTTTAATTTAATTCTCCTGATCCTGATTATTTTCAGATTTTGAAAATGCAAGTAACCTTATGAGAGCTGGTATTAACTTATGGGTTACATAAAGGAAATTTGTGTTTTGTATTGGCTTTGATTGTTATTTTTGCCTTTGCATGGAAAATTATTTAAAGCTTTTTAATGCACGAAACTGTGCTTTAGGAAGCTATTTTGGTTCTGGTCTCAAAGGATTGATAGCTATTTTTTCCCCATCCTTATGAAACTAGGTCACTGGCTTTTGGCATGTCTCCATGATGTGAGATTTGATGTTCAAATGTGCTGTCTAGAAATAGTGATGCATTGTCAGCAAGGCCACTTTTCATTTCATCAACATAATTTCCAGTGCCCTGGAATTAATTCATTCTGTGGCCTGTTAATAATTATACTAGAATTTCAGAAGCAGAAGCCGCCTCTGGATACATCCATAGTCAGTATGTTAGGTGATAAGTTACAGGGTTTCTGTTCAGCTTGGAGTTTTAGCTACAGAAGTGGTTGACATTTTATGAAAACCAAGGAGCAAACGTCTACTGATTCCATGATAGGATTTGTCTCAAGTGGTTGAGAATACTCACCTAGTCATCTAAACGTATTTTTAGATTATGCTTCCTTATGCCAACTTTAAACATACTTAGAGAAGAGTTTTGTTCCATTCTTAGCTAGAAGATAGTTTGTGAAAAATGGGAAATAACCATATGGCTTTTCTAAAATTATCTGCAGGTCCAGTATTACCTAATATTAAAATGAGCTACTTTGAAATCAGTCATGTATCACTTCAGTGTTTCAAAAAGATGGAGAGATGGGACATACATGTGTTACCAGCCACTAACCCCACCAGGTGTCTGGTGATCTGAGGCCTCAAGCAAGGCTTCCTGGATCTGCATCTTTGCTCTGTGGCTCTGGGAAAGTGACTTGCCTTTCTTTGTTTTTGTCGCCTAACCTACACGTGCAAGAGTAGTCATGTGTGTTTTATAATGGCATTGTGAAGATGACAGGAGTGAGTACGTGTGGTGGCTTTGAAAGGGTTCTGGTGTGGTGTAGTAATCATTGAGTTACTGTTGAATTGTGTTCTAGTGTTTATAGATGTCTTTTTTTCTCTTTTGCCATTCCTACCCCTTCCTTATCTAAAAAATTGTTAACTCTCTTCTGTGTGTTTAGGGCTACTTAGTTGTGTCTAATTACTTGAGAGGGCAAGTTCTAGCATATAGTAAGTATCATTTCAAACTACTCAGGAAGTATAATTCTTGTCATATTGACCATATGGCCTCCCTTAGCATAATAGAGCAGGAATTTTGCAAACTGTGGCATTAAAGGGGGAAGCTTAGGCAGGCTTATGGATTTGAGGACTTTTCTATGCTTTAATTTCATGTATTTATTTGTTTGGTAGATGTTTTTCTTCCTTGAGTTATCAAAAGTTTACTTTCATCTTTTATCATGGTTGTTAACCTGTGTAAAGATTTATTTAATGTAGATTAAGTCCTGTGTTATTTAGAAATATTAAGTTGAGTTGCTAATCTAACTTACTTTACTCTCTTAATTTTTATACATTTGACTTTGCAGTTAAAAGATTTTTGTTAATTATTTGTAACAGTCATAACAACTACTGGTAATTGATTGGCAAGTAAGTACCATATTGTAAGATCTGAAAGGATTTTAATTTTTTATTTAAGTATATTAAGAATGCATCATTAAGTATTGAAATAACCTCCTCCCATCCTGTCCTCATCCAGTTTGCAATTACAGCTCTTTGCCGATGGTGATGATGTCGTCTGTGTGTGGTCATGGCACTCTGAGCCCCAGCAAGGAGGGAACTGGGCCCTTTGATTGACTCCTGTGTCAGCAGTATCTAGCCCAGTGCTATTAAATGATAGGTGCTTAGTAAATGTTAAATGAAATCAGGTGATTTTTCTCTGTATTTTGTTATTTTATTTTCAGGGATTTGTGGGGGGCATACCCGGAAAAGATGTTTATATGTTCTTTGGATTTGTTTCTGTTGATAAGTCTGTTTTACTCATTTGTATCCTGTTTCTGTTGCTGTTTCTGAAGTTGGTTTTTTAGATAAGCACGTTTCAGTGCCCGTTAGGAAGAACTGATTCAGATTTGGGGAACATATAAAAACCATTTGCCTGCTCTGTGTATCACAGACCTTGAGAAAGGTCTTCTTAATTTGTGTGCCCATGATTTGACCCTTCTGCTGAAGAAAAAAGGAACAGATTGTCTTTCAACTCTGAGAAGAGAGAAAAGTAGATTAAGATTCTGGAGTTACTTGTATTTTATGGCTGTGTAAAATTAAAGCTGCAAACAAGTATTAGAGAGCGTAGAAGCTTTTTCAGTGTTCATGAATAGTGCTAGCCCGGGGACTGGAGCTGTCCATTTTTTAGGCTACTGTATGATGACTGTTTACTGATTTGCTTTGTGAGTATATACATATGTACATTATTTTTGATGCCTTAAAAAAATTGTTACAAAGACACATAGGATTAAAATGCTTCAGTTTGGGCCCTTTATTTTGTGTGACCTTAAATTAGCATAATACTTCTAATGCCAGTTAATACTGCAGAAAACTAAATTTCTATTCCAATATGTGAAATGTAGTGTGTTAGTGTTTCAGTCTTCACTTACAGTGCTGATTCATAGCCACTAACCAACACTTTAATACCAGCCAGAATCCCTTTGTCATGCAGAGGTAAGGCGCTATCTACCTTATAGGGAATACAGGGAAAAGCTGTCTGTCTCTTTGGGATTCCTATTAAGTGAATGAGAGGTGTTCTATCCCACTGCTGTGGTGAACCTTATTTTTGTTTATTTGTTTATTGACCTTGCCAGCATCTGAAGCCCTCTTTCCAAGTCTGTGGGTCCTTGTCATCTATCTGTCTGCATGGACGACTGCTGAGTTTGAGTGCTCTCCTCTGTGCAGGGCTGTGGGGTCCTTATCAGAGGCAGCCTCCTGGGTGTGGTTTAAGGCTGCAGTTCTGGTTCCTGGTGTCATCTTAGTTCCTGCTTGTTTTTGGAACGTAATTCTTCAGTATTCCTGGTAATTCTTGGGGCCACCCAGAACTTTTCAGCAAATTCCTTTTCTGTGTAAATCAGCCAAAGTTGTTTTTCTTTGCTAGCCAGGAAGAAGTGGTATTGCAGCTGTTTATAGTGTTAAAGTCAAGTGTCAGGTACTCAGAATTTGACTCTCCTTTTTTTTTTTTTTTTCAGAGTGTGCTGTCTGTCTTACTGATTTTTCCAGTGAAGTATTCTTCTGGCTCATAGGTCTGTGAGATTTGTTAGTTTGCATCAAGTATTTTATTAGGCAGTGTTTATGACACTTGTTGTAGAGGCTGGAAATACAGAAGTTAAAGGAGCAAAAACCTCAGCCTTCATGGAGCGTACTTTTGAGGAGGGAGACAGATAAATAAAATACAGCCTGGGCTAGATGATAAATGTGGTGATGAAATAATTAAGCGAGGGATGAAAGAAAGACTGTGAATGATGAAAGGCCATTAGGATGATCTGGGAGGACATAATCAGATGTCCCGCGGCCTCAAGACAGAGCTGGGAGAGTGCTGGGCACTGCTCCTATTTCTTCTTAAAATTTTTTTGTAATTTTTAATTATTATGAATACACAATAAGCTCTGATTTCTGCCAGGATGATTCGGAGGCCTAGGAAAGAACACTGTTCACATAGTGGTACTTAGCTTCCAGATTTCCTTTGACTCCTGAGATGCCAATTTGGGCCAGGGCACCAATGGGTCAGGTGGAAGCAGCATTTTAAAAGAGCAGCCAGCTGGAGGGACATGAGAGCAGCTCTGAGTTTAAACTGGGCAGGTATAGGTATGAAGAGAGTAAACACGTACTTACTATAGAACGTAGTTTTAAAAGTATGTTCAGATATATAAGAATTAACATTTTAAACACTTTACTATGAAAATGTAAGCACATGGTCTATTAAATCTGGACCATATGCTCGTTATCCTAATGTCTATTTTAGTTTGTCCCACCACATACAAAGAATGTGAGGACTGCCAGCTTTTAGAATAGCATGATCAGGGGAGCTGCTGTTGTGTTTCCTTATTTAACGTACAAAAGAATCTGGACACCTGATACATTCAAATGTAGAAAAGTCTAGGAACTGTAGAAGCATTTCGAAGATTTTGTATTTTATTATAAAAGGATTAATAGAATATTTTATTATGCAGAAAGGCTATGTGTATATATTTTCATTGCAGTAATTGTCGTAGGAAAACATCCTACTTCCTCACCTCTGTGCTTTTCACTAAATGTCTTATGACGAAGTATTTATTTTTCTCAATATGACTAGTGAAGAAAAGGCTAAGTAGACGCAATCTTAGTATCTTGTTGACTACATTGTAGGAACAAAAACAGAAAAGAAAAGAAATGGCAGAACATTAAGCTTGAACGCCATTTGCTATAATTACCCGGTGTGAAATATAACTGGTAGCTGTCAGGCTTTGATTGAAACTTACTGAAGGTTGACACCAGCTGCACGCATTAATTGTCTCTGCAAGCAAATACACATACCCCGGTTACCATTTGGAAGCTCGCTCTTTTCTGCTTAATTTGTTGTAAAGCATTTTAGGATTGGGTTTGGATGAATGCTGCTGTAAGTTCAGGTTTATCTTTTGCTTTATTTCCTGCAAATAAACAAAAATCCTTTTAGCTAAATCCCAAGTACCTGCATATAAGAAGTATTTCAAAATTTTGTAATAACTGAGCATTTGAGGGAGAGGAACTTATAAATATTACTTTAAAGAAGTGTTTTGAAACATGTTCTAATAAAAGTTTATATGTCTTTTTTGTACTGTTAATATTTGACTTGTTCTAGACATATGAATTCTAATTTATACATTAGTACATTTTTAACAGAGCAGTTTGATCATAATAGAATATTCACTTTCTTTTTTATTCTTTTTAATTGGAAGGTAGCAATCTCCAAATGAAATTTTTCTAGGAAAAATATTATTTAGTCTTCATAAAATAGAAGTATTTTAAAAAGCATTGTGACAAACTTATTATTTTCTATGTCAAAGTGATGAATACCAGTTTGGAATTTATTTGGATTGCATACAAGTATATTTTGGTGGATAAATAACTACAGTGTTTGATTTGACAGATACCACATATGGCCCCAGGCAGGCTGCGCTACAGACTGTCAAGTATTGATTGATTCTTTATTCATATTGATTACAATCTGAATTGAACAAAGATTCTAGGTAGACCCCAGACAGAAGGTGTTTATTCCTTTTATGGCTCTACAGGGAGCATCTATTTTGAGTCCTGCAGGAACCAAAACAGTGTGACTATTGCTTAAATTCATCTAAATACTTACACCAAGAAATATTTCAGTAGTGTTAGACTGGTGGGAATCTGAAGTAGACATTTGTTGCTTTTTGGCTGCCCAGAATCTGTCCCTCCTTCTGAAAGGCACCCGTTTCCGGGAGGAAAATACAGGGCCTATTCCAGTGGTAAGGGGAATCAGAGCCTCCCCCACCACTACCACCACTACCTTTGGATGTGAAACCTTGAGTTTCTGCAGTCTGGGGCTCTTCCACCCGGCTTTCTAGTGGAGGTGAAGTGCAGTGGCCATAGTAGAGGTCTCCATGGAGATGGTCTGACCTTTCCCTGAACATTGCCAAGTGGGCTTTCTTGGCCCTGCCTATTATCTTCCAGAGCTGTTGTTTGATTCTCTGTGAATCTTCCAAAAATCCCTTTTCCTTATGGGAACTACAGTCAATTTTAGTTGCTTACAACCTTCACAGGAACTTTAATTGGCTCAAGAAGCATATCCTTTTAAAATCTAAAGTGAGGCTTTATTTTAGTTAAAGTGTTGTTCTGGCTCACATGATAGAATTTGGTGCCATTTAAAACCCCATGGCTGGGAGACAGCTCTTACTCTAACCCTTTATATGCCCAGCCAGGTGAATGCTTTGTTTGTTTTTGTAGTTAGATTTTGATGATATAGTTTGTACAACTCTGAATAGCATGCCATAAAGAGATTTGTCAGTGTTTTGCTGAATTGTATTTAAAATGTTAGGAATATTTCTCATACCCAAGGATTTAAAGTTATTGCTGGTCGCTGGATGCTGTGTATCATGAAGGGGCAGCCAAACTAAAACATTTCTTCAACAGAGGTATTTCTGTTTTTGAGACATGATTTTACTGTGTTGGCCAGGCTGTTCTCAAACTCCTAGGCTCAAGCAATTCTCCCACCTCAGCCTCCCGAGTAGCTGGAATTATAGTCACTGCACCCAGCTAAACTGAGCTTCTATATAATGTGGTTTTATTAAAATAAATACGTCCTTCTTTTCCCTCTTATAATTTTAAAATGACATATTAAAGTTAAAGGACACATAAGATTACTAGGAGCATTACATTTTGAAATTCTTTAATACTGAATAAAATGGACCTTTATATTTGAAGGTATCTGTTTCCTACTGAAATTAGGCTATTGCCAGGAAAATTATGTATTGAAAAGATATTAAACATTTTTTTTAATCTGCCTATGGGCTAATGAAAGGGAAAATTTGTGCATTTATATTTAGATCTGTCACTGCACAGCTTTTGTATTAGACAACTGTCTATCGTATCTTTATCTTAGGCCTTCTAGACAGATAAGTATTTCCGTAAATTCATCCATCTTTTATGAGATAGTTCATGAAAAATGTTTTCTCAGCTATATAGAAACATTAATTATCTGAATCGAATCACTTCAGTAGGATAAGTCTTGATAGAGTAGTCACACATCTTGTTTTATATTCTTATCTATTAAATGTATGCTTAGATGCTATATTATGCATAATATTCTTAAATGTATTTAGAGATAGCACAATTGAACATGTATGGATTTACCTCAGAAGAAGACCTGTTAACATAAACTAGAAGTGTGCATGTTTTTCTCAGTGTGTGTGTTCTTTGCACAGTCATAGATAGGGTTTGCAGACATTTTCAACTGCACCCTCCCATCATAGAAATGAGTTATGTGGGAATAAATTTATTCTACTCCAGAGTATGTTCTCAATACAGAAGTGTCTTCTTCGATGAGGACACTGATAGGATAGGGCTAAATCCTAATTTAACTCATAGTTGTTTTTCTGTTTTTTGTTTTTGTTTTTAAAGCACATTTCACTCTGTTCCCCTGAGTAGAGTACTATGGCATTATTGTAACTCACAAACTCTTGAGCTCAAGAGATCCTTTTGCCTCAGCCTCCTGAGTAGCTGGGACTACAGTGTCTGCCTTAGTGCTCTGCTAGTTTTTCTATTTTTAGTAGAGATGGGGTCTCACTCTTGCTCAGGCTGGTGTTAAACTCCTGAGCTCTAGCAGTCCAACCACCTTGGCCTCCCAGAGTATCAGGATCACAGGCATGAGCCACTATGTCCAGCCCTAACTCAAAGTTTAGATGATATACTTTTTGCTTTCAAGTATAAAAGAAAAATGTCTCTGTGTAAATAAACTTTTAATGGAAAACAGCAACTTGAATTTGGAATGACGTCATGACTGTTGACTGTTGGTCCTTGAGAGGCGGTTGACTCCATGGATTTTTTTTTTTTTTTAAATTTTGGTTTCATCTGGCTTTTACTCATCTTAGTTTGAGGTTTTCTTTTTTTTTCCTCTTCTACCTTTAGCTATTCTCTTGCCTTTAAGCCTCCCAAGTAGCTGGGACTACGGGTGCCTGCCATAATACCCACCTTTTTTTGGTACAGACAGGATCTCATTCTGGCTCACTCCAGCTCAGGATGGTCTTGAACCTCTGAGCTCAGGCAATCCACCCGCCTCAGCCTCCCACAGCGCTAGGACTACAGGCATGAGCCACCACGCCTGGCTCACTCCATGGATTTTTAGATGGGCTTCCATTTTCCTTTCTTGAGGGCATCCCCTTAGTTATCTGGAGTTAATGATTGAAACCAGAGCAGCTCATAACTGAAGCTGGAAGTTAGGAGGAAGATCTATGAGTCCAGGAGTAGGGGTTCTGGGCAGGAGTGCAGTATTTGTTTAGATGGAGGGGCTGGAACAGGAAATCCACACCATTTTGTTTCCAGACCCCATCTGCAAAGGGTGATAGTAGCCGTAGATGAACAGAAGCATTCATAGGGAGGGGAAGGGAGACGAATGCTATCGCCTTTCTGCCTTCTCTATCTAGGGTACCCAGGGCACCAGAGAAGTCCTGACTCCTTTAAACCAGTGACAGTGGGGTGGGGCCTTGCAGTGGAGTGCTCTTACCCCTTCAGTTGCAGTCGCTACTGAGGGAGAATGGTACATCCTCCCCGTGGTAACGTCACATGTGCTTTCCACTTGCAGAGCACCCTGAGGAGCAAACTGATGATGCCCAAAGGAATCAGAAAATGTAGGCATCCGAAAATACAATTATGAGAAGCTGGAATTAATTCACTTGACTATTATAGCCATTAAACAAGAATAAGACACTATTAAAGGGAGTGAATGAGCAGTCAGAGCGCAAGACAGGCCTCATCCCACATTGTCAAGGTTTGGAGTTAAGGACGCTGGGTTTAAGCCATTTACTAATTACGTGACAGGTTACTAATTGTGTGGCACATTGCTTAGGTCTCTGGGCTTTCCTTTCTCTAAAATGAAAGGATGATGACATCTATATTACAAAGTTATTTTAAGGCTTATTGTATTTGTTACCTTTAAAAGCTGCTTTGTATAGTAAAAACTGTAAAACCTCATATACATGCCAGTTATCTCATGGGGTTTCACATTTGTACCCAGGCACCTTTCCAGCACGTGCATTGCTAGTTCTCAGTTTCAGTGATGCGTCAGTGGGTTAAGCTGACACTTCCTCTTCTGCTCTCTAGACTGATAAGCAAGAGGCTGGCTTATGACACTGAGATTTGGATTTGCTCCTAACTAGCTCTGCTTTTCAAACTTACCACCAAAATAGACCAGTTTAAAACATGAACACAAAGTGCACTTCGTTCATAGTTTCTGTAAAGTTTCAGTTTATTTAATAATTTTACATAAAGTTTGCCATTCAGCCTATATAATGTACCATTCTATTATGCTATGTATGCCTTTAATTTACTTATGATTAAGATACTAACAAGCTGGATGGGGCCTTGTCTGTGGGCAGGATAGAGTTGCCCAAGCCTGTGGTTTCACTCATGTTAAGGGGCGAACACACCCAACTCTTGATCTCTTTTTACTCTAGAAGACCTGGTGACCCCTTCTGAGAAATTGTTCTGAAATGCTGTGTAAAAGACATTGCAAGGAATTCTTGACCTGATTACAAAATCAAATTATATGAAATACTCATTTTTACAAGCTGGTTTCTAGATAGCGTGTAATTCTTATCCATAGAAGCTAGGCAGAAAGGGCTTTTCTCAGGGTTTATTATTGTAGAGGCCATAAATTAACAGATTTTATTTGCTCAAAATACTCTTGATGGTTAGCCATCCATATATGGACATTTCATTATGGTTTCCTCTCTACTTTCCTCTATAACCTTAAATATCACTAAGGCTTCTGGATCAAGAAGGCAGACTGGACACTAAGCGTTGTCACTGGCCTCCTGCCCACTTGAAGGCTTCACTAGGATGAAAGCGTAGACTAAAAGGGGGGAGGGGGTAGACGTATAACATAACCAATAAAGACCAAGGAAAGAGGGAATGGAGGCTTTGACAAGTAGGATGGAATGCTGTTTTGGACTGTCAGGTTGGTTTTACAGATGAAGCAAGTCAGAGGCTGTTTTGACAGACCACATGGGGGCTTCCAGTCAGTGCAAGCTGCTGGGAGCACTGTCCTGGAGGGGCTCAGAGTCAGAGGTAGTTTTAGAGGGCACAATTTACCAGTGAGGTTTCTGAAATGATATAACTAAAGAACTATTTACTAAATTGTAGTAGGCTCAGTGCCCTCCCCTCACTCTCCCAGCATGTGCGTGCACACTCCCGAAATGCAGGCAGCTGGTGTGTATTCTCAGGCAAAACAGACAAGAACTAAGACTTCTGATGTGAATTTTGGTGCTAAAGAATAAAATCTTCCCCATTCTGTGAGTCCACTGATCAACACCCAGGCTTTGTTCTGTTCAAGTCAAATCTGCCTATTCTGGGCAGACAGAGTTCAGAATTCCCACTCAAGAGACAGGCCTTCCCTTGGAATACACCAGCTGACACCTGAGCAGGGGAGAACACCTCCCGCTCTCCTGTGTTACTGTCTTAAATGAACACCAGTCAGGGGTCACGGAGCACGTAAGGATTGACAGCACGAAAGAGAAACAGCTGAAAGGAAGGAGCTAATGCATAAACAATGATATTACAAGAAACAGCTATTAAGTTTATTTCAAAAGACTGCTGAAGTGAAAAATTTGAGAAGAAATAAGAAAATGAAATCGAAGTAGTCTTCTAAAAATATAGAGCAAAAACCAAAAAAGTGCAAGAGATTCAACATTTGACTTAGCGAAGTTAGAAGAAAATTGAGGAAAGGAAATTATCAAAACAGGGAAAATAATTCCTAGAGATGGAAAAGGTATACATCTTTATATTAAAAGGACATGCTTAAAGCCAGAACAATTAATATTAAAAAAGAGTCTCTGTGGGTATTTGTGCTCCAAGGATTAAGAGAAGACAGAAGAGAGAAAGAAAAACAAGATGCCAGTTTAAAAAGAAGTATCAAACTGGCATCAGATGCTTCATCAGTGACACTTGATGCCCAAATATACTTTAATCTGGTATTTTGTACCTGACATGTAACAGAATAAAAATGTTTTTGTGTATACAAGGCCAAGCCTTGTTAAAGCAAACTAAGAACTGACAATTTGGGGATCTCCTGTGTCTCTTCACAACCCTGTGCCCCCAGAAAGAAAGCAGTTGATAACCCCAAGAAAACCTCCAGTGGTGTGTCAGTTTGTAGGGGAAGGCCATGCTTTTAGGCAAACAGCAAGAAAAGTGGGATCCATTTATCTTAAAAGAATTTTTTAATTTTTCGGAGCCATAAAGAGACATTAGATTTGTAAAGAATGAAATGGAATTTTAGCACACCTTTGGCCCAGCATTATTTATATCATGTTTCCCCGAAAATAAGACACTGTCTTATATTTATTTTTTCTCAAGAAGACACACTAGGGCTTATTTTCAGGGGATGTCTTAATCTCCACACTGAAATGCATGGATTATGCTGCATAGCCATGCCTATCACTAGGTCTTATTATCTGGATAGGGCTTATAATAATAAATGCATAGAAATCCTGCTAGGACTTATTTTTTGGGTAGGTCTTATTTTGGGGGAAACATGATATATCATAATGTAGATGCTGATTATTGATTTCCGACTTGTAGAACTGGCCTGTGATGAATAAGTCTTGCAGAGATGACTGGTTACAGTCTCAGTGCTATTAAAGGAAAAGCGTAGCTGACCAAGGTGGCTTGTGGAAGCTCAAGGGAAGAAGAGTGTTGTGGCTCCAGTATCAGCAAGGAATTGACATACGTGGTTGACTTAGTGAGACAGGAAATTTAATTGGTATATTCTATATCAGGCATCCTCAGACTATGGCCCACGGGCCACATGTCGCCTGCCTAGGACTTTCATCTGGCCCGCTGGGTGTTTTTGCCACCGCTGCCTGTCTTGCTTAGCAGCCGACTCATCCCGGGGCCTGCAGTCTGGCCCTCCAACGGTCTGAGGGACAGTGAACTGACCCCCTGTTTAAAAAGTTTGAGGACTCGTGTATTGCAACCAGTGTCTCGCATACTCAAGAAAAGTACCTGTTGCTATGGCCACACATCAGATTTTTGTGCCTCGTGAGTAGCTAGGACTATAGGCATAGGCCACCACACCTGGCTATTTCTTAAATTTTTTACAGAGAAAGCGTCTGACTGTGTTGCCCAGGCAGGTCTTGACCTCTTGGCTACAAGTGATCCTCCCTCCTACAGTGGCAGGAGCCACTGTGTTTGGCCTACTTTTATAGCTTTAAGTGAGATTAATAATTCCTATTTATTTTTCCCAAGCAAATTTCTACTGTTAAACTATATCCAGAAGTTCTAATTATTTCACCCTGACAAAAACAACTTATTATAAAACAAGCAACTGGCTCACTAGCCATAGTTTGCTGGCCCTTAGTGTAGTAGTTAAGAACATAGTTAAGAACATGCAGTCTGGAACTAGACCACCTACATACAGATCTCAACTCCCCTGTTAATTGTGGGACTTAGTATTCTAATCTTTAGAATGAAGAAAATGGAAGTGCCAGTGCCTTGGAGTTTTGTGAGGATTAAATGGAGTGGAGTATGCAGAGCACTCAGAGCAATACCTGACACCACCAACTCTCTAAGTGTGAGCTGTGATTGAAATGGGGCACAGGTGGCTATTAACGTTTACTCTCATATGCTAACTCAGTCTGGTGAGTCTTCAGCCATGGTCACGTTCTGTGGAAATAAGGCTCCTGCTTAGCCATGTTTGGGGCGGAGGGAAGACCATGGCAGTTAGGCTAGGTCTTTGCTACCTCTTGTAAATGATCCTGCCCTGGTTAGGTAACCTCTCCATGATTAGGAATATGATACTGTATTAAAATATTTGTATTAGAAAATAGATTCAACTCAAAACTATCACAGGTTACACCAAATTTTACAGAAAAATAGCTAATGTAAATTTATGGTTTATATACAAACCACCTTTTAAAAATGTTAGATAACTCTAATTTGTCTTGATATTTTATAGAAATAATATTTAGAGAACTAAGCAGTTTGTTGAACAGTATTAACTAAGTGGAATATAAACATGAGATGCTTTTATTTTTCTCCAGTTACTACTTTTAAGCTTAATAAAATGTCTCTTTTTAATTCATTTATGTGTTATTGACAGACCCAATAACTTTCTAAATACTTTTAGTAGTTCAAGAGAGAAAAACAGCTCTTTGGTTTAGCTCTGTTAAAAACTGTGATGTCATGTTCATTTCAGAAGTGTACCCTTGTTCTAGCTCCAGCCACATTGGAGTCACAGAGACCCTTTTTGCCCATCTATCTTAAGTCACTAGGAAATTGGGCAAATATTTGAAACAGCTATTTCAGACATTGAATTACAGGTCTGTAATCCTAAGAGAAAAAAGAGAAAAGAATTCAACAAGGGAAGTACTGAAATCACTGTCACTTTCCACCTAGAGGCATTTTCCCAGATGACAGTGAAGAAAGAGGAGCCTTCGCAGTCCCTGGAAGTATCTCTGAGGAGGCTGCAATGGATCAAATATGCTGGATACAGCAAGGAGAGGAAGTAGCTACACAGGAGAATGTTCCAGAAACTTGCATAGGGGTGACATTGAGTCTGTTGTTGAGTGCAAAGCTGTACTTTCATATGGCAAAACACAATAAGGCCAGACAAAGAAGGACCAGGGAACCTTAAGCAGAAACTCATGGTTCCCAGAGTTCACATAGACTTGAACTGGAAAATATTCCAAATAGCAGACTAAAAAGGCTTTAGAGGACTCACTGTGAATTAAGTAGAAATCCAAGATTATGCGTTAGTAGGGCCAAACTGTCCTTAAAGAGTTCTCTAGACCTATCTTAACAAAGCTTAAAAATAAGCCTCAAGAGGATCCACCGGCTTAGTAAGGAACTGCTTGTGGTACAGCATCCAATATGCTTTGAAGGAATGCAGTGTAATCTTAGCACACAACTAAACCTTTTTTTGTCTAGTAACCAGTAAAAAATTAGTAGACACTATGAAGCAGGAAAATACGAACCAGGAGAAAAAGCAGTCACTAGAAACAGATAAAACAGAAGTGATGGAATTTGTAGAAAAGGACCTCAAAACTGCTGTGGATTTCAAAGAAGATTTAAAAGAAAATATGAACTTAATGAGAAAAGATTTAAAAGAAGAAATGAACCTAAGGAAAGGAAAGGAAAACGTAAAACAAAACTGTGTGGACTGTCTAGGGTTAAAACTTACAGTCTTTTAATTAAATAATTTGCTGGGTAGAATTAACAATAGGCTAGATACTGTAGGAGAAAAGCTAAGTGAACTTGAAGATACAGAAATAGAAACCACCAAAGTCAGAGCACACAAAAAGACTTAAAAAGAATAAGTGAGAGACTCAGTGACCTAAGGGGGGTGGCGTATTAAATGGTCTAACATTTGTAATTAAAGTCCCAACAATAACAATGGATGTAGGTGAGGATAGAAAGAATATTTGAAAAAATAATGGCCAAAGGTTCCCCCAATTTAGTGAAAACTAATTCAGTTTTAATAACTTAGGACATCTGTTGTGCATGATGAATTAACATCTGTCCTATGAAGACGTATGCAATGTCATTGGGAGATTTGCAAAAATATTCTTTTATATAATATCCTAGTAGCTCTCATAAAACCCTAGGTGAGAAAGGCTAATGTAGAACAACCACTAAAAATTTAAAGAAATATACTTAATAAACCAGGACTGAAGATAGACTGGAATATTTAAAGATGCTCAATCCAAGGAAGACAAAGGACAGAGGGTAAAAATGGGGAAAAAATAGCAAGCTGATAAGTTAAAACCCAACCATATTGATAGTTACATTGTGTGTAAATTTCCTATACAATAAAATTAAGGAAGAGATTGTCAGGTTGATTAAACAAATAAGACTCAATTATATACTGTTTATAAAAGATAGACTTTATTATATAAAGGCACAATATAGTTTAAAACTGAAAGGATAGAAGAAAATGTGACATACTAACAATAGAAAAGAAAGCTGGACTTAACTACGTTAGTACCAGAGTAAGTAGGCTTGAGGACAAGGAATGTTACCTGTGATAAAGAGAGATGTTTCATGGTAATAGAGTGAATTCATCAAGAAAATTTCCAACACTGAAATGAATAAACCCACTATTTTGGTTGTCCCGACATTTTTCAGAGAACTCTACACAACAACAGAGTTCACACATTCTTTTCAAGTTGCCCATGGAATATTCATCACAGTAGAATAATGGGCTATAAATTAAATTTCAAGTTTTAAAAAGTTGAAATAATACAAAATATATTCTCTGACCTGAACAGAAGTAAAGATAAATAACAGAAAAGTATATGGACCCTCTCCCCTCCAATAAGGATGGAAATTAAAATAATGCATTTTTAAGTAGGCTGTGGATCAAAGAAGGAATCACAAATTAGAAAATATTTTGAATTTAGCAAAAATGAAAACATTAAAGGTTGTGAGATATAGCTAACAGAGGTCTTGAAGGGAAGTTATAGCTTTAAAAACATAGGTTTGGGGCAGTACCTGTGGCTCAAAGGAGTAGAGCGCCAGCCCCATATATCGGAGGTGGCGGGTTCAAACCCAGCCACCACCAAAAAAAAAAAATTTAGGTTGGGTGTGGTGGCTGACGCCTATAATCCTAGCACTCTGGCAGGCTGAGGTGGGTGGGTTGCTTGAGCTCACAAGTTCGAGACCAGCCTGAGCCAGAGCAAGACTCTATCTCTTAAAAAATAAAAAAATGGCGGCACTCATGGCTCAAAAGAGTAAGGCACCAGCCCTGTATGCTGGAGGTGTCGGGTTCAAATCCGGCCCTGGCCATAAACTACAAAATAATAATGAAAATAATAAAAATAGCCTAGTGTCATGGCGCACCAAGGGTGACAAAGTGAGACTGTTGTCTCTAAACAAAGTAAAACTTTACATTAGAAAAAAAGAAAGGTCTAGAATCAATAATCTAAACTTGTACCTTAAAATCAGAAACTAGTGAATTAGGTTTTGCACAAGCAATACAGAAAAATTAGAACCAAACCTGATTATTGGAAAATGTCCAAACAAGAAGCAATGTTAATCAACCAGATTAAGGAAACAAAAGACAGATGGAGGGAGAAGATGAGGGAGATGAGAGGGATTACCAGGAGCAAGATTGAAAGGTTATTATAAACTCTATACACATTTAAAGAACAGGAGAATATTATGAGCATATTTACCAACTTGCAAGATGTATAATTACCAAAACATGACACAAGAAGAAATAAGAAATATGAACACCGCAGTACTTTTTTAAGAAATTGAATTTGTAATTAAAAATTTTTCCATGAGGAAACTCTGGGCCCAGATGGTGTCACTGGTAAATTCTCTCAGCTATTTGTGGAAGAAGTATTCCCAGTCCTCCTCAAGCTCATTCAGGAATTAGAGAAGGAGAGTATACTTCCAGGCTCATGTTTTGAACCCAGCATTACCTTCCTACTGGAAGCAAACAAAAATATTGTAAGGAAAAAAATACATATAGACAACTACCCCTCATGAAAGTAGAGACAAGGTCCTAACTAAACTTTAGCGTATCGAATCTAATGATACATGAACAGATAATACATCATAACTAAGTGTGATTTATCTCATTTATAAACCAATTAATGTAATCCACCATATTAAAAAATGCCTGGCTATCAGAATATTTGCAGAGAAAGCATTTGGCAGAATTCAATATCGATTCATGATAGGAAAACAACTTAACTAGAAGCAGAAGGATAATTCCTCAACTTGAAAAAGAGTCTTTATAAGATACTTATAGATATCACATTTAATAATGAAAAGCCAGACACTTTCCTGTTAAAAATGAAAATGAAACAAGAATGCCCATTTGCCACTCCTACTCAACATTGTCCTATAGGTTCTAGTCTGTAGAGTAAAGCAAGAAAAAGAAATAAAAAGAATATGAATTGGAAAGAAGTGTCAAAACACTCTATTCACAGATATCATGATTATGTTTAGAGAAAATTTTAAGGCGTATACCAAAAACACTCTTCTAACTAGTAAGTGAATTGAGCAGGGTCGCAGGTACAAGGTCAAAATATATGATGAAGAATTGTATTTCTAGGGTAGCACCTGTGGCTCAGTGGGTAGGGCACCGGCCTCATATACCAAGGGTGGGAGGTTTGAACCCGGCTCCGGCCAAACTGCAACAACAACAACAAAATAGGCGGGTGTTGTGGCGGGCGTCTGTAGTCCCAGCTACTCGGGAGGCTGAGGTAAGAGAATCACCTAAGCCCGGGAGTTGGAGGTTGCTG
>NW_003852483.1:1284139-1309757 GCF_000181295.1 Otolemur garnettii
TTATAGCAACTTCAAACTCTTGATTCAGCCTCCCATACTGTGGCTAGTATTACAGGTGCCTGCCACAACACCTGGTGGCTTCTTTTTTTTTTTTTAGAGAGAGAGAGATGGGGTCTTGCTCTTGCCCTGGCTGGTCTCAAACCCCTGAACTCAAGCAACCCACCCACCTCGGCCTCCCAGAGTGCTAGGATTACAGGCTTGAGCCACCTTGCCCGGCTTTTAAGTAACCTTTTTGTGTTAAATGAGAAGGTGATTCTAAAACTTTTGTGGAAATTCACATGAACAAAGTTGGTTGAATTACACTGTCTGATTTCAAGACTTACTATAAAGGCACAGAAATCAAGACAGCATGATGCTGGTGTGAGAACACACATACGGAGCAATGGCATAGAACTGAAATCCCAGAAATAGACTGGAGTCATTAGTGGTTAGGGACCGACCCATCAGTGGAGAGGACCCAGGATCTGTTTTTACCACCCTATGCTTTCCATTTGAGGGAGTATCAGTCTTGCCCTGGGACCTACCCGGCCTCCCTTTAGATCTTGGCTCCTCTGTGCTAGGGTAGGAGGAGGCTGGATGGAGGAGTTCCTCTCTCAGCTGTTGCTGCGACTCCCGGGGTGGCACCTATTTGGTGATGGCTGTCCCTGGCTTCTCTGAGGTAGGAAGTCTGACTGGCTTTGCTTGGCTTCCACTCCAGGCCTCAGTGGTGAAGACTGCTAGCCGTTCCCAAAGTGTGGGTCTTCCCTGTCACTGGGTTGCAAATGAGGTAGGTTCTGTAGTTCCTAAGTTGAATTTGTATGTAAGTTGGAACAGGTACGTTTACCTATTACCTGTAATAGCCCCTGTTCATCAGTGGGATGTTTGCAACCTCTGACTTCCTGTAATAGCCTCCGTCATAAATGTAAATTGTACGTAAGTCAGGAACTGCCTGTAATAGTGTTGCTAAGTTCTACCTGGCTCAGATCCAGCTAGCTCAGCACAACCCTGCTAGTCTCCCACATAGCTTAGAGGTGGCCCTGTGACAGAGTTTCTGTTGGCTGCAGTGGGAGTTTGGTGGGAAATATTTCCTATCAACCCCACAGATGAGGGCAACGCCCAGTTGGGGAGTGGGTAGCCAAACAACAAGGAGAATTCGATAATGCCTGCAAGTTTGGGATTTTTTTTTTTTTTTTTTTTTTGGTAGAGACAGAGTCTTACTTTATCACTCTTTGTAGAGTGCCGTGGCGTCACACAGCTCATAGCAACCTCCATCTCCTGGACTTAGGTATTCTCTTGCCTTACAAGTTTGAGATATTTTTTAAAGGAGAAATAAGCTTCAGTCTTTTTAAAGCTTGTTATTTCATCAACTGAATAATCGTAACTCGTGTGTCTTTGCTAATAGGCTGTCTCCTTGTGTAGGGGTCCTGGCACCTTCCCTGGTGTTGAAAAGAGACTTTACTGTCCTTAGCACACCAGAGAGCAGGGGTGCAGGTTACCACCAGCTTTCCCTTACCCACCCCTGCCCCCCCGCCCCACTTTTCTTTTCCCTGCTTGGGTGGACAAGGGGCTCTGCAGCAAGTGGGCGGCGTGACAGCTGTGACAGCAGTGCTCATGTGCCTTCTTGCAGGCACCCCAGTCTCAGCCTCTTCCCTTGAACCCGCCCCCTCCCCACCTGCTGCGGTAAGGTGAGAAGGGGAAGAGAAAAGGCTTGTTGTCAGATTGTATACAAAAATCAACACATTGTACCCCACATACGCATAAATGTATTCATGATCTGTGGGTATAGGACTTAATTTAAAAGAAAGAGAAAACGCCTGCTCTCTTTTTTTTTTTGAGACAGAGCCTCAAGCTGTCCCCCTGGGTAGAGTGCCATGGCATCACAGCTCACAGCGACCTCCAACTCCTGGGCTCAAGCGAGGCTAAAATGCCTGCTCTCTACAATGAATTTCCCACCCCCTCTCCTTTCCAGCCTATAATGCGCAGAGTGGAAGTAGGTGGCCAGAGGATGGTTGAGGCAGCAAAACCAGTGCAGCTGGAGGGGGCTGAGCTCAGACCTTCTCTTTACCCTCGGGTTGAATCTCTGTCTCCAGGTTGGGCCAACTGTGCAGTCCCACTTGTCATCTTTGTACAAGAAGTAGAGTTTCAGAATAATCTCGGGTCAAGGTTTTGTTAACAATGTTATTTTAGGACAGAATTCATGAAGAATTATTTTTTGCCACTAAATAAACCATAAGCTTAATTGCTGCAGGCTGCGTAGAAGTCTATTTGTTTTATAGTTTAAGCCTCACTGAACTGATTTATTTAATAGAGAAGCCAAAAGCAATTTCAGATACTTCCATTTATTAGAAATAATCAATCTTTGTTGTTTCTAAGTGGACTGAAATGTTTGTGTGACATTATTTAAATTTGATCATATTCAATTCTTATAAAATGGAAGATAAAATGCCAGAACTTAGTGCTTATCCTTTAATTATCCATCCAGTTTTAAAATAGAGCTGCATAACTTATGGGGCCGCACTGTGTGAACAATTACATTGTTTTTGAAAATGAAAAAGGCAGTTCTCAAGTTATTCACATTACCCTTTTGGTTTTAAATAATAAGTCATTTCTAAATAATAACTTTGTTGTGTACCAAGTTAGCATTTCATAGTTTAAAATAAAAATTCTATTTTATGACTGGTAGGTTGTCAGGAAGCATCATAAATTGCTTTTATATAGAAAACATGTACATGCATAGGCATGTTTCATCATGAAAAATAGCTCATTAAGACAGCGTGGAAATGTCCCTTTGTAACAGTTTCCCCCAGATCTATTTCAGACCTACGCATTTGTTACTATATTTATCTTATCTTAATCAGCCTTTGCTGTGAGGTTTGGTTATTTTATTATATTACAAGCAGCTGTGTAAAGCCTTTCCTTTTAAAAACTACGTTCTTTTGTAGTGCTGCCATCACTCACATGTTACACATTTGGGCAGCAAACCGAAAGCAAATAAACAGCAGAACTAGATGAAATGCTTGACGTCACTACATTTCACAATACTGTCACAGGAAAACTGCTATTTTGGGACTATTTAAAATGAATGTGTTCATTTTTTAAAATTATACCAAAAGATACAGTCGGTAATATAGATTATCACTTTTAGGTTATTTTGAACATGAAACTTCTTAGTGAGTACTCTTGTTACTATTCTGAGGGTTAATATCATGCCAACATTTCCCTAGTTTGATGTGAGAAATACATATTCGTAAGATATATATTTTGTGACTTCGTAAGATTATCAGAAGTCTAAAACCCCAAGCCTCTGGCCCTAATGGGAATTTTCCAAATATATAAACCTTTTTGTAAGCATAAACTTACACTTCATTCAAGATTTTGTGTGACAGACGGTTTGAAACACTTTCAATTCCAGGCTGTAAATATCAGATTCAGTTGGCCTGAGTTTGTCCTGGGGCAGAGATGATTCTGTTGCCTCTTCTTTCTACAGCAAGGTTAAAAGGTAGGTTACTCTGTGTCAAAGATGAGGACGCTGAGTCCTGAAACCTTTTCAGGATCACATAGGTAATTAAGGATATTTGAGCCTAGATATATTGATTGCCCCATTCTATCATTCTGGATTTTTGTTAATTAAGAAAAATGCTCTGAAAATAATCTTCACGGTGTAAACATTGGTGTAGTGATGGCAGGCATATAAATGGTTGCTGATGTAGACAGTCCTTGACATTTTTAATTAACTGAAGATATATGGACAGTTTGCTATTTTAGATCAACCATCTCGTATGTTTAGAATTCATTTTTATTTCTACTACCATCCTCTTAATTCAGACTTCTGTTGCCTGCCACCTGAACTAATTTAGCATCTTGTAATTAGACTCTGGAATTTTATCATCAGTGTATTTATGTCCATATGATTGCCAGGTTAATTTTATTCCCAAACCCCCAGTGGTTCACATTGCTTACCACAGAGAGAGCATAAACTCACCCTGGCATTGCAAACTCACAGTTTGCTTCCCAGCTTTGCCCTTCCCATCCCCTGCACCTGCCCTGTCTGGGACCCCCTGCTGCTGTGGGGAGGACTGTGCTTGTCCCAGATGCCCCTCTTCAGGGATCTCTTTCCCTGCTTCCTCCTACAGCCCTTTGTTTCTCTCTCTCTTTTGGTGCCTAATAGTTCATCCTTGAACCACAAAATGTAGAAAATACAGGTAAATGGAGTAAGTTTGGGCACACCATCCAGAGATAACCTTCTTTTGTTTTTTGAAGACAGAGTCTCACTCTGTTGTCTGGGTAGAGTGCTGTGATGTCATAGCTCACAGCACCTCAAACTCTTGGGCTCACCTCTTGTCTTAGCCTACTGAGTAGCTGGGACTACAGGCACCTGCCACAATACCCGGCATTTTTTAGAGGCAGAGTCTCACTCTTGCTGGTCTTGAACTCCTAAGCTCAGGCAGTCCACCCGCCTTGGCCTCCCAGAGTGCTGGGAGATGACCTTCTTCACACGCTGGCAGTCCTTCCTTCGTCGGGTTTCTGATATAGGCCTTGTACATACAAGATGATCCAAATTTACTTTGCTAACGTTTTCTCTGCTGTTTTGTTTATGGAAGGATCTTAAGTATGCCAGAAAAGATGGTTAGTTTTATTTCCATTTTAATTAGTTGGAAATGTAATTATTTTCACTCTTTACTTAGCTTGTTTACTTGACTTCTTATGTTAATTTCTTCTCACATATTTATGGTTTGGCCTCTTAAATTATGCTGTCTTTTAAACCATTAAAATACAATTTGTATGCAGAATTACTTGTCTTAACACTCTAAGGTATGCAAAAATTATCACTGCATAGATAGATAAATGTAGATAACCTTGATGGACTACTCTGAAAAGAGGTTCTAAGTGTCAGTTACAAGGGGCCACTGGAAGGGAGAAGGAAGCCATTGCAGGGAGCAGTGGGGAAGCCACTGCTGCCAGCACATCCTTCCCAGCCTCGAGATGCCGAGATGTGGGATCACAGGAGAGCCACAAATCCATGAGAGTCAGCTTCTCACTATTCTTGATGGAAACACTGATGCAGTTTCAACTATCAAGTTTTAATAGTTTGTGTGTATGTGGAGGGGCAGGCGTGTGGCTCGCGCATGTAATCCTAGCACTGTGAGAAGGCGAAGAGGGTGGATCACCTGAGCTCAGGAGTTCCAGACCAGCCTGAGCAAAGTGAGAACCTACTAAGCAAAGTGTCCCTACTAAGAACTAGCCTGACGTGGTGGTGCATACCTGTAGTCCCAGCTATTTGGGAAGCTGAGGCAAGAGGATTGTTCAAGGCCAAGATTTTGAGGCTGCTGTAAGCTATGACGACTCCATGGCACTCTACCCAGAGCAACAGAGTGAGACTCTGTCTCTAAATAAATAAATAAAAATAAACAGAAAAGTGCTTATTCTGGAAAGGAGGCATGCTGGGATGAGCGTGCGCGCAGTGCGACGTTGGTCCTGTGAAGTGACTTTTTCTGTGTGTCTCTTCTTTAATTTTTAATTATACCCTGTAATTTATTTTCTGTTTTCGCAGAGGTTATGTGGAATGTGTTTATAAACATAATGTAATACAAAGAAAAATAGTATTTACAAGGTCAGTATTTAGGGTACAAGTCATGGTTTACTGATGAATATGAGTCTCTGAAATCAGAATATCTGGTAAGTTTCCAAAGTTTTATTTATTTGCTCGCCGTGTAGAAAGCCCTAATCTGTGCCTCCTATTAAACATTAGACTAGTCATGCCCAAATTAATTTTTCCAAGTTTCCTTTGAGCAAGAAGTCATTTATCATATGTAGTCTGAGTTTGAAATGTTTATTAGGGATGAGCTTGCTTTTCATCCTGTGTTTATGAAAGATTACAGAGTCTTGGTGAGCTTAATCATTTCACATAACAAAAGGACCTTGTTGGAGGAACCAGATGATGAATTATTTTCTGAAGAATAATGGACCCTAGTGTACTTTCTAAAATCATACATTGGATTTAAAGGAAAAGATAAACAAAAAGACTGGTAGTAACAACTAGTATACAAGCAAAAAGTTTGCCTATTCTCATTAAATATACAGTTATTATATAATTATAGTCTTAACAGTAAGAAGTTGAAAAGTAAAAGATGGTTTTGGTACCTCCGTGTAAAAGGCTACTGTTACTGGCTTTGTTTGCCTTAAGTCTTTTACGATATCTTTATTCCAGTTTAGCTAAAATATGTGTTATATACACGTTCAGTGGTATCTTATCTTAGTGGTGTACGTAAGTACACTTGCTTTTTATTTCCAATGTCTGACTCCTTGGTAATTTAGGTATGGCTTGTCCATTGTGCTTCCCCAGGCCAGTGGAGCTGGGAGTCGGCAAGGGAAGCCACCATCTTTGTTGTCTTTGGAGGGAGAGGAGAGATAGTGTGATGACAAGTGTGGTCAACCTGCCAGCAGATGCCTCTGGGGCTGCATGTCCCTATCTGTCAAATGGGGTTAGGATGTGAGAATTAAATGAGTTTAGAAAGTTCTTAGAACAGGGCCTGGCACATAACAGGCAAGCTCTATCCGGTAAGTGTCCCGAACTTAATCACTTCAGCTGGGCACCCATAGCACAGTGGTTACGGGGTTGGCCACATGCATCAAGGCTGGCGGGTTCGAACCCGACTCAGGCCAGCTAAACAACAATGACAATTGCAACAACAATAACAACAACAAATAGCTGGGAATTGTGGTGGGTGCCTGTAGTCCCAGCTACTTGGGAGGCTGAGGCAAGAGAATTGATTAAGACCAAGAGTTTGAGGTTGCTGTGAGCTGTGATGCCATAGTTCTCTACTGAGAGTGACATAGTAAAACTATGTCTCAAAAAAAAAAAAAAGGCTTCTGCTTTTTCTTCTAAAAATAAAGTTAAAAAAATAGATCAACTGGTAGATTAATAGATTTCCTCAACAGCTTTTGTAGCTTAGTTATACATTTTAAAAAAGCATTTGACATTAGAGAGGACTTTAAAGGAACTGGAACATAGGTTGAGGCAGGTGGATTGCTTGAGCTCAAGAATTCAAGACCAGCCTGAGCCAAGAGCCAGACCCTGTCTCTAAAAAGCAGCCAGGCATTATGGTGGGCGCCTGTAGTCCCAGCTTACTTGGGAGGCTGAGGCAAGAGAATCACTTGAGCCCAGGAGTTTGAGGTTGCCGTGAGCTATGACAGACGACACCAGGGTACTCTACCCGGGGCAAGAAAGTGAGTCTCAAAAGAAAAAGAAAGTATTTACCTGACCCTCACCACCTTACAATTGTATAGTTACAGAGCTTAGGGGTGCAGTGTGAATTATGCCTTGCTTCATCTATGTAAGAATTAATTTATCGCAGAGTTGCTGAATGGAATGCCCGGGGCAGTGGCATTATCAGGGAGGAGAGAGGCTTCGGGAGCAGCAGGAATACTGGAAAGTTGACTCTGTCCTGGCATGCTCTCGACACTTGGCTCCCTTTCCCTTTTTCTTTTACAGGCTCTTTGGGAGCTTATATCAGTGGAAACCACAGCTTCTGGCTTTTATAATGAATACATGATCAGCCAATGATTGACTTGTATTTACCATTCTCCAGTGACTCCTCTCAGAAAGCCAGCTACTTTGTAAGTAGTCAAGACCCAGCGCAAGGAAATCTCCTATGAGTATTCACACTGGGAAGGCACAGGCACAGGCATGACTCCCGTGGCAGCCTCTGCATTGTAGAAAGACCTGTGAGAGGAGGTGACACTTCTTTACTGGAGAGAGATAGGGTTCATGTTTCAAGCTCAGCACCTTGACAGTGTCAGTGCACCCCAAACGTTGGGAGGTCCTTCCGTCATTGTGGGGCCTCGCAGCACAGCAGGTACTGGCCAGGAAAGGATGTGGGTGATTACCCAGAATATGTACATGGAAGGTCATGACAGAACTAAGATTCACAGAGGTAACCACTGCCCTGTGACACCCTGGCAGCCCTGGGTCTGGCTCTCTGGCTGGTGCCTTTCTCCACCTGGCAGTGTGCTGGTAAGCCCACAGCTTCCCTGGGTGCTGAGGAAGTCACCAGTCTGCTCCTGAGTGATTTCTACTCTTTGTCAAGTACTTCTTTGCCTTCACAACACCCAGAGGGGTACTGATGTGTCTATTAGTATAGTATTAGAAGTCCCTGAAAACAAGTCTACATCCTTTAGAACAGCAGTTCTCAACCTGTAGGTCAACCCACAGGAACTGCCTTAAAGATTCGCAGCATTAGGAAGGTTGAGAACCACTGCTTTAGAAGTTGAAGGAAGCAAAGAGCTCCCAACCTGGCTGTCTCCAGTTTGATAGGGGCTTCTCTTGGGGGGTGACTGTCCATCTACTATTCAGAATGTAAAAGATTTGCAATTTCCTATTTAATGAACTTTAAATTATGGGCACTATTTTCCAGAAAGAAGAAATAGAATGAATATATCCTTAACTTTATTTTAGGTTTTTAATTGTTTGCTTTAGCAGTAGAATAAAGTGTTTATATTAACTAGTTGCTACCAATACATAGTAGTAGCACCGATCTGTAGTGATTCTGTGCTGATTTGTTAGCAAACATACTACTGAAGTTGATGGGTCAGACGTCTGTCTGGCAGCTCCTTGGAGATACGGGAGACTCACCTACATGCATGTGTGGACAGGTGTGGGGCAAGTTCTCCTGTCATAAGGGATCCTCATTTAGGTCATGGAGAGAAGAAGAACCTTAAACATCTGATAAATAAATGTCGTGCTTGCTGAGTAATACAGTGGCCCTTTGCCGATGGTTTGACATGGCTATGGTACTAAAAGAATTTTTCAGGGGAGTGAGAAAACCCTGTGCATCGTGACAAGCTGGCATGGGTGAGCTATGAGGTGTAGGGTGTGTGTCCAGGGACAGTTCCCACGTGGCGGGGAGACATGCAGCCTCTGAACTCCTGATTTCCAAGCTCATCCTCAGAGGTAGAAGCCAACTCCCTGACAGCTTCTTTGATGTGAAGATATTTTTAATATCTTTTAAAATATTTTCAGTGTTTTTCTTCTTTCTTTTCTTTTTTTTTGAGATAGAGTCTCACTGTGTCACCCAGGGTAGAGTGCCGGTGGCATCATAGCTCATAGCAATCTGTAACTCCTGGGCTTAAGAGGTCCTCTGCCTCAGCCTCCTGAGTAGCTGAGACTACAGTCATGCACCATAACACCTGGCTAATTTTTTCCAATTTCTTAACAGAGGTGGATCTCACTCTTGCTCAGGCTGGTCTCCAACTCCTAAGCTCAAGCAGTCCACCTGCTACAGCCTCCCAGAGTGCTAGGATTATAAGTGTGAGCCACTGCACCCGGCTGTTTTCTTCTTTCTAAAAGAAGAGATTAGAGTAGAAGACAACTTTTAGAGACCTCATGAATTTTTCAAATTAAAAAGCATTTGGTGGCCCCCATAGCTCAGTGGGTAGGGAGCCAGCCACATACACGCAGGGTGGCAGGTTCGAACCCGGCCTGGGCCAGTTAAACAACAATGACAGCTGCAACAAAAAATAGCCGGTGTTGTGGTGGGTGCCTGTAGTCCCAGCTACTTGGGAGGCTGAGGAAAGAGAATCAGTCACTTAAGCCCAAGAGTTTGAGGTTGCTATGGCACTCTACCCAGGGTGACACAGTGAGACTCTGTCTCAAAAAAAAAAAAAAACATTATATAAAAAATTAAGTAAAAAGCATTTAAAAAACACTTTTTAAAAAAAAATAGAGTCTTTAGGTGTACTTCTGTCTGTTATATTCATATTCATGGGCAAAGATATAAAAGATATTAAGCATTAAATGTGATTTTAATGTGTCCCTTATATAACTGACATGTCACTAGAAACAGATCTACTAAACAAACGACTTTTGTGTCATCAGCTGAAAGGACAGTCCTAGTGGTGAGGTTACAGGAAAAGGGGACTTAAGGAGATGCTTTGAGATTTTTGTCCTTGGTGTCACAGAGCCACGGTTCTCTTAGAGAACTCCATGTCAGTCTTCAGAAATATTTTAGTTTACTTATTTCTGTTTTTCTCTTCTTTCATTATTTATGTAGAGCTATCTGCTGCAAAAACAGAATCTCAGTTATACTTCTCCATGAGCAAAAACATGCCACCATGCTAGACTGCTCATGATAACATGTACACGCAGTAAGTCCTCGCTGAATGTTGTCCATTGGTTTTCAGAAGCTGTGACTTTAAGAGAAACCATGTCCTGTTGTTCAGCATCATTTCCTGATAACTTAATGAGAGGGGGAAAATGCTTTTCGTAGATGTTTCCCTTAAAGTCCAGTTTCCAAGAACCTATCAAAACTTGAAGTGAGTACTTCTGTATATATTTTAACTGTATTTTAATGTGAACAAAAACCAGTATCTGTAAGCTTAAGGCTTACCTGCCAACAATTTAAATTTCTTCTGTCCCACCTCAGAGCCCATATTTACAGCTAAGCTACATTTCTGCCACCTGGGGCACTCCTGTCTTTCCACAAGTTTCCTTAGAAATCCAACATTGTTTTTTTCCTCTTATATTTCTAATAATTGTAGGCATTTTAGGGAAGAAAGTACGTACTTTATTTTGAGGCATTTTTAGTAGGCTCCTTAAAGATAATTAATGATACACATTTAAAAATTTAAAAATAAAATTTGGTGCAGAAGAGTTCATTGGGGGAAGGAATAGTCTTTTCAGCTATAGGGTTTCCAGACGCAAAAGAATAATCTTCGAAGCATATTCATCACAACATGTAAAATTAACAAAAATGGATCACAGTCTTACATATGAAACCTAAAAACGAGAAATTTCTGTAACAAAATTTAGGGAAGAAAATCTTTTATGATGTGATCTTGGGTTAGAAATTGAAATTTTCTTAGATGAGACACCAAAGCATGATCCACAGGAGAAAAAAGTGGAAACATTGGACTTTATAGATATTAAGAATGACTTTTCTCAAAAAACACCATTAGGAGACTGGAAAGACAAGCCCCAGACGAAGAGAAAATACGTGCCTATTGTATATCTGGTAAAAGACTTATATCTAAAATATGTAAAGAATTCTCAAAATTCAGTGGTAAGGAAACAAAGCAACTTAATTTAAAAAGAAATGGTCAAGAGATTTGAGCAGACATTTCACTAAAGATGGCAAATAAGCACATAACAAGATGCTCAGCATCCTGATCCCTAGGAGGCCACCAAGTACCTAGTAGGATGGCTAAAATTAAAGACTATACCACAGTAAGAATTAGTTCCTTTTCTGTGATCTGTGATTTTTTTTCTTTTTTAGTTATAAATATTTTTCTCTTTGCCTATCATTTAACTTTGCCTCTTTTTTTCTTTCTTGTTTCTTTATTTGGCTTTTAAGAGTTTTATAGTGCATAAAAATTTATTAGTCTTTGATTACCTGTGGGTGAGTGCCCATCAGGCAGGCCTGGTAGATGGCCACCTTGGCTGGTGCATGTGGACGGACACCTGGGGGCCTGTGCTGTGTGCCCTCTCCCCTGCTGCAGGCTGGGTCAGCTTGGGCTGCAGGCAGGGTCGGAAGCCTGTGAGTGCTGGACTTCTGCACCACCTGCCTTAGGCCTGGGGGGTTGGGTCTGTCAAGGCAGACTCTGATGGGATTAATTGTCTTTTAAAGGCTGCTTTCTGCCATGTTTCTGTGATTTCTTTTTCTTCTTTGCACCCTTCCCTCCTTTCTTCCCTTCTGCTTTTCTTTCTTCCTTTGACCTCAGGTACATAGAAATAAATGTTCCCAGTTTATTGTGGTTGCTTTTTTCTCTTCTCCTTCTTTTTTTCCTTCTTTCTTCTTATTCCTGAGTAAGACTTCATAGAATTAATATATTTCAAGGTATTTCCAAGATTCAAGTCTTCAAAGAAGCGTAATTTCATCTATACTGAGCTGAAATAGAAGAAAAAGTAGTAGCTGAAAGTTGAGGACTGTTTTTGAAGTTGTGTGGCTTAACTAAAGCAATACAGCTCAGAAAACTCCCCTGGCAGTCTGGGGAGCACCCTGTGACTGCTGAGGGAACAGTCACGGCTAAACCGCCAGCAGGGCCGGCGGCAGGTGTAGACTTAGATGCGTTTCATCAAAAAGTTTTTTCTGCACCATTCTTAGTTTTAATATAGAATTGGCTGTTGTTATACCTCTTTATTTTGAGAGAAAGCATCTAAGAATTACTTCAGTGTAAGTATGAAAAATAGAACGGGGAAATATAATAGTTATTTTCTGTCCAATATTTTTCTTTCCCCCAAACAGATACTTTTTTCAACCTGAAGTTTTTCATGTGTCCTTTTATCATGACAAGTCAGTTCCTAAAATCAAAATAACAAAATACATGAATTTAGTTTTTATGAAATCAGCTCACTTGAATGGGAATATATGATATTGCTGCCAGGTAAACAAGCAGAAATCATTCTTAAAATGCTGATGTATACCATTGTATTTTAAGGGCTCGCCGGATTTTATATAAAAACACTGGAGAACAGGGTTTAGTGATTTTTTTTTTTTTTTTCTGAGACGGAGTCTCAGTGGCTCTGGGTAGGATGCTTGGGGTGCATCATAACACACAGCAACCTTGCCTCAGCCTCCCAAGGAGCTGGGACTACAGGCACCTGCCACAACACCCAGCTAGTTTTTCTATTTTTAGTAGAGATAGGTCTCACTCTTGCCCAGGCTGGTCTTGAACTTCTAAGCTCAGGCAATCCATTTGCCTCAGCCTCCCAGAGTGCTGGGGGTGTGAGCCTTACACACTTACAGGTGTGAGCCAGCACGTCCAGCCTAGTAACTTTTAACTTTGAAAGTGAGGGGAGCAGTCAGAGGAAAAAATGCCAAGCAAAAAGGGTCAATAATAGAGGAGGCCAGGCACAGTGACTCATACCTGTGATTCTAGCCCTGTGGGAGGCTGAGATGGGAGGATCTCTTGAGGCCAGGAGTTAGAGAGCAGCCTGGGCAACATAGCAAGACCTCATTCTCTATAAAAATAAAAACATTATCTGGTGTGGTGGCATGTGCCTATTGTTCCAGCTGCTGAAGAGGCAGAGGCAGGGAGATTGCTTGAGCCTTGGTGTTTGAGGCTGCAGTCAGCTATGGTCACACCACTGTTTCCCAATCTGGGCAACAGAGTAAGTCCCTTATTAGAGTGGAAAGCTTAGTAGGTGCTCCACATGGGAGAAGAAAAGAAGTTCTCTAGGCCAAGATTAGGATATAAAAGCATAAAGTTTATTTTATCTTTTCAGAAGGAGAGAGGGAGTGAAAGAGGAAGAGGGAAAATAGAGCAGGGAAATGGTGTGGCCTCCCAAAGAAAGAAAGGAAGAATGGCCACGTCCAGATCAAGCAGTGACTGAATTTAAGGAGGGCAAAGAGAAACAAAGGTAATTGCAGCCAGATTCATGATCATGATGTTGTGAAACTGGTCTGTCTACTTTCCCTACTGGAAGGTGATAAGCAGTGGTCTTTGCTGTTGGAGACATAACTTTTCACAGGTGTTTCTGATCCTGTTGTTGATTCTGCCCTGAGATATCATCTCAGCCAGACTCTGAGGCCAGATGCTCAGCTCACACCTTATTGTTCATTCAGGGGCAATTTAGGAACCCTTGAGGCCATAGAACAGATTCTAAAAGGCAGATTTAGTCGCTAAGTCTAGCCATGGTACAGAAAATTTACTATGCTTCCTTTCTGTCTGCTGGGCTTCTGTTTGGTTTGTGAAAACAAATCCACAGGGTGCCTGCTTGCCAGAGAGGGCAGAGAAAGAAAGCAGATGGAGAGTGAGATTGATTTTTGCCCTTGCTGAAAAACTCTGAGTTAATAATTTCTCTATTATTTACTGTAAAGACTGACCATCCTTACTGGGTGGTAGAGTGAGTCCCTGTCTCTAATGAAGAAAATAGTAAAATACAGAGAGAATGATAACAGTATAGTAACCCAAGGACTCTAGTCCTAGAGGATACAGATGGGTTTCATTTTTAAACCCGAGAAGGAATTCTCCCTCTGAGCCCGTGATGTTGGAGACAAGGAACAGGGCAGACAAGGTATGATCCGAGGAGATGGGGAGTCTGTGAACTGAGATGTTTCATTGGCACACGTGAGAGCCAGACGGGCAGGGTGTGGGTGGCAGGAGAGAAGGTCCGCCTCGGGGCGTGTGACTGAGAGGGGCTAGCGCGGGAGGGAGAGAGTGAGCTGTCCCCCAGACTCAGAGTGACAGTCTGATGGAACTAGTGATTTTCTGCAGCACTGTGACACTGTCCAAGTGT
Organism: Otolemur garnettii; assembly: GCF_000181295.1. NCBI lineage: Eukaryota > Metazoa > Chordata > Mammalia > Primates > Galagidae > Otolemur > Otolemur garnettii. The sequence goes on from NW_003852483.1 coordinate 1,298,352, forward strand.
GGATTCAAAGAGGGAAAAGGGACGGTGTGGTACTTGGGTGGGTGGGGGAGTTTGCCAGTTATGCATGATGAACAAGGAAAGGTTAAGGTCAAGAATATTGGTAAGAGTGTGGCTGAGAAGTTGCAGGAATGGGAAGAACAAGTTGGATGGAAGGGAAGTGAAAGTGTGAGCAGGCTGAGGATGGTGGGGAGAAGGAGCCAGCTGCAGGTGAAATGGAAGACTCAGCCTACTGTCACTGCCTGGGAGCTTGGGCGTGTTCTCATGAGACCTCTGGGGAGCAGTTACTGGCCTGGTTCAGCTGCTCAGGGATGACGCAGAAGTGCCCAGTCCCTCTCCAGCCTGTTGCTTTGCCACCCTCGTCATGTGGCTCTTCACCCATAGCCTTCCCATCTTAGGTGCCAGTGCTTGGATTTTGTATTTAGGAATGGTGCTTTTTCTTATTAAATAGTTCTTTGTCCCCACCCCCCACCCCTATTGCCTTAGGTTTATTTGTGTAGGTTCTTGTTTTGCATACACTATTTTGCCTCATTGTAGGCTTATTTCTTTCATAGTGAGATTTCTAATTCGTTTGTTACTGCTGTAGTAATGCTATTTTGGTTCCCAGTGTTTCCACAGCTCTGCAGTCTCGTTTTCCTTCCAGTTATTTATCATCGCCTCTTTGAACTGTGCGTATTGATTTCATGTCATCTCTAAATTATTTCATAGTAAAAGCACTTCTGGGAACTCTCCTTTAGTTACTGCATGGGCTTCCTTGAATAAAGTGCTGTCTTTGGCACGCCCCGTGTGTGCCTTCGGCGTGGGGGGCTCGTTTGGTTTGCTGCGAGGAGTGGGGAAGCTGGCGCGCTTTGGTGGCGTTACCATGCTGTCTTTTGTCTCCCACATGTTCCTCTGTTAGGATCATTGTTCTCTGACACACTGAATACGCTTTGGGTTGAGGATTCAGTGTTGCTTTTTGTCTTGTCTCCAAGAACGAGAGAAGGGTGATAGGAACCCCTCAGTGGGCTGGAGGTGCTCCCTGTACTACACAAACTTCACAGAGTCCTCTCCCAGGGCTCCTCGCCCTGGGCGGGTCATACCTGTTTCCCTGGAGACATACTCTTTGCTTGACATCGTTCCCCAGCTTAGGACAGTGGGTCTCTGGTGTTCCCATGCCTTGCTTCTGTCCCCAGCCCCCAACTGGCACAGCTTTTTACACTGCAGACAGGAGGGATGGGTGCAGTCCGTGAGTGACACGTGTGTGAGGGGACAGGGCAGCGGTGAAGGCTGCCCTCCCTCCATGGTACAATGTAGGAGCATAGGGGCCAGCACAGCCTTGCAGGCCCTAACTCCACAGGCTTCCACTTCCCTGTCTGTGTGGAGGTGAATGAGAGTCCCTGCATCCAAGGGTAGATAGAAGGCTTGAATGAGATAATGCGTGTGCGTCACTTGGCACCAGAGTCTGCTGCTCTCAGCAGATGTCAGCTCCAGTGATTGATTTTTCACAGACCTCTCACTCAGGCACTTTTCCTACTCAGTCATTTTGGTCCTGCTGATCATGTTTCATTTGTTTTCACTTTTGTCTTACTTTGCACTAAATCCTTGCCTGATTGTTGGGAATGATTAGTGATTAGATGATTATGGTATTTTTTTCTTTTTCTCCAGCTTTCCTCTTACCTGATAAAAACCAAAATGACTATCTTGCCGTTCATCTGATGAGAAGCTTTTTTTCTCAAAAGGCGTTTCAATTTTTGGATTTTTCTTTGGGCATCCTTCGCACCTCTTTTTCTTCAAATGGGAAGAGATGTTACAGCAGTATTAAAACTTTTCAAAGCTTTGCCCATTCGCCATCTTTGCCCTAGGGCATCTCTGAGAGTGGGCTGCGGTTCCAAGTCCCACCACACTGTGCACGTTCCCTGGCTCCTCCTTTCCACGATCAGTCGTGCTGTAAAGTCGTGCCACTTTTTCTTCCTCATTGCTCTGTCTCTCCCAACTGCCCCCCCCCGCCCTCCATCATTGGTTTTTCAGCTAATTTTTGTTGCTTTTATTAGGTTTAAAGAAAGAGTTGAGGAATTCGTTGTTAGCTAGCTAAAGATCCTTTAAAAATCTACAATATGCTCTTCAAATTTGTAATTGGTGTATATTATGTTTTCAGTGTTTGATGAGTTCTCTATTTAAAATACTACTTAATTTTAATTTCTGCATTTCAGGCAATTTTTCAGAGGTACACCTTGGTAAGCCCATTGTTGCTGCAGGCCATGTTATATATAGTGATGGTGAAAGAACTTTGATTGCTCTTGCTAAGGTAGGAGTTACATATACTTAGCACATCCCGAACTTCCCTTCACATGTTCTCCTGTATCAGGGTGGGAGGACAATGATTGCCCTGTGGAGCCTTCCACTTTCGGGTGTACATTTCTGGGTGTACGAGTATAATCCTCAGGACACTGGTGGCTGGTGGAGGGAAGTGACTGATCTGTCCTGTCGTGTTCATTACCCACACACTCAACCGTGTGTGTAGGAGCCAGGTGTGAGGTACGAACTGGGAGAAAAAACTGCCAACGTGTAAACAGATTAATTTCAAATATACTTTATTTCTAGTTGTGCCTTAAAGTGGTTGGAAATATGAAATTCTAAAGAATATATAAAAGCAGGTTTATTAAGCCTGTGCCTAAGTTTATATTCATATATGAGCAGACAAGTAGCTAAGAAGCCTGTAGCTGCCAGTGTTGTGAGGGTCCCTGTGCATTTTACGTGTACAGTTTTGCAATGTTATTTTAACTGGTGTTGTTTTACTACTGTACAGTGAACGCTTTATAGGTGCATGTCTAGTGATTAGCCAGCTGACCTGAAAAAGCAGTAGTGTGAGGGCATTTATTCATTTGTGCTGCTAAATGCTGTGGGTAGTGTGTCTTGCCAGGTAGACATGGATTTTAGCTGGGGTTTTGGTATGCTTTGTTTTTACTTTTGTTTTGGGTGAGAGGGGAAGGTTTTGTGCATTTTATTTTTCTTGAGATACGGCTTAGAGTTTTGAAAAAGTGACTAGATGTTGGATTTACTTTACAAAAATAGTTTATTTCCAGTAAGTTAGAGTTGCTTCATCTTGCTTGGCACTGAAGAATGGCTCATCCCACTTTCTTAATATGAAACAGTTGTTGACAAGTTCTCTAAATAACAAAATTTTTGTGTACTGTCCTTTTACAAAATGTTTGATGATTTGCTCAATGAGCAGTAATGCTAACTATTTCACCTGCATAGTTTTAGTCACGGTTAAATACCAGGCTTTTTTTAATTGTTCACTTTGCTGTTTATTTTCTGTTTAAAGGTTAAAAAAAAAAAAGTGGGCCACTTGAGTAGGAGACCTCAGAGAGTGCAGGGCAGGGCACATGGCGCATCGCCTGGGCACCTCTGCCAGGTTTCGTGCCTGTGGTCAGCTCCCTGTCGTCCGCACTGCAGGCCTTTCCCTATAGTACTAGCCCTAAAACCTGTAAGGGTAAGATGCTGGTGGGCCAGCAGCAGAGAGTGAGATTAAGGGGAGGAGGATCTGTAGCCCAAGCGTAAAGGAGGTGGTATGTTGTGCATCCTTCCATCTGTGGGCCTTGCTGTCGGATCATTTCTCTCTAGCACCACTTGCCCGATGGGAGCCGACCACTGGGTGTTTTATGTTCAAGGTTTCTGCCATTGTCTCTGCCTCCAGTACCAGATAAGATAGGTAATAATTCATTTTTCCTTTTGCTCTGGTTATCCAGTTACGGTCTGAATGCTGACTAACTCTCACTGAGGCCTTACCCTGTCAAAGGGTCTCTGGTCTCTGCTAGTGGGAGTAGCTGGCCATTAGGAGAAGCAGGCGAGCTGCAGAATCACTCAGCTCCTTCATCACTGATATACTAGTGCACAGGGAGGACTTCCCGACCTAACCTCTCTGAGCCTCCTGATTTTTGTTCGTTTATTTTTTTCTTGAGACAAAAGTCTCATTCTGTCCCCTTGGGTAGAGTGCAGCAGCGTCATAGCTCACAGCAACCTCAAACTCCTGGGCTCAAGCAATCCTCCTGCCTCAGCCTCCTAAGTAGCTGGGACTGCAGATGCCTGCCACAATGCCTGGCTAGTTTTTCTATTTTTAGCAGAGACGTGGTCTTGCTCTTACTCAAGCTGGTCTTGCACTCCTGAGCTCAGGCAGTCCTCCTGTGCCCCACAGTGCTAAGATTATTGGCCAGAGCCACTGAGCCTAGAGAGCCTCCTGTTTTGATTTGTGCGATGAACATAATAATAATGGCCTCATAGGATTCTTTCAAACCTTATAAGAAAAAGTGTGTTAAATGCATAGTACACAATAAGTTCTCCATAAATGATGGTTAAATATCTATTAATAATGGTGTTGCCATGCTGGAATCTTTAAATTTTTATCTTCTGAGCTTCTTTGGATGAGGAAAACCAAAAGTACTCATGTCTTCATGTTCTCTCCATTGTTGGTCGTGTTTATGTAACATTAAATATTGTCACACATTGTTTCTAGCCTGATACCTTATTATCTGTCCAAAAGAGTAATGCTGAAAGTACTGCTGGAAAGTACTTACCCAGATGTTTTGTGTTTATAGCTAGGATGACCAAACGTCCCGATTTTGGTGAGACAGTCCCGCTTTTCAACAATTTGTCCTGCCTCCCACGGCGTTTTAAAAAAGTCCCGATTTTTGGAAAGAATGCACGAACGGGCTGGAGAACAAGAAGGGAATACACAGTTTTCGGCCACCATATGGCTATTTCGCCAGAATATGAGTTTTATATTATCTTTGTTAATTTTATAATGTTAAACTGTAATAAATAATTGCTGAGAAGTAATTATTGAGACCTGCTTATCAAAGTTTGCATTGTTGTCAGGCCCTGCCCTGCGCAGTCCCCCGCCCCGCGCCCCCCGCTCCGCCCCCGTTCCGCCCCCGGCCCATGTTGTCCCACCTTATAGATGTTAAAATCTGGTCACCCTATTATAGCAGAGAGACATCTAGATATTGAGATTTTCCACTTACCCCTAAAGTAAAGCCCTTCATTAGAGCTGCTACTTAATGAAAGCATGAAGGTCCCATTGTTCTGAAGTACATTGAGTGTCCACTCTGTATTGTTACAGTTAAACCAATGCAGTTTAGAAGGGCAAGAAAAACCATGGAGGTGTGGGTGTCATTGTTTATTTTAATATCGGATTAGACTTGGCAGATACAGTGTGTTTTTCATGAGCTTTCCAAAAGGAATATCTTCCCCATTATTATCTTCCCCATTATTCTCCTCTCCCCACCTTTCCTCTGTTATTATTTAAAGTTAAGCAGTTAACATGTTCTGTTCCTTATCCTTGATTTTGAAAGAGAGATGATTTTGAACTTTTGGGAACTACTCCCTGAATGCTCTATAGGAAAACCTGCTTTTTGGTGAAAGAAAGATGAGTAGAAGAAGAGAGGTCCCCTACAAAGTGTGTTATTTGATGTGTCTCCGTCCTTGTGGCAAACAGCCTGCAACAGGGCTGCTGGTGCTCATACTCTATCTGCTCCAGGGACTGAGAGGGTCGTGACTCAGAAATGACGGGATGTCTAAGAGACTGTGGCTTCTGTCACGTGCTTTATTTCTCTTGACTCTCTTGCCCTGGCAATGCCATGTCAAGAGGCACCCTGTGGTGTGGCTCATGTGGGCAGGACCATGGGGAGGGGACCTGGGTGCCAGGGCTGCATCCTCTCAAGAGACAATGGCTAGAGGAGCCAGCCAGGTGCTGCCTGAATTCCTGGCCTGTAAAACCTCTGAAAGGTAAATGTTTGTTGTTTTAAACTACTAAGTTTCAGGGTAATTTGCAACACGCAATACATGACTAATATAATTCTAATGATTTAATGATTACCTTAGATGATGAAACTATTTCTTCATTAAGGACAGACTGCATGGTTTATACTTTACTATATTCACCATCCAGGTGGATTAGGAAACATTTCTGCATAATCAGATTGTTTTCAATATTTGAGGGAGATATAACTTTTTTAAGTGTAAAATGTTAAACACAACTTATAAAGGGGTAGAATCTGTAGATTTCAAAATGTTAAGTTTGACAGCTCATTTTAGTAGTTAAATGATTTATCTAATAGGTAAACATGAAACATTGCGTTTCTCACAAACATTATTATGTTAAAATAATTTAATCAAGATTTTTTTAAGGCTGATTTATGTATTCATATTCATTGACACCACAAGTAAGTTATACATACATAATACATATTTTATATACACCACCAAACCTAGTAATCTCAAAAGGGAGAAAATATCCAGCCTAGTTATTATCCTAGTAACATAGATGCTAATAGGACTTTAAATCAATTATAATATCAATCTCATATCAACAGCCAGGGATTAGAATGGAAAAATGTAACGCATATATAAACAGACATAATCGTAGGGGCATAGCATGTCACAGTATTTTTGTTATGGGTAGGAAATTCTGTTCTTGTAGCAGTAGTAATGTGTCTGATGCACATTTGCAGCTATGGATGGGTCCATCGGATCACTTCTTTCTCTCCGTGTTACTTCTCTGGGCAATTGCCAGGTTCAACTTCATGTTAATGTAGGATAGGTTTGTTCAGATGTTAGAAAGATCTCAGTTTAGGTCAAATTTGCTGATACCACTTTTCTTGCAGATGGTGGAGCAGCTGTAGTCTAAGATAATCTTCTGGTTTCTAGGTGTCTTCCTCCCACAGGTCATTTCTGCATGACACAGGTTGCCTAGATGGTAGAACACATGGCCGTCACTAGCAACAACTATTGCTTTCCACCTTTGTGCCATGTGGCGTCCTCTTACCCTGGCAGGTGGACTGTGGGGATGTCATGCAGACCTCACCTCAGCTGCGTCAGTGTCTTAAGATATCAGGCATGTTGAAATGAGCTGGGAGATATGTCAGAGTTTCCTTGGTTTTGAACAGAAACCAGAGTTGCAACCAAAAGGGAGCTCATGGGAGGCCTGAAATAGCCACCAGAGACTCTCAGTGGCAGGAGACTCTAGACCAGTGTCATCTTGTACCATAGCCTCTAACTGCACATGGCTGTTTAAATGTAAATTGATTAAAAGAAACTAAAAACTTGAGCCACGCTAGTCATATTTTAAGGCTCCGTAGTTGTATGTGGCTGATGGCCATCGTGTTAGAAAGTGCAGATACAGACCATTTCCACATCACAGAAAGTTCTCTCTGGCAGCACCTATAGACCACCCTACATGGAGGCCTTCACCTGAATTTATGAACCTGACCATTCCTCATTTTGCTCTAGGATCCAGCGTGGAAGAGTGAGTTGGTTGGTCTGACTGAAATCATTTGCCCACCTCTTGGCTCTCCTGGGTGGGGGAAAGGGTTGGGCAAAAGACCCTTAGAAATATCCGGGCAAGCACCTGAGTCCACAGTCCCCCAGGCAGCTCCCAGCAGCAGAGGGGTGTACAGCACTATTGGTGGGCGCTGGTGACCCAGAATGGACCCAGAATGGACAGATGTTCATCATGACAGTATTTTTTTGAGTTTTTAAATGCAGAATTTTGTGTTCATTTGGTACATAACTATAGATTTTTCCAAAGATTAAAAAAAAAAAAAAGAAAAACAATGCTTTAGTAAATATTTGTTGTAAAAAGAAAACATTAAAAAAGTAAACACTTAAAAATAAGAATTTTTTTAATGCATAAAACATAGATGTGCCTATTTTTCTAACAGCATATGAGATAGTAGTTTTAAAAGCTTTCTGTAATCCATATTAATGAAAGCTAGATCATAAATGTTTTAATTTGTTCTGAAGAAACTTTTTTTTTTTAATGCCAAACCTTCCTTCCCTTACCCTAATCCTTAAAAGTTTTAAAGTTTTTGCTAATTGCCTCTTTAGCCTAACTCACATAGAATGCAAACTAATATATTTCAGGTGAGTTCTACTGGGGTTGAACCAAGGAGGTTTCTTGCTTCACATATTCCCCTGCCTTGTCGCTTTGTGTGTGTGTGTTTTCATTGCTTTATAATATGCTGACGCCTCAGGGAATAGGAAATGTTACAACATTTTAAACATTGGTCACAAATTGAAAGAAAAATATTTTTATGGGTTTTGTACGATTGTGACATGGTCTGCTATGAGAGCAGTAAACACACCATGTTTGTTCACATAGCTCACTCCTCTCTGACCCTGATGCTGGCATTGTAAAAACGAGAAGTCATTTTTGTAAGCATGGAGCCCTGCTCTGTGAAGAAAGCTCTTGCCTAAGCCCTCTGACACAGAGTTCCACAGGAATCTGCTGCAATGGACATTCTAATCAAAGCTAACATTTTACCACATTGTTTCCGCCCACAGTTCAAGGAAAAAACAAGCTTAAGTAGGGCTTTCTATGAATGAGAGAGAATTTATAAGTAATTCAAAAGTGATAAAACTCTAGAAGCCTGAGATCACTTCTGATCACACCGGCAAATGCCCGCAGTGTGGTGTCTGTGTGACTTTCCACTAGAAGTCTTTGTGGTAAGTGTCCGCCTTCCCCCTTTCTTAGTATGGCTTCTTTCTCCATGAAGTCATAGGAGAAGGAAAAGATGAAGGCTAAAAAACAAAGCATGTCATTTCCCACCTTTAAATGTTAGTGAAGTATGCCTTATGATCCCAAATCATAGATTATGTTGAGTTATTTATGTAATTGTGAAATGTCAGTGTTTGCTTTAAGTTATTTAATATATGTAAATATAAAGAAGGAAAATAGCTTCTGTATTTGGTATTATTTTACACTTTGAGTGTAGGAATTCTGTCTGGAAGCAGAAGAGTTGGTGGTCTCAAATTGCTGCCAGCATCTCCCCTGGCATTGAAGGGTCCCGTAGCTCCCAAGAGGCACCAGGGAATGCAGATGGTGGGAGAGATCACCATGTGTCTAAAAACTTACTTTTCTTGCCTTGTCTGGCAAAAGCTTGCTATTCTAAAGCCTTCACTAGTACCAGTTGTTACTTGAATGTAAGTTTGGTTTAAGTAGTATCAGGAGACTAGGTGAAAAAATCTTGATGCCTCATTAGATTTTTTTTTCAAAATATTAGATTAGGTAATGAAAAAATATTTGAATAGGAATATGACATTTCAAATATATTTTCATTCTATTCAAATAATAAATAAACATGAAGACATTTTGTTATATAACTGAAACTGTTTTGCCACTTGCGGTAGTGACTGCTAGATGCCTACCATTCTCATTTCCTCTTAGTAATTTTATTTTCCATGCCATGGCAAAACACTCAGCAAAGAGACTCATTTCCCATCCTCCTCCAACAATACATGGCTATATAATTCCTAGTCGTAAGATGCAAGAAGTTGTTGGCCGGTTCAGGCAGTGGCTCTGAAAACGGGGCATCCTCTTGCCACCCCCTTTTGTTCCTTCCCACTGCTTGGTTGGCAGGCATAATTGCAAGACTTAAGCAAACTTATTACACGATGAGGTCACCTGGAGGAAAGAAGATGTCGTCTGAGGATAGCAAAGAAGGAACATTGAGTGAGGGAGCCTATTTTCTGGCTCCTGTGATCTTTGTGTAGCCCTAGGAAAACTAGCTTCCACAGTTTCAGGGCCATGGTTAAATCAAAGTAAGGGAAATTACCATATAGTGGACAGTGAAAAGCTTGGCGATCTGATAGCGTCACATAGTGAAGGACTGACTGCCAAGAGACTTGCTCCCCTTGCTCATCACTTACTATTGTTTTATATATGTATTTATTTATTGAGACAGAGTCTTACTCTATTGCCTTTGGTAGAGTGCTGTGGTGTCATAGCTCACAGCAATCTCAAACTATTGGACTCAAGTGATTCTCTTGCCTCAGCCTCCAAGGTACCTGGGACTATATAGGCACCCACCACAGTGCCTGACTATTTTTAGAGATGAGGTCTTGCTCTTGCTTAGGGTAGTCTAGAATTCCTGAGCTCAAACAATCTCCCCACTTCGGCCTCCCAGAGTGCGGGCTGGGATTACAGGAGTGAGCCACCATGCCTGGCCCATCACTTGTTAATTAATGCTCATCCTCCATTGGAGGAAAGCAGAATCCTTGAAAAGCAGTGCAGAATCTTAGAAAGAATTCAGAACATGCTTATGAAATCCTGGCTATTGTAAGTAAACCTGACCACAATCTGAGCAGAAGTGTATAAAAATGTAAGTCCGTCGAAAGGAACCAAGATGTGGGGAGCACACGTACGAGGTGTGCTCAGAATGTTTTCTGACAACAGGTAACAGGAAGTTTTCAAAGATTATTTGGGTAATGTGAAAAGGACTTCAGAGCCAATCTAAGTGTGTTTCCAATGGCCAAAGATAGGGTGGTTTAAGCATCAATAAAGGTAATACCTGCAGTGGGTTGTTGTGCATCAAATAGGCTAAAATCTGTAAGGTGACGATTTTCCAAGATTAAAAACTTAGTCACCTTTAGAGGATGCTAGGGATTCACACCTTGATTTCAAAAGCTATTACATGAAAAGAGTCAACCACTTATAAACTACAATTGCATACTCATTTTTATATTATCTGTAGATCACACAGCCAAAGAAACAAAGATATCCATTTTGCATGTTTTCATTCTCTTATTTTATGTAGCTTCAGACTATGTTTCACAATCACCCACTTCCAGAATCTTGAGTGAATTCAGTTTGAGTATGGACAAAGCTTGACTACTGACAGTTCTGCTCACACCTGCCCCAGCTCATAGCCACTTCCCTTTGTCCCATCCTCAGGAGTAGCAGTGACTTCACCTTTCTCCCTCCCCTGCCTAGCACCACCAGCCTTTTCATTTGATAAGTAAACAGTGTTAGCAGTCTCTGGTCATTTTGCTGAGCATTATGGGTTTCCATCGTTAACTTTGACATAGCTTATTGTTTATTTTCATCAGATTATTTGTTTCATGCCACATAGAAGGAAACATAATTCATACCTGATGGATTTGTTTTCTGCACACACAACGTATCCCCTACTGAATTCATCATGTGTTTAGTAATTAGGTGAGGGGCTCTTCTACAGATGGAACTTTCCCCTGGAAGTGAGAACAAGGTAATCTAAAAATTGTGCCCTCAGATTAATTTGAAAAAATACTCAAAAAAAAAAAAAAGCAATTAGGTAATTGGTATTTAAAATGCTAAATCTTATGCAGAAATTGTGGTAAACTGTTACATAGTAGCTTAACAGCATATTTTTTTCTCCAGCTATTTTTTGATATTGGACGACAATGTTGAAGCTTTTGGGTGAGCCAAGAATAAATCATTATTTTTCCCACTTAGAAAATAGATTCCCAGTATTCAGATATTTTGCTATTCAATGGCTTTTAAACCACAGAGAATTTGTTGGGAAAACTGTGATAGGCACTTTCTGAGCATTGTCTCGCTATCCGTAGAGCTGAGTTTCAGCAGCCTGTGAGTACACCTGCCAGGGCTCTTCCTCC
>NW_003852483.1:1310493-1355186 GCF_000181295.1 Otolemur garnettii
CTGTGGGTGCACCTGCAGGGGCTCTTCCTCCGTAGAGCTGAGTTTCAGCAGTTTGTGGGTACACCTGCAGGGGCTCTTCCTCCTTCCCATTCTAGCCCAGTGACCTCGCGGCCTTGACAGGCACAGCTACTCCATTCTGAATCTTGATTTCCTGCATCTCTCTTGGCAGTGTCCTAATCTTCCGATTCTCAGACCTCACTGAGTTGTCACATCAAGGGACACTTTCACTAAGTCATCTCTGTCCTCCTCATCCAGTTTAGATTTCATGGTCCTTTGTTATAATCACTTCCTTGCAAATTACCCCAACTCCCTTGCCACCAACCTCACGGTTGTAAGGATTAAATGAGCACTTAGGACCATTTGTGTAGTATTATCACATACTGTCTGCCCAGGAGATGTCAACTATTGCCCTTACTAGCTCTCCATTCTCTTCTTGTTCTTGTCTGGCTAAGCTCCAGCTTATCTGCCTACTCTGTTTGCTTGAAACAAATAGATAACCATGCTAACTCATCTCCTTCCTGACCGCATTATCTCAAATGTGTGATGAATTTTACCCAGTGACACTACCATAATTTTCTAGTATGTTTGCTTTTCCACTTCCCAAAATGTGTTCAGCTCTCTTCCCTTAATCCCCCTATACTTCCAAACATTCTCAGGCACAAATAATAGGAAATCCGATTTTAGGTGACTTCATAACAAAATATCCTATAATATTACAAGAAGTCACAGAGTAAGGCATCTTTGGGACTGGTAAATTCAGCAGTGTGGTGACATCTTTCTGCTGTGCCATCTTGAGTGAAAACTTTGCCCTTACTGGCTTCCATTCTAGTTAGAAAGTGGACATAGTAGCTCCAGATGTCACATGGAGAAATGGCAGCATCCCAGAGGAAGACCTGCTGATTCCTGGATGTCTTTATTTCGGTGAAGACAGTCTTCCCTAGAAGATCCCTGTGGACTTGAACTTCATTGGATAAAGGGTAGGGCGAGTGGTGGTGGGCAGGGTAACTCATAACACGAGGCTGGGTTTAGCCGAGTGGTCATGTCCTCGGAATTTCTCCTGCCTCCATGGGCACTTCTCAGGGGCTTGCTGACTCTTCTGTCTAAACCATCTCTCTAAGTGATCTTTCCCAGGCCCTTGGCTTTGAATGTCATTTCTGTGATGCTGATCTCAGTAAACACGAGACGCTGAATCCAGTCTCCCACATGACCACTCTACTATGTGTGTAAAAGACATCTAGTTACTATAGCCAGAGCACACCTCCTCCTCTTCTGGTCTTCTCATTGTCAACAACACAGAACACTCACATACTGAAGCCAAAAATCCAGCTATTAGAGTGATTTTCCTTCGCCTCCACATCCATTTGACTAACAATTTCAGATAACACCCATCCCAAGTTCATCCACATCTCTCTGTCTATGCTGGCCTATTTCAGTCCAAGCCACCATCATATTGCACTTGGACCACAGCTGTAGCCTCCTGCTGTGCACCCTGCTTTGATCTTGCTCCTATAGCCTGTATTCTAACAAGCTTACAAAAGGTCTTTTTAAAATTGAAGACAAATTATGTCACTGACTGCTCAAGAGCCTCCAGTGTCTTCATGTCACCTCGTATAGAGTAAAATGTAACTTTGACCTTGCCCATCCAACCTCATGTCCTACCACTTCCTCACATCCCTTCCTGTGAGCCACAGGGGCCTCCTGCTTCTAGAATGTGCCAGGCTCAGCCTTACCCCAGGCCTTTACCTCCTGGGCTCATCACTCATCTCCTGCTTGATCTTCTTGTGACTGGTGGTCTTTCAGTCATTGGCCTCACCTTTATCCAGCAGGCCTTCCCTGACCGCCCAATCTAAGTGAGTGTACTGCCTCGGAACCTTTTCCCTTGCTGGAAATTACCTTTATAACACCCCTCAGAATCTCCCTTCTCTTGTGTCCATGTGCTTGTTTACTGCCTTTGTTCTCTCTGCTCCCTCTGTAGCATAGTAAGTTCTGTAAGATCGGTCAGGGGCAGGGGAGGGGGGGTTGTCTTGTTCACCACTATGTGTTCAGCACCTAGGACAGTGCCTGTCATGTATGAGCCCAACCAATAAATTAATAATTGAACAAAGAAATTTTATTTGCAGACAGTAAAACAGATAATCCCCGACTCAGCTTTATCTGACCATTTTTAAGAGAGAGAAAAAACGATTAGTTATGTTATCGTACCATTTATGTTTTTGGAGAACAAGCATGTTTGACTCTGGCTACTCTAAATGAAATTTATTGTGAAGCTTCTGGGGTCAATAGCTCGATAGACAACAAGGCTTAGAGCACAAACTGGAGTCCAAAGCCTGGCTTTAGACAATCTTCCTGTGGTAGGTGTGTGCATTGCTGCCCCCAAGATGCCTGTGACCTGGGCAAGTCTCCATGCTACCAGGTTGCCCCTGAAGCCTCTCCACCCTGGGAAATAGCACCATAAGCCAGACCTGGTGGAGGTGCCTGCCCAGCCATGCCAGGCAGAGAGGAGGAAGGTCCCTCCTGAGGCTCAGTTGCATGGGTCCTCTGTTGTATGGGTTACATACGGTGGAGGGGAGGTGTGTCCGACAGCAAGACCGGACTTCAGTGGGGCCGTGGATATTGAGCAGCCAAAACATGACAAGCATTCAGAGCATCTTCAGAGCTTGTTGGAGCCCTACCATAAGTAGTACGAACATCTACCTGCCTCCTTTCATCCTCTTGGCTCCCAGTGACCACAACTCTTCCTCAGGTCCATGAAAGAAATCAGAATCAAAATGTAGTCACTAGTGTTTTAAAAAAAAAACAAAAACAATCTTTAAAAATCCCTGACAAATAGAGCCAGGAAAGGTCATGAGGACAGGGTTCTTATGCTTGTATGCCTAAAAAAAAATCACAAAAGACTACAAAAACCACAACCTTGCACAAAGGCCGTTGCAACCTTACACAAAAATACTGCGGCAAGGACATCTGCCCAGCAGCTGCCTGTCCAACCTCAGGCTCGCGTCACCCTTGTTATTGATCTTTGTAGCCAAGGGTAATTATTTCGAAACAATTATGTAATCCCCTTCATTTTTCCTCTAAAACCCTTTGTCTTGCTTTACCTCTGAGTGTGCGTGATGTGTCATGGTCATGTGTCCCCCCTGGAGTGCCCTGCTGCCAAATACTCTTTCAGAGAGCTTCTCCCTGTGTGTTACTCAGGTTAGAGGATGACAGTGTTGCAGCAGTGTTTCTCCGTCCTCTTAAAGCAGCTGTTCTCAACCTGTGGGTTGCAATCCCTTTGGGAGTTGAACAACCCTTTCACAGGGGTCGCCTAAATATATCCTGCATATCAGATACTTATATTATGATTCGTAACAGTAGCAAAATTACAGTTATGAAGTAGCAATGAAAATAATTTTATAGTTGGGGGTGACCACAACATGAGGAACTGTATTAAAGGGTCGCAGCATTAGGAAGGTTGAGAACCACTGCCTCAGAGTAACCCTGGGTTCTTCTGAGCCCAGGGAACCCACAGGACCTGGCATTGTCCTGCGCCCCAGCCATGCTGGCCTCACTATGCTCCTCAAGTGAGTCAGACACAGTCTCCATGGACCTGTGCATCATGTGCTCCACAGACCCGAATGGGGTTCCTTGCTTCCTCCTGGCCTCTGATCCAGCGTCACCCACTCAGAATCTGTCCCTGGCCCTGACCATTCTGTCTGGACTGTGCCCACCCCTTGCCCAGTGTATCTCTCTCTTAACTCTCTGACAGTAGGTATTTGTTTACTTGTTATGGGCTTCCCTATGGCAGTGTTAAGCTCCAGGGGATAGGAGCTTTGTTTTGTTGACAGCTGTGTCCACATACTGAGAGCAGGGCCCCTCTATAGTGACGCTTCAGTAAATAGTTGTTGAATGAATGAGCAAGTGTGTTGCCATCTCTGAAATTGTTTCTAAAGTAGGAATTCCAAAATGGTCTTGAATAATGAGTATACAGCATTGGAGGGGTTGACTGCAACTATCCAACTGGCAGTGTGAATTCTGTGGCTTTATTTAAGAAGAATCATTACCCATCTCCTGCTTTAGAGCAGTGAGTCAGTAGATCTCAGTGCAGAGTCTTAGGTCCCATCTCCAGCCCATTGAAGCAGAATCTCCAAGTTGACAGAACCAAGGCAAAAAAGCCTTAGTAGTCACTGGTATTTTCTAAGCACTCACACATTAGAAAGGAAAAGGTCAGTAGCCAGGTGCTTCGGTGCCTCCTAGGATAGTAAGGTGGCTTTGGAACTGTTTCTGCTCACTAATGTAGACATACCCCATGCAGGTTTACAGAATAGCACAACATGCCTTTGGTAAGTGATGAGGTGACTCAAAGATAGTTGCTATAAACCACCCCAGGAAGGTTTGAAGTACTTGTAGTTTTGTTTGTTTTTTAAATTATTTTGTTTTTATTTTTTTCAGAGATAGGGTCTTGCTCTGTCACCTAGGCTAGAGTGCAGTGGTGCAGCCTTGAAACCCTGGGCTCATGTGTTACCCCTGCCTCAGCCTTCCCGAGTGCCGAGATTATAGGCATGAGCCCCTACATGGCCTAAGTTTATTTTTAACTGACAAATAATAATTGTACATTTCAGAGGTAGAATGTGATGTTTTCTCTATGGATATACATTGTAGAAATACTCAGTCAAGCTCATTAATGTATCACCTCACCAACATAGTTTTTGGGTGTGTGTGATGAGAACATAAAAAAATCTTTTCTTTTAACAATTTTGAAATATACGATACATGGTTATTAACCGTGGTCACCACAAGGTTCTTGATTTTTAGCAGAAGTCTTGCGAGCTATCCTGGAAGTCCTTGGCTCGGGTCCCCATTTCTCCTTGAGTGCTTGCAGGAATGTCCTGGAAGTGTTACTTGCTGATGTCGTGATCCCTGCAAATGTGGGTGCAGCCCCGAGAGCCTCCGAGCAGCCTAACCACGAGTCAGGCTCTGACTTGGAAGCTATGGGATGGACAGTGGTGTGAGTTTGGACAGGGTTTTACACACCTCTGTGCTCTTGCATGCATAGGGCTGCTGTCAGCCTAGAAGAACTTTAATTCCATTGAAGATAATCATATTTTTAATTTTGTTGTTTAACTTCATCAGTCACCAAGACTGTATCTAGAAATGGCACTTTAGGAATCCTGAACTCAAATGCCCACGGGGACTAATCAGGTTATGGGATCTAGGGAAGCAAGCCATAGAAACCAGCTGACCAACGTGAAGGACTGTCTTCATTTTACCTAGCTCTGAGTCAGCGCTGGAGTTTGATATCTGGAATTGAGAAAAGGTGACTTGAAATAAATGCTCTGTGGTACTCCTCTTTGCATTTGGAGCTTACCGTCTGACCTCTTTTTGTCCACACCACGGTTTCAGTGGTGCAGCTTGTCTTTCGGATTGGGGTGTAGTGCTGCACTGAACCTTGACTCCTCTACTCAGCAGGAGTGTTGAGTTTTATTTAATTTAATAATAGGAAATAGCTGTTTATAAACATGCATACTTCCAAAGTGGAGGACAATGTTAATGTAAGGTTTTTTGCCATTTAGAGTGACTATTCCAGACATATTTGTAAAAATCTGAGATTCTATGTCAGTCGTGTTCATTTGTGTGTGTGTGTGTCTGTGTGATTTTGTATTGTAACTTCATTGCAAAGATCTTTGCTTGTTATAATTATTAATTGACAAGGGCAAACTGAACAGATTGTATCATCTTTACAACTTTTGAAATTACAAATTTTGCATGAGTGGAGGTAGTAGAGGAAAGTTACCTTCAGTTCCACAAGTGTAAAAATATACCGTACTTTAGGCCGTCAGTCTTTGCTTTCTGCCAACTGAGATAATCCATTACCAAACAAGTTTTCTAAAGGTAAAATTTCAGTAGGAATAAGTGAGTGAAATCATGTAGCTGTATAACTGTTCGATGTCCCTTTCAGCAAATAGTATTGAGAATACTTTATACCTATGTAAAAATTAACACAGAATGTATCAAAGACCTTAATGTAAGAGCCAAAGCTATAAAACTCTTAGAAGAAAATATATGGAAACTTATGACATTGGATTTGGACATGTTTTCTTGAATATGACACCAAAAGCACAAGCAACAAAAGAAAAAGAATAGGTGATTTGGACTTCATCAAAATTAAAACCTTTTGTGCTTCAGAAAGTATCAAGATAGTGAAAAGGCAGCCCATGGAGTGGGAGATAATGTTTGCAAATCATATATCTGCTAAGGGATTAGTGTCTAGAATATATTAAGAATAATATCAATAAACAAAACTCAAAATAGTACAAAAAATGACAAAGAATTTTAAATAGACATTTTCCAGAGAAGATATATGGATAACCAATAAACACATGGAAAGTTGCTCATTATCACTGGTCATCAGGGAAAAGATGCTCAGCGTTGGTGGTAACGATGAGATACCACTTTACGGCCATTGAGGTGGCTACTGTCCGATAAAGGAAAAAAGAAAACCAGAAGATAACTATTGGTGAGGATGCAGAGAGACAGGAGCTCTTGTTCTCTGTTGGTGTGAATGTAGAATGCTTTAGCCACTATGGAAAACAGCATGGTGATTTCTTAAACATCCAGAATTATCGTGTGATCCCGCAGTCCACTGAAGTCCACCCATTTATACATCCATGTTCACAGCAGCATTATTCATAATAGCCCAAAGGTGGAACCAACCCAAGTGTCCATGGATGGATAAATGGGTAAGCAAAATGTGGTCTGTATTGTACAATGGAACGTTACTCAGCTTTAAAAAGGCGTGCATTTCTGACTCATGCTATAACAGGGGTGAACGTGGAAGACATTCTAAGTAAGACTAGATAGTCACAGAAAAGACGAATACGGTGCAGTTTCCTTTCTGTGAGGTGCTTGAGTAGAGGGCTTGTGATGTCACCGCCGAATGCCAAGTACTTCATGCAGTGTTAATTGGTGAGCCAGGTTGAGGAGTTCTCTGATCAGAGGCTGTCTTCAGCACCCTGCCTCCGGCCCACACCCAGCCCTTCAGCAGTCTTTTGTTGTGCATCCAGTTTATGGAGCAAAATGGCATTCAGCTTCAAGGGGTGGATCTGTTTCATAATGTTGGTTGCCACCTACATGACTGCTACTTTAAGTTTTTGCAAAATTCTCATTCCTGGAGAATGATGGTGTAACGGAATGAGGTGATCAAGGAACGTGAGCTTCATGGACTTGCAAAATGTTTCAGTTGAATGAGTAGGAAATTAACAATGTGAATTACATTTATTATTTTGAGCAATGTACATTAAACTTTTCACAGAACCGGAAAAAAGAACCATTTCCTAAACGTGCTTATCATAAATACTATACCCATAAAGTTCTTCAGTCTCTCATGTCAAAATTCTCGTTAGCTCCATGAGTAAGTAAAGTTATCTGGGTTATATTTATGTTCTAATCATCTGTCATCGGAAATACCACAAATAACCACATAGCATGTCCTATAATTTCTCAGAACTATCTTTACTATAGTTACATTTAAATTTGTCAATGCTTCATTCTTTTCAGATACCTTTTTCTGCTGTGTCAAGTAGTATACACTCTTACAAACTTAGCATCTCTAACTGCTCGGGCAGTTTAGATATCTAACTGCATTTTGAGAAGCATCACCCATTTTATGTATGTTTGAAAACAATGTATTGAAAAATATCAGTCCTTTTACAATTTAGTGAGGTTTTTTTTTTTTTGATTACTCATATTTTCTAAATACTATTCATGGTTCTGAATGTATGTAGTTTGCTTCATAATAGCATCTTAAACTCCAGTCTTCCAGCTCTGGCATACTTCGTTAAATACGTAGGAAGATAGTCCCTTACTGAAGGGAAGTACGCTTTCTTGATATTTGTGGTCTTTATTTTTTTATTACTTTTCATAGAGATGTGAACAAAAATTGATTTCCTTGGAAAGCAGAGCTTGTCAGTCTGTGCTATTGCAGTAACAGAGTGGCAGGGCTGAACGTCACAGTGGCAGTTAACTTCCAGGTGGAAATTAGTTTTTGGATAATATTGCCCATCTACTTTTATTTTTATTTTATTTTTTTTGAGACAGAGTCTCAAGCTGTTGCCCTGGTTAGAGTACAGTGGTGTCACAGCTCATAGCAACCTCAAACTCTTGGGCTTAAGAGATTCTCTTGCCGCAGCCTCCCAAGTAGCTGGGACTACAGGTGCCTGCCAGAACCCCCAGCTATTTCTTTTTTGTTTGTTTGTTTCAGTTGTCATTGTTGTTTTAGCTGGCCTAAGCCAGGTTCAAACCCACCAGCCTCAGTGTATGTGGCCAGCACCTTACTCACTGAGCTACAGGCACCACTTCACCCATCTACTTTTAAATGTTGCTAACTAATACAGAAAGAACAAGTTTAAACCTTGTGGACCAAGTGAATCCCAGTGAACTTTTATGGATAGCGCACCATCGGTTTGCATTTTCTACTCTGAAACTTTGCAATCCTTCTCCTGTCTTATCCTTAAACAATGCCTGCTGGCCTGCCCAGGGCACCTGTGGCCATGAGGGAGTCCAGCAGGCATTATTTAAGGATAAGATGTAGGCAAATCCTACTAACATTGCATCTGTTTTCATATATATTCTTATTGGGAGAAATGGAGGCTAGACTCACTACCTTTTATGTAATGAGATCCCGGCCTCTTCGTTAGAAGACACTGCTGTGAATGGACAGGTGGATATAAAAAGTTAGGTGGTCTTCAGCAAAACAGGTATGAATACAACTATTCTGTTTAGGTTTACCCATATCGTGCTAATATACCATTGTGTCCCTTGGAGTTGAAAAGTTGATCAACTCCCAAAGCCCCCAGAGTAGTAAGTGGCAAAATCAAAACCAAATGCATGGCTTCTGGCTACACTGAGTGGATTTTTCCCAGCAGCTAGGAAGAGGACACGTCTGTGTGTGAGAGAGCATCTTCACAAGAGAGGAGCTGATGGAGATGATGAGTAAAAGGTTTCCAGTCATTGCCCGCCTTTTCTCTCTCCTCCACCCCTCAGGGGGCACGCAGCGATTGCCACGTGCCATTGGAATGTCGCTGGCCAAGGAGCTCATCTTCTCTGCACGAGTCCTCGATGGCCAAGAAGCCAAAGCAGTGGGCTTGATCAGCCACGTTCTGGAACAGAACCAGGAGGGGGATGCTGCCTACAGAAAGGCTTTGGACCTGGCGAGAGAGTTTTTACCTCAGGTATTTCTAATTAGAGTTCCTTTTTTCTCATTTTAAATGACTTTGTGACACATTAACTAAAACAACAGTCATCTGGACTACCTGAGATGATCTGGGCTTGCTTTCAAGTAAAGGGATGCATGGGACCTGTGAAACTAGAAATAAACTAGATAAACATAAGATCCTGCAGGAAATTAAGATTTGAAGGTGCTAGGAGGGACAGGCTGTATCCACACGTTGATAATACATCACCTGAACAGTGTTTGTCACGTGTGGCACAACCTGCTAACAGGTTGTTTTAAGCCCTAACCTAAGCCATGGCCACAGAGAAGAAGAGAGATGGGTGGCTGTCACACTGGGCCGCCTCCAAGTCAAAACACATTGAAATACATGCTTTTCTTATAAGAAAGGAGACCGCAGTCTGTTGTGCCAAAGTGGCCTTTCATTGAGATGACTTCATTTGAGATGACCTGCTTATAAGGCAGTAGTTGTTTATCTTTGTGTGTGTTTGTGGTGTGGTAGGCTTTTTTTTTTAACTCCTTTGTACTTCACAAATACACTTTGAAAATCTGAAACACATGACACGTTTATTCAAGTATGACTACAGTCATGAGTAATACTAGTGACAGTACACTGACAGTACTGTTTGAAGGGACTCTTTGTTCTGCCACTCAGATACATTTTTCATGTCCCTTTGGTCTGAAATCGCAGATTAAAGGACTTTAACTTAAGAGGGAGAGGCTTTTGCCATGTAAGCAATTAATAATATCACTTTATCCCTAATAGAATTTGACGTTTTGTAACCCCCTAACTATTTCTAGAGTCAAAATAATGTTCTCTCTTAACTCAGGGTCACTTTTCTCAAACAGGATTCATCACTTGTTTTGGGGCCATGGATCCCTTTGGAAAGGTCACGAAATCTGTCTCTAAAAAATATGTATACCCCTCCTGTGATCTTCTAGGCAGTGGTTGCCATTGCTGTCCACTGAGAACGTGTGGCACTGTCCTCCCCTCTGCTCCCTCCACTACTGGAGCAACATGGAACTGCATTCTGATGGGGGGCCTGACGTAGTCACACATAAACCCTTTCCCCTTCCCCTCCTCTTCCTCTCCTCCTAAGACAAAGACACAAAGGTTCTTTGTCCACCTTCCAGAAGTTCTCCCCAAAGAGCCTAACCTGACAGGCAAGCTGTGGAATGTGCCTACCCCTCAAAGCCCCTTATAAAAGGGGTCTCTAACCCCCGGCACAGATGCCACCTTGCACTGTCCAGGCAGGTCACGTTCCCCTTTCAATAAACCTGGTCGTAGGCACCATCGTTTACACCTTCACATCCCTCAGGTGGTCAGCAGCCGTCATCTCCATCTCTGCACATGCTTTCTTCACCTTTCCTCTGAAGGACACTCCTCTGAGAGGAACATTAATTGTTAAAATTAAATTTTCTCCAGGTCAAACTAATACATAAAGAGATACCGAGTGACTTCAGAAAACAGGGGACTGTAATGTAGCAGGGGTTATCAAATGAAGTTCGAGTGGAATAATTTTCATTTTTACATTTGTTGCTTTTTTACTGAATGATTACTGCTCCAGATAATCAGAAAGCTTCTGTAAAATTAGTATTTGGGGTGCTATCTGTATGATATGTTTCTTCAATTTTTTTGAGAAAAAAGACTTGTAAAGAAGACGAGGCATTGGTGTTATGTTTTAAAGAGAAAACTAATCGCATCAAGTGTTGTTATCTCTACTAACATTCAGAATTTTCCTATGTTTTTCCCCATGGTAATGTAAATTTTGCTTTGCCAACTGTGGTGTCTGGGCATTTTCTGGAAGCTTGTTAGACATGCAGAATCCCAGGTCTGTCCCAGACTCACCACCAAGTCCACACCTACAGTTTAACAGAGTCTGGGGATTTGTGAGCCTTCAGGAACGAGACAAGCACCTCGTCTTCATCAGCTGGTGATAAAAATTGAGTAGATTCTCCCAGAGAAGAGCACACTGTTGTAAAAACAGATTAATGTTCATTTAAAAAAAAAAAAAAGTTGCTAGTATGTGCCACACTCATGCAAATTACTTTAGAAGAATTATAACTGAGATGCTTGTCTGAATACTATAATCTTGGAAAATTGTGGCATCTGAAAAAGATTGAGCTTGTCACTTAGGAAGAGAATTAAGATAGGTTAGATTTTGATCATTGACAGCCCTAGATAGGAAAAAGTGGCATTTTCCATCCATTCATTTATTTCTCCATTCACTTGGTAGAGTCCTTTGCTGTGCCTGCTCTTTAGAGCCTACTTTGTATTTTCATTCAGAGACCATGCAATTCAAAATAAGCCATTGAATCCACATTCATCAGGAATTTAAAACGCCAAATAACTAAATTCCATCCCAGGGATTGTGGTTTTCTGTAGGGTACTTTGGTAAGAGTTTGGCTCCCACATGACACAAGTCATATTTTCCTTCTCCCAGAGGCTATCCAGTTCTCCCCTCTGACCCTCCCACATCCTGAAGGACTTATGTAGACTTTACACAGCAGAACTTCCCCAGCTGGCCACCTCCTTACATTGAAGTAATGTTCACAGACTGGACATGTACCACATGTACATAGCAATACAGCAGGCCTAGTTCCTTATGTCGGCCACCTCCATATGCTGACCAGGTTGTTCCAGTCCCTAGGGTGGTCAACTTACAGAGGTTCTACCATATTTATTTGTGATGTGGGAGCACTGCCTAGAGGACACATTTTTATTAATCCACCGTCATTGTGTTTAGTTAGTGACGGTAAGAGAGAAAAGCTGGCGAGCCAGTGCCTGACATGGATGATGTCTGGACCCCGCCTTGATCTGTAGCAGCAGCCTTAACTTTTTCAGTGAGCCCTAACTGATGTGGCATTGATCTAAAGGCTACCTCTTTCCCCTACTTAACCTTTCAGGGAGGGTTGTTGGAGAGTAGGAAGCCAGCACGTAAACATGATTTGCCTGTCGCGCCTCAAGGAACCACTCTGGGGCGTACAGAACACTGCGGAATCCCTGTCCCTTTCTGATGCCATACAGCTGTTACCCTTAGTGTCTCACAGCTATTGCTGGCTGTACCCACAGATCCAGCAATAGGAATTACTGAATCTTAATGAGATTTACAAATGAATTTGCATATAATTAAAGTTAGTGTTTCTTTAATTTGAATTTTAGGGACCTGTTGCAATGAGAGTGGCAAAATTAGCAATTAATCAAGGGATGGAGGTAAGTTCCTTAATGCTTAGATTTGTTTGGGAAATGGAGAGATTCAATTTAAATGACTGAGTTTAGATGTCTACATTGTTTTTAACGTTCTAAAACAGCGGTTCTTAACCTGTGGGTCGCAACCCACAGGAACCATATTAAAGGGCGGCATTTAGGAAGGTTGAGAACCACTGTTCTAAAATACAGCTGTTTGAATGCTGTCATTACTGAATGCAGCTGAGTTTTCTTTCATTTGCATCATTCATTCTTCTTATGGTTGTTGGTGGCTTAGTGTTGAAATCACAGAACTTGGTAATTTTGTTCATGCCTTGCAGCTTATGACGTGTTTGTTATTTTTCCCATTGAGTTAGTAGACAGATTTATTGTCTGGTAGTTGACATAAAACAACAACAACAAAAAGGACATAGTCTTAGTGTCAGTGTCATGTTATACATCACATTCCAAGGAGAACTCCTAGCTCAAAGCTGAGTCTGGCTGCTCCGTCTTTAGCATCTCAGTGTGCTTTCTGCAGGGAGACACGTGTAAGCTGCAGAGTCCCAGGAGAGGGAGAGGATGCCAAGGGAGTGAGGCCCTGGGGCGAGGAGGGAGTGGTGCAGGCACCCATTTACTTTGGGCTTTTGGTTAAATTATGCATAGTTTGAAGAAAAACTCTTCAACCTCTTTCTTGCAGAGCTAAGAGCTACTATAGCTTCCTGGGCTTCACAGCTATAAAAAGAGAATGAATTTATTAGCAATAAGTGCAGTTTTATAAATTTCTAAATGTATTTGATTGACTTATTTAAATAATAGCAATAATACTAACTGCAGACACCTTATAATTAACCCTTACTAAGTACCGCGCTTTTTATGTTACATATTTTATAAATACTGTACCCAGATTAATTTGTTTGCTACTCACAGTACCCCATTGGGTGAATATTGTAATTAGCCCTTTGAAGCTTGTGCCTCTCTGAAGCACAAACAGGGTAAGTAACCTTCCCAAGGTTACCTAGCTCCGAAGTGGAGGAATCAGGATTTGAACGGAGGAAGCCTGGTTCCAAGTCTCTCATGCTAGTCATTCTAGTGACCTACTTATATCAAAGGATTCTGTGCTTTGGGGATAGAATGACAGAATTTAAATTGACATTAAATGTTACATATTTTTAAACACTGTTTCTACTGAAATGAATTATGTTTTTATCCTCAGGTCGATTTAGTGACAGGGTTAGCCATAGAAGAAGCTTGTTATGCTCAGGTATGTAAACAATCACAAACGCAGTGAGGATGCACTTTACACATTATGTTTGCCTTCTGCATAATTCAAACGAATTATGTATCACTGAGCATGATTACCCTTGTGCCTGTCCCGGTACATACAAATGGGTCTATCTGTTGTTTCTGCTATTTGACTGTTATCAGCTCTTATGACTGATTCTATCCCGTAGACAAAAGGGCCTTGTCTACATTGTTTAGAAAACTCTTATAATCGGCAGTAGTAGCAATTGTGCTGTGGCTGTCTCTCTAGGCTCGTCTTTTGTGGTGTGGACATGGTATCGACCCTAATGAGTTGAAAACTTACATCCACACAGAAACCTGTACACCAAATTTTATTCATAATTTACAAAACTTGGAAGCAACCGAGATGTCAGTCAGTCAGTAGGTGTATAGCTACTGTGTATATCTATACAGTGGAATATTATTTAGTGGTAAAAGCATAAGCACTACCAAGCCACAAAAAGTGTGAAGGAACCTTTAAGGCCTGTCGTTTAGTGAAAGTCCACATGTGATGTGATTCCACCTCACTGACATTCTGGAAAAGACAGAGCTGTGTCTGTTTTGATGGGGTCAGGGATGAGTAGGTGGCACGCCAGGGATATTTAGGGCAGTGAAACCGTCTATCTGATGCTGTATGGCGGAGGCATGACATTCTCCATTCGTCAAAACCCGTAGAACATACAACACGGAAGTGAACACTACTGACCCTGTGGATTTGCGTGAATGTCTCAGTACTGGTTCATCACGTGTAACAGACGTGTCACACTAATGTAAGATGTTCATACAGGGGAAGCTGGGGCAAAGTTTGAGGGAGCATGTGGGAATTCTGCTTTCTGCTCCATTTTTTATAAGCCTAAATTCCTCTTAAAAATAGGCTTAGTTTTTAAAAATACATTTGAAATTAAAAAAAAAAAGCATTTGGAATAAAATGATCAATTTGGTTATACAATTAGGAGAATTGTTTAAGTGATTAGTAGATTTTAAAACTTTAGAAAGTTTCTTGTCCAGTGCCATGGCTCATGCCTGTAATCCTAGCACTCTGAGAGGCTGAGGAGGGAGGATCCCTTGAGCTCAGGAGTTCAAGACCAATCTGAAGAGAGTGAGAGTGAGACCCTGTCTCTATTTAAAATAGAACAATTAGGCTGTATTAATGTACACAGCTCTGATTTAGTAAATAAAATAAAATAAAATAAAATCGAACAATTAGCCAGGCCTTGTGGTGGTTCCTATAGTCCCAGCTACTGGGGATGCTGGGGCAAGAAGATCACTTGAACACAGGAGTTTGAGGTCTCTGTGAGCTAAGTAGGCTAATGCCACGGCACTCTAGCCTGGGTTGCAGCACAGTGACACTGTGTCTCAAAAAAAAAAAAAAAAGGAAATGCTTCTAAGTAGTTTTCTTGGATAATACTTGATAAACTTTTATAATTGTTTCTTAATTTTTGACATATGTAATATTTTGTTTCTTAGACCATTCCAACGAAAGACAGGCTTGAAGGTCTTCTTGCTTTTAAAGAGAAAAGGCCCCCTCGCTATAAAGGAGAATAGAAGGAGCAGAAATTCTTGAAATGCCAGTGAAATAAATGTACTTCTGGAAGTATCTTTCAGATCCACTATATGCCTCAGCACACGGAATTTCAATGACCAAAGTGAAGAATGAATTATTCATATAATGTATTAAGCATCTGGAATGGACCCATATGTACTTCATTCAAATGTGTAAATGTCATAATCATTCAGATTTATATAAAGCTAGTAGTGTATATTGTCAGAAATGGATTCAGAATTAGGTATACATTTTTAAATATTTCCTGCATATGAGGCTTTTTGTTCTTAATTTTTTAATGTGAATAATTTATATATTGCACACTCTAGGAATAATATCGATTGTATGTCTACTGTGCTGCATTAATAAAATTATTTCTATATACCAAAAATGTGACGTTATACCAAATAAAGTTTCTAAGTATTATGTACATATGAAAAGACACGTATACATACATCTCAACCTGAAAATGAATTGATAAATACTCTGAGTGAAAATTACCTAATATAAATAAAATTAGTGAAAAGAAAACTTGGGAATTTTCTCTTACCCCATTGTTTTTTGAATTGACTATCATTACATGTTGGCTTTTGGAAGAAGTGACCTTGCCTTGCTGATTGTATCAGGGGACCGCTTTACACAGTCCTGTGGCACAGTATTGAAGGCAAAGAAAGAATCCAGTCAGAGGCTGGGGCCAACTTGCTGGTGAAGCCAGTAGAGGTCCGAGGGCACTTCCCAGCCCCTGGGGGCCACTGGCCTTCCCAAAGGAGAAGAGAAAATGGTGCAGCCAAGGGGAGGGCAGGTGGAAGTGGCCTGGGGTCATGGGTGGAGAGTGGAGTGGGAACTTCTTTGCTTCCCGACCCCACCTACTTGCGCCTGATTTCTGTAAGGGAAAGAGGCCACACAACAACCCTTTCTCCTCTTCTCACTCACACATCCCGCCGTCCCACCCACACCAGGCAAGGCGGCTGCCCATGGAGGGTCTCTGGAGGGTGGCACAGGTGTGGTAATGTGGGAAATCGGGGCTGTAGAATCCACTGGGGAAAAGGAAGGCAAAGACTATGGAACTCTGAAATAACTCGAGATAGCTTTAGTTTCCATTCATGTTATCAAACCAGACTTCTTGCAAGGTTGTACCCGGATCTGAGCCTGCTGTGCCACCGACCGGGCAGCCCTGAAGCTGCAGCGCTGCCTCACTGTACACAGTCCACCTGCATCCCCAGCGCACTCCCCTGCACACGGCATGCTGGACGGCTGTTTCACTGTGGACTTACCTCGCGTCACAGTCATTTCACTGCCGTTTGAAAGAACATAGACTTGGGATTTTTAAAATCCTGAAACTTTTATTTTTTATTTTGGGAATTTGAACTTAACTTCTTCTGAAATTTTTAAAGAGGTAAACATGGACTGGACATCATTTGGCATTCATCCTGACAGAGGTGGGCGGCTTTGTTAAAGGCTGTCCGCGAGGCCAGTGGTCCCTTCGCCGCCTGAGAAGCTGAGGCCCGGCAGATGTATGATGATTGCCCAGCCGGTGAGCGTAACATAAAGGGGCTTATTACAATTCATCTTGGGCTCTCTGGTGGTCATCTTTGGTGGCTTGCACAGCTGTTTACCCATAACATTGCTGAGCTGTTCACGTCGTGCGTGATACTTTGCACGCACAGCACTGTTGCTTGTTTTCCTCGTTTTTTAAAGAGTTCATTTTGTCCTATCCTTGACGCGCCAAGGGCCGCTTCCTTTTTGACTGAGAAGAAAATAATTACGTTAACAGGAAAAACATTTTAAGAGTGTGCTAAAAGATTTGTCTCTTTCAATGTGGATTCATAGTCTGGTCTATTGTTGTGAATGAGCACCATTTAATTTCCTAACAAGTTCTGATAATGTCACCAGAGTGTGCCTGAAAGCAAAGTCCTGCAGTGACTTCAAATAGGAATTGCAGACATCGTGTGTTATAGCAAAAGGATCTGTGCAGTTCTCTGTGCCACTGTCCACCGTTGCCCTGATTTTCTCTTTGCCAGAGCAGCCCGCATACTCCCAAGTCTGAGGTCCAGGCTGGTGCTCTCATGGCCATGCCACTCGGGAAGGGCCACCTCCCTGCCTCTCACTCCTTTGGCACGTGTCTGTGCTTCCTGTGGAGGTGCCGTGGGTGCGCCCTTACATTCATACGAGGTCAAAGACAGCTCTCGGAAAGGCTGACTAGTCTGGCACAGGTGTAATTCAGAGAGTGAAAACAAAAAGGGAAACACATTTTGCTTTATCTCAGCGATAAAGTAATTCTGATTGTGAAGTCATTTGATACTTGTTTTATAACTTATCTATAAACAGAAAAGAAATCTCTAAGGTACTAAAGTTCTGAGACGGCAATAGAAGCGTGCTGGTAATGACCAAAGTAAGAGATTTTCTGTGCTTTAGAGTGTCCTATCTAGTTTGGTCTGGTTTTAGTAATAATGGATCTGGTTTTCCCATCCATCAGTTTGTCTTTTTTTAATTCTCTTCTAACTATCAAAAAACTGGCTTGTCGCAGGTGTTACGGCTCCAGCAGCCCTTAGAAGAGTGCCTTGGGTGTGGCCGACAGTCTGGGGTGTCTCTGCACAGGCACCCCACTTAGGGAGCGTGCACACGTTTTCATCCGGGCATGTTCCTGGCACTTTTTCTCATTCAAACTTAACTTCCACTCTTAAATATATGCCCTACATTTATTTTTATTTGGGACTCAAAGATCCTGGCAGGCAGATATTTCAAAATAATCATGCCATTATGTATCTACCAACCTAGTTAAATACTAATTAATATGTATGTATGTCACTATCAAAAGGGTAATAAACATTTTCTCATATTAAGAGAATATATATGGCATACATATGTCACAAAGATAATCATAAAGCATTTTAAAGTTTTGACTAATTTTTTGGCACTTTTTAATAAATATTTAAATATTTTATAACTGCCACTTTTCTAGAGGAAGCAGGATATGGATTAAAATATGGGTAGACATGCATTAAACCCTCTGCTGGAAACACGTCTGTGTGCCTCAGGGCCTCAAAGTCACTGTTTCGAATGTCTTCCTGTGCATTTTTTTTTTTTTTTGAGACAGAGCCTCAAGCTGTCCCCCTGGGTAGAGTGCCGTGGCATTACAGCTCACAGCAACCTCCAACTCCTGGGCTCAAGCCAGTCTCCCGCCTCTGCCTCCCAAGTAGCTGGGACCACAGGCGCCCGCCACAACGCCCGGCTATTTTTTTGGTTGCAGCCATCATTGTTGTTTGGCGGGTCCGGGCTGGGGATTTGAACCCGCCACCTTAGGTGTACGTGGCTGGTGCCTTAGCCGGTTGAGCTATAGGTGCTGAGCCGCATTTTAAAGTCCTTCTCTTTGGGAACCTTCAAAAATTCAGCTACTCCTTGGAGGAATGGCCTAATCCTCAACGTGGTGTGCAGTGTTTTTCAAAGTAATTGTCAGGACAGCATGAGAGAAGTGGGGGCCTGACAGGGAAAATAAGAGATGCCAAGGAAAGGCTGAGACGTGCACCCCTATGTGGCTCAGGACCAGCCCTGGGGATCACCTGCGTGTGCTGAAAGGCAGCCAGGTGGGGAGGCGGCCCTCAGAGAGCTGACACTCTCCTTGGCAGGCATCGAGGTGAGCTCCCAGGAAGCAGTGCATCAGTTCCCTTGTCAAGTCCTAGTAGAGAAAACATAGTATTATATGGTGTTTTGATTTAAACTTTAAAGGCATATTTACCCTGTGAATAAGATGAGAGAATAAGGCTGTGTGTTGTCACAATAATGATTACTAACATTTACGAAGCCCTTCCCAGGTGCCTTGAAAGACAGTTTCATATACTCTCACTACATCCAGGAAGAACAGGCACCAAGGCTGTTCACGGCACGGGGAGGGGACCGAGCCCAGCGGTGGGTGTATGTGTGGGAGGCAGAGATTGGACCTAGAGCTCCTGACCTTTTAGTCACTGTTGAGCTTGGAGACAGCCCGACAGCACAAGCGGAGCTGCTGAGAGGTGTGTGTCTGTCAATCCAGAGGGAGTAGCATGCTTTTCCTTTGTCCTGTTGTGATTAGTCTTCTCACAACTTGGATAGATACCGAAAGTGTGCTTGTCCAGGGATCTGGTGACACAGGCAGGCGGCGTGCTGATGGAGCTCACACCCATCCAGCACCTCGCTGGGCTTCACGTGCTTTTTCACACCTAATGCTCAACAAAATCCTTTAGAGATGGGTTTGGCAGCTTATGTTTCCAGAGGTCCTCAAACTTTTTAAACAGGGGGCCAGTTCACTGTCCCTCAGACCGTTGGAGGGCCAGACTGTGGGCCCCGGGATGAGTTGGCTACTAAGCAGGACAGGCAGCGGCGGCAAAAAGACTGGGCAGGCCAGATAAATGTCCTAGGTGGGCCGCATGTGGCCCGCGGGCCGTAGTTTGAGGACACCTGTTTAAAACAGTGGTCCTCAACCTTCTTGGCATCAGGGACTGGTTTCATGTAAGAATTTTTGCACAGACCAAGGGTTGTGGGGGATGGTTTCAAGATGATTCAAGCACGTTACATTTGCTCCAGGCATCAGATCCTCAAGAGAAGTGCAAAGCCTAGCTCCCTCCCCTGTGTGGTTTATGACAGGATTCTCACTCCTATGAGAATCAAACACCACCGACAGGAGGCAGAGCTCAGGTGGCAATGCCCGTGATGAGCGGCTGTAAACAGAGACAAAGCTTTGCCTCCTCACCTGCTGCTCACCCCCTGTTGAATAGCCTGATTCCTAACAGGACACAGACCGGTACAAGTCCTTGCCCAGTACTGGTCCAGAGCCCAGGGTGTGGGGGTCACAGGTTTAAAAGACTGATGCAGCGGGATTTGATCCTGCCATTCTGTGTTCTGATGTTTAATGACTGGGCTGCTGAGTACGGGAGCCGTTGCTCTGGGACTGTTAAGGGGCTGGTAGTGATCAGTGTAGAACCTGGCAGCTTGGCTCCACCTCAGACCAGCTCCCTGAGTGCCATCTGCGTGACACAAGTACTCATCAAAAAAAGGCAAGGTGAGCTCCATCTGGGTCAAGAGCATCCCAGGTATCTTCAGAGATCACCTGGAGTGTTGTGTCCAGCTTCATGATTTTAGGTGACTGTTGATTCACTCCGATTTTCTGGAAAGCACACACAGGCTCTTCGGCCCAGGTTCGGCTTCACCCAAACTGTGATAAGACCATGGGTGAAGCATCACATCCCTTCATGTGTAAGGGAGTCCGGCGGCTGCTTGTGAGCGCTGCAGGGACCCAGGCAGATCAGATGTGGTCTATATAAAAGTACTGTAAAGTTTTATGCAAATGCGGTGGTGGTGTTTTGTTTCTGAAAGACCATTTGGACAGGGATGTGGTTCTCACAGCCATGGCCAGGTCAGGGGCAGGTACAAGCACATGGACTATTCACCCTGGAGAGGAGAGTCCAGGAGGACGTGGCAGCTGCCTCCAAGAGGCCGCAGTTTGCAGCCAGGATTTTCAGAGGCTACCGCTGGAGGGGAGGAAGCCGTGCAGGATTCCCTGCCTCTGCTTGTCACTCTTCAGTTGTCCAGAGACACCGGGTCAGGACTAGGTCCCCACCTGCCACTGCCTGTGTGGCAGCAGAAGGCGGCTGCAGTTCTCAGGTCCATGGCCGTGGGAAGTGGAGGGGTGGGGCTAGGGGTCTTCCAATGTGGATGGTCCTTGTCTGTGGACTGGTACCAGGTAGTGTCCCCCTGGCACTGGCACAAACTTGGAGAATGTGAAGTATGGGTTCTGGTCGCAAATACTGCTTGCTGGAGGCTGGGTCTTAAGAGGCAAAGAAAACAAGTATCTGTAAGGTCTGTCTGGTTAACTATTTTAGGGTAAAAAGAGTCATTTTACAGTTTAAGGAATTTTAGTTTCTTCACTACTTTGAGAAAAGATTATCGCCGTGTTTGAATGCCATATTTATAGTACCAATTTCCAATTCGGGAGGCCAGGGTGGAAGATTGCCCTGAGGAAGGCAACCACATTCTCATCACTGTTGGATTTCCCGTGGCCGCCCAGCTGCCAATCCCCCCATCAGAGGACGCCAGGCCCAGACTAGGGCAGGCTTCCTGCCTGGGCTTCAGCCCATTCCCACATCTTGCTGCCAAGGCGCCTGTAATGGTTTGGCCTCCTGAGGCATTAGGAAGACTGACACGTAGAATGTTCTCTGAACGCAGTCTCTCACGAACCCAGCGCACCAAGTCCATCCCTAAAGCTTCAGAGAGAAGTGGTACAATCACCATGTCACCAAGTTGCAGCTCAGGGATGACATAGTTTAGTGGCGATGTTCACAGGAAAGGGTTTCAGAGAGATTTGAAAATTGGCAAGTGCACTTTCTCGACCTTTTCAGAAAGAGTCTGAGTCACTTTCGCTTTCAGCCTCCAAACTGTGCTGAATGAGTCTTTTGTGCAATTTACAGAAAGTGAAGAACTGTTTGGCAGACAAGTTCAAATTCCTAATAGCCTCTCCTGCACTGAGTAACATTTCTTTTGAGTTGTCTATTAACACTTTTCTGAAACACGCTTCTTATGATGCCTAGAACTTGCTTGAAAGCGACCATTATTTGTTTTAAAAATGTTAAGAACAGGCTCCACGCCTGCAGCACGGTGGCAACGGTGCCAGCCGCATATGCTGAGGCTGGAGGGTTCAAACCCAGCCTGGGCCGGCTAAAACAACTATGACAACTGCAGCAAAAAATAACCGGGTGTTGTGGTGGGTGCCTGCAGTCCCAGCTACTTGGGAGGCTGAGGCAAGAGAATCACCTAAGCCCAAGAGTTGGAAGTTGCTGTGAGCTGTGACGCTATAGCACTCTACAGAGGGCAACATAGTGAGACTCTGTCTCAAAAAAAAAAAGTAACTACAAGAAAAGTGCAACATGCAAGGAGAGACAGGAAACTACAGTCTATATCTCACGTGGTGAAGGAAATTCTAATTATTGGAGAGGTATAATTGGAATGTTTATTTATTTATTTAATGTTTGAGAAAGTCCCCCTCTGTTGCCCAGGCTAGAGTGCCATGGCCTCAGCCTAGCTTACAGTAACCTCAAAACTCTTGGGCTAACGCAATCCTCCCTCCTCAGCTTCCCAACAAGTGTCCCCTAGGACACTTGGCTAATTTTTCTATTTTTAGTAGAGATGAGGTCTTGCTTTTGCTCAGGCTGGTCTCTAACTCCTGAGTTGAAACAATCCCCCCACTTCTGCCTCCCAGAGTGCTAGGATTACAGGTGAGAGACACCACACCGGCCTGGAATGTTTATTTTTAATACCTATTGGTGGCTCTGAACACTGACATGAAGTGCCCATAACATTGAAAACTTCCTTTCCTTTAGTCGTTGTAGGAATATGTAGTTTGTCTTGAGATTGTTAAGCCCCTCTTCTAGAAAGACTGACAGGAGATGTTCGGTGCTGGAACTTCTGAGTTCAGAGACCGTGCGTGTGTGATGTCAGTGTACTTGCCATTAGTTCAGGCTGAGAATGGACAGGGTACCTCACACTCCAAGCCCCCTGTGCTTGCTGTAGTTACCTTGACTTGCAGTTTATATACACACATTTATGCTTCCTGTGCACTAAAAAAGTTTGCATGTGTATATATGGAGATGTATGTTGAGTTTTCTGAAAAATTCCACAGATCTGACATTTTAAACTGTATCCAGTTTCACCCAGGAATAAGTCGGTCTTCAAAGGTAAACATGGTGAGTAGCATAGGGGTTATGGTACCAGAAAAAAGAGCTGGATCTCCACCCTGGCCTGGCCCAGCTTGGCTTCTCTTGCTCTGTGACCTGCAGCTGGTGCAAAGGGGAGTCCCCCAACTGTGAGAGACCCCCGTCTCTGCAGCAAGCCTGACTACAGGGACTCCCAGAGCCTCTGGCACCTGGAAAAGGTATCCCATTCTTGGACTCCATTTCATAATTTCTGATCAAAAACCACCTTGGTGATTTTAGTTTTTTAGAGATACTTCACTTATCCTAAAAATCATTCTTTAAATTATATAATTCAGTATTTTTTTAGTATATGTAGAGTGGTATAACCATGATTGTTATCTAATTGCAGAATATTTTCATTGTCCCCAAAGAAGCCCTGTATCAGCAGCAGCAGCTGCCCATTGCCCCCACCAGCCCCTGGCAACCACGAATCTACTTTCCATCTCTATGTATGTGCCTGTTCTGGACATTCCAAATGAACAGAATTAGACACACATAATATGTAGCCTTTTGTGTCTGGCTTTTTTTTTTTTAATTTCATGTAAAAAGTTCAAGGTTTTTCCACAGAGTAGCATGTATCAGCACTGGTTTCTTCTTAATGACTAAAAGCCATTCATTGCATGTACATACCACATTTGTTTATCCATTGACGAATCATTTGGGTTGTTTCCATTTGAAGGCTGTTAATAATGCCAACATGAACATGTGTGTACAAGTATTTGTATGGATATATGTTATCATTTCTCTTGGGTATACCTACAAGTAGAATTATTGCATCATATGACAACCTTGTTGAACTTTTGAAAACCTGCAAAACGAACCAGCTGCACCATTTTGCAATCGCACCGCCAAGGGATGGGAGTTTCAATTTCTCCACATCTTCACCAGCACTTGTGACTGACTTTTTTGATGATAGCCATTCCAGTGAGTCTGAAGTGGAGACGTCACTGTGATTTTGATTTCCAGTTCACTAACGACTAAAGATGTTGAACAGATTCTCATTTCCTCGTTGACCATTTGTATACACTCTTTGGAGAAATGTCTATTCAAAACCTTTCCTCGTTTGTAATTATTTGTCGCTCTATTGTGGAGTTCTAAGTGTTCTTTATCCTGGAAACAAGTCCCTCATTAGATATACGATTTGCAAACCTTTTTTCCCCATTGTATAGGTTGTCTTTTCATGATCTTGATGGTGTTGTTTGAAGCAGGAAAGTGTTTAATTTTGGTGAAGTCCAGTGCATTTCCTGTTTCCTTTGTTGCTTGTACTTTTTATGTAAAGTACTAATGCCTAATCCAGGTGACAAAAACTTGTGTTTTCATCTAAAGCTTTTACAATTTTAACTTTTATATTTAGGTTTTTGATTTGATCAATTTTAGGTTAATTTTTGGATATGGTGTGAGGTAGGGGTCCAACTTTATTCTTTTCCCTGTTGTTACCCAGTTGTCTCAGCACCATTTGTTGAAAAGACTATTTCCCCCACATTGGGTTGTCTTAATACTCTTGTCAAAAATCAATTAACTCAAAATGTAAAGGTTTATTTCTAAACTCTCAAGTTTACTTTATTCATCTTTTGTTTGTCCTTATGCAGGTACCACATTGCCTTGATTACTGTAACTTTGAAGTGAGTTTTGAAATTATAAAATGCAAGTCTTTCAATTTTTTGAAGATAGTTTTGGCTACTCTGTTTCCCTGGTGTTTCTATATGGATTGTGTGATCAGCATGTGGATT
Organism: Otolemur garnettii; assembly: GCF_000181295.1. NCBI lineage: Eukaryota > Metazoa > Chordata > Mammalia > Primates > Galagidae > Otolemur > Otolemur garnettii. Next base: position 1,335,161 of record NW_003852483.1, read on the forward strand.
TCTGCCCCCCATAAGGCATCTAGGATTTTGAAAGGCATTGTTAAATCCGTAGATTAACTTAGGGGCCCTGCCTTCTTTTATTCCTTTTTTTGCCCTGCTTCCTGAAGAAGTTAATTTCTTTCAACTGCATTTTGTAGTTTCCAGTGTATATCTTTAACTGATTCTGCTAAATTCATCCCTGAGTATTTTATTCTCTTTGATGCTGTTACAAATGGAGTGGCTTTCTTCTTTTTTGAATTGTCTATTGTTAATTCATAGAAATACAATCGATTTTTACGTAGCGGTGCCTAGTAGGAGTGGTGTCCTTTCCTTTGGACTAATTTATTAGTTCTGATAGTTTTTTTAGTGGTTTCCTTAGGATTTTTTATATACAAGATCCTGTCATCTGCAAAGAGGTAGTTTTAAGTCTTGCTTTCCAATCTGGATGCCTTTATTTCTTTCTCTTGTGTTATTTCCCTGCTAAAACCTCCAGTGTAATTTTGAATGTAGAAGTGGCAAGAATAGACTCTTGTCTTATTCCTGATCTTATGGGGAAAGTATTCAGTATTTCCCTGTTAGGATGTTAGCTGTGGAGTTTGTCACAGATGCCTTTATCAGGTTGAGAAAGTTCCTTTTTGTTCTTAGTTTGTTGAGTTTGTTTTTTTTTTTTTAAATCATGAATGGGTGTTGGATTTTGTAAAAATACTTTTTTCTCCACCTATGGAGATGATTGTGTGGTGGTTGTTTTTCATTCTACTGGTATGTCTATTACATTCATTTATTTTTAGATATTAAACCAATTTTCATTCCTAGGATGAATCCCTTGTTTATGATATATCCTCCTTTTTATGCTGCTGGGTGTGGCTTGATAATATTTTATTCAGAATTTTGGGATCTGTGTTCATAAGAAATATTAGTCTGTGATTTTCTTGTGACGTCTTTGATTTCACAGAATGATTTAGAAAGTTTTTTTTTTTTGAAAGTATTGCTTTCTCTTTTATTTTTAGAAGAGTTTCTGAAAGATTGATCCTAATTCTACCTTAAAATTCTGGTAGAATTCACCAGTGACATTATGTGAACCTGGATCTTTTCTTTGTTGGAAATATTTTGAATACTAACTCAGTCTATTTGTTATAACTCTATTCAGAATTATTAAAGTTCTTTTTTTTTTTTTTTGAGACAGAGCCTCAAGCTGTCTCCCTGGGTAGAGTGCCATGGCATCACAGCTCACAGCAACCTCCAACTCCTGGGCTCAAGCGAGTCTCCTGCCTCCGCCTCCCAAGTAGCTGGGACCACAGGCGCCCGCCACAACGCCCGGCTATTTCTTGGTTGCAGCCGTCATTGTTGTTTGGCAGGTCCAGGCTGGGGATTCGAACCTGCCACCCTAGGTGTACATGGCTGGCGCCTTAGCCGGTTGAGCCATAGGCGCCGAGCCATAAAGTTCTTTTTGAGTTAGTTTCAAGAGTTTGTGTTAGGGGCTGGGTGTGGTGGCTCATGCCTATAATCCTAGCAGTCTAAGAGGTGGGTGGATTGTTTGAGATTATGAGTTCAAGACCAGCCTGAGCAAGAGCAAGACCCTGTCTCTACTAAAAATAGTAAAATTAGCCAGGCATTGTGGCAGGTGCCTGTAGTCCCAGCTACTCAGGAGGCTGCGGCAAGAGGATCTTCAAACCTAAGAGATTGAGGTTGATGTGAGCAGTGATGTTACCCGGGCACAGAGTGAGACTCTGTCTCAAAAAAAAAAAAAGTTTGTGTCTTTTTAAGGAATTTTTCCATTTCATCTATGTTATCTAATTTTTGTTCACTTATAATTGTTCATAGTATTCCTTTATGATGCTTATTTCTATAAGGTCAGTGGAAGTATTTCCACTTCCACTCCTGAATTTAGTGTTCTCTTTCTTAGTCTAGGTAGGTTTCTCGGTTTGGTTGATCTTTTCAAAAAACCAACTTTTCATGTCATTGATTTTCTTTGCAGTTTTTCTTACTCTCTATTTTAATTTCTTTCCATTCTAATCTTTATCATACCCTTCATTTTGCTTGCCTTGAGTTTAGTTTACTCTTATTTTTCTAATTTCTTAATACAGAATTTTGGGTTATTGATTTCAGATCTTTCTTCCTTTTAACATGAGCTTTTGCACCCATACATTTCCTTCTAAACACTGCTTTGGTGGCATCCAGTAAGTTTTGGTATGTCACTTGTAGATGGGAGTTAACATAGCAGGCCTGAATGTCCGTCCCCAGGAAGGACTGATTGCAGGGCTGACCCCTGGCTGGCATTGGGAACTTGGGTTTGGAGAGATTTCCTCTATTTCCAGACCTGATAAGAGTTGTGCCTAAACTGTACAAAATATGGCTCATGCCAAACCTGTGCTTTCCTTTTAGGAATATGTAATTTGGGTGTTTGCAAGGTGGAGTGTGCAGACATGGCTAGCCTCCAGCAAAAACCCCGGGCTCTAACAAGACGTTGGCAACACTTCACATGTGTTGCTGTAATCCGTTGCTGGGGGAATTAAATGCATCCGTGTGACTCCCCTGGGAGAGGACCCTTGGAATCTTGCAACTGGACCTCCTGATCTTTGCCCCTGGGCCTTTTCCTTTTGCTGCTTCTACTTGGTACCCTTTGCTGTAATAAATCACAGCCGCATCCTGTGTGTCCTCCTAGTGAATTACCAAACCTCCAGCACATGTGGTTTTACTTTCATTCATCTCAGAGTGTTTTAAAATGTCCCTTGTGAAACTTTTTTCTTTGACCCTTTGTTACTTTAGGATTGTATTCTTTAATCTACAGAATTGTGTGTTTCTTAAATTTCCTCTTATTGATTTTAAATTTCGTTCCATTGTAGTTGGCAAACACACTTGTATGACTTAAGTCTTTTTCATTTTATTGAGACTTGTTTTATGACCTAACATATGGTCTGTTTTGGAGAAGGCTCTATGTGCACTTGGGAGAAATGTGCATTCTGCTGTTGGAATGTTCGATAAATGTCTTAGGTCTAGTTGGTTTATAGTGTTATTTCATTCTTTTATTTCCTTATTGATCTTCTGTCTAGTTCTGTCCATTTTTAGAAGTGACATAGGAGGTAGGCAACTATTATTTTTGACTTTTTTATCATTCAACAATAATAGTCTATTGTTTTTCCTCTTAATTCTGTCAGTTTTTGCTTCATATATTTGGGGACTTTGCTGTTAGATGCATATGTGTTTATAATTATTATGTCTTTTTGATGGATTAACCCTTTTATCATTATAAAATAAGCTTCTTTTTCTCCAGTAACTGCTCTATTTTAAAATCTGTTTTGTCTAACATTAGCATAGCCACTCCAGTCCCCTTTTGATTACTTTTTACATGGTATATATTTTCCATATTTTTATGTTCAACCTATTTGTGGCTTTGAATCTAAAGGCTTCTTTCTTTCTTTCTTTCTTTTTTTTCTGAGACTCACTTTATCACTTTTTCTGAGACTCACTTTATCATCCTCGGTAGAGTGCTGTGGCATCACAGCTCACAGAAACCTCCAACTCCTGGTGATTCTCTTGCCTCAGCCTCCCGAGTAGCTGGGACTACAGACACCCGCCACAATGCCTGGCTATTTTTTGGTTGCAGTTTGGCTGGGGCTGGGTTTGCACCCACCACCCTCGGTATATGGGGCTGGCGCCCTACTCACTGAGCCACAGGTGCTGCCCTAAAGGTTTCTCTTGTAGACAGCATAATGTTGTGTCATTTTTTAAATCCATTCTGCCCATTCTGCCTTTTCCTGAGATTTTTACCATTCATATTTAATGCAATTATTGATGAGATAGGCTTTATATCTGCCATTTGCTATTTGTTTTCTATATGCCATGTCAGTTTTGTTTTTTCTTTCTCCGTTACTACCCTCTGTGTTTAATAGCTATTTTATGGTGTACCATTTAAAAAAATTTTTTTTACTTTTAGTACCTAAAAATATGGAATGCTTCACGAATTTGTGTGTCATCCTTGCACAGGGGCCATGCTAATCTTCTCTGTATCATTCCAATTTTAGTATATGTGCTGCCGAAGCAAGCACTCTAGTGTACCATTATAATTCCTTTGTTATTTCTTTGGCTATATATTGTTTTGTCTTGTTTTCTTTTCTTTTCCTTTCTTTTGAAACAGAGTCTCACTATGTCACCCTTAGTAGGGTGCCATGACATCATAGCTCACAGCAACCTCAAAATCTTGGGCTTAAGTAATTCTCTTGCTTCAGCCTCCCAAGTAGCTGGAACTATAGGCACTCTCCACAATGCCTGGCTACGTTTTTTTCTTTTATTGTTGCAGTTGTCATTGTGGTTTTAGTAGGCCCGGGCTGGGTTCAAACCCACCTGCCTCAGTGTATGTGGCTGGTGCCCTAACCACTGAGCTACAGGCACTGAGCCTGTCTTGTTTTCTTAATGGGTTTTCTGAGAATTAAAATTACTATCTTGACTTATAAAATCTATTTTGGATAAAACCAACTTAATTTCAACAGCATGTGTATATCTTTCCTTCTACATAGTGTTGCACTTCCCCTTCCTCTATACTATTGTCTTACAAGTGAAGTCTTTATGCATCATACGTCCATCAGAACAGCATTATAATTATTGCTTTATGAGGTTGTCCTTTAATTCTGGTTTGAGAAAAATAAGTTACAAATGAGAAATATACTTACATATATGTAGATGCCTTGACCAATGCTCTTGCTATTTTTCATGTGGATTTGCGTAACTTTTCCTATCCTTCATTTTAATCTGAAGGATTCCCTGTACTATTTCTTATAGGGCAGGTCTGCTGGTGACAAATTCTTGGTTCTTCTTTTATCTGGGAATGTCTTAATTTTTCTTTCAATTTTGAAGGATAACTTTGCTAGGTATGGGGTTCTTTTCCCTTCAGTGCTCTGAGAATGTCATTTCACTACCTTGTGGCCTATATGGTTTCTGATGAAAAAGTGTCTGTTCTTAACACTAATGTTGAGGATCTCTTATGTGTGATGAGTCACTTCTCTCTGGCTGCTTTCAAGCATTCTCTTGTCTTTTGACGATTTGTATAATGCAGGTATGTCTCAGTGTGGATCTCCTTGGGTTTACCCTGTCTTGTTGACTTTCATGGATGCGTACATTTGTGACTCTTGTCAAATCTGGAACTTTATGGCCATTATCTTTCCAAATTTTCTTTCCTAAATATTTTTTTCTCTTTCCCCTCTCCCTTTGGAACTGTCACTATGGGTATGTTAGTATACTTGATGATATTCCATAGGTCCCTTGAAGCTGCTTATTTTCCTTTGATCTTATGTCTCCCTACTCTTCAGATTTGATAATTTCTATTAATAAGTCTGCAAATTAACTGCTTCTTTGCCATTTCGAATACACTTTTGAGACCATCTCCTGATTTTTTCTTTTTTTCTTTTTCCATTTTTTCATTCTAATTATTGTATTTTCAGTTTTAGAATTATTCTCTGGTCTTAAAAACAATTTTTTGTTTATTTTACAGTTTCTCTTTATTGAACGTCTCTTTGTTGATATTCCTTGTTTGATGAGATTATCATTTTGATAGTGTAGTTCTTTCATCATATTTAAAATGGCTGATTTAAAATAATTTTTAGTAAGCTCAACATCTGGGCATTCTCAGAGACAGTTTCTATTGAGTTTTCTTTTCCTTTATGAGTCATACTTTCTTATCTTTTTGCATGTCTTGTAATGTTTTGTAAAATAATGGACATTTTAAATAATATAATGTGGCAACTCTAGAAATGAGATTCCTACCCTCCCGACCTAGGCTGACAGTTGTTGTTGGCTATTGTTGCAATTTGTTTATATGTTGACTTTTTTGAGCTAATTCTGTATGCTTTGTTGCATGTGGTTACTGAAGTCTTTGCTTGGGTATCTTAATGGTCAGCTGGTAATTGGACTGAGATTTCCTTAAATGCCAGGAACCTATAAGTTTCCAACTCTTTGTGCAGGGCTCTGTTTGTGTGGTGGGGCGTATGTTCAGTGCTATGGCAGACAGGTGACAACTCTGCCTTATCCTTCACTTCTTTCTTGTGCAAAGTTTCAAGGTCAGCCAGAGGTGAGAGCTAGGGCTTTCTCAGGTCTTTCCAGAGCCCCATATAGCCCTGCATGTGCATATAAACTTCCAGACTCCTAGGGATATGCCAGAGCTTTTTGTAGCCGTTTATGGACATAACATTCTCCTTTTGAGTTTTTTGCTTAGCTTCTCATTTGTCTCAACTGCTATCCCCACCTCAGGCAGCTTCAGATGCTAAACAATTGTCACTTATTATTTCCCTTCTACTCCCTGCTGGAAAAAGTTGCTCCCAGTGAGTAAGGTCAAATAAAGACAAGCCCTGTGAGTGGGGATTTTCCCCATTATTTAAATCTCTAAAGAACTGCCAGACACATCAGTTAACCAATGACAGATTTCTAGGAATAGCGCTTTGGAGAAGCTATAAACACATCCATTCTCCTCTGGTGGCTGCTGGTTTTCATGGCTGTGGGGATTATAAAGCTATTGGTTTTTAAGGTGTATGTGGCTCTGGGAAGAGGGCGTGGAACAGGTTAAGTTAAAATACCGTGAAGCACGTTGTTCTTACTGAGATTCAACCTTTTTTTTGAATAAATGCGCCTCAGGTTTTTGCAAGCCTAAAGGCTCATTTCGAGGGTTCTGAAAAAGTTTTGACAGTTTTTTAAAAAACACAATCTTTGCCAATGTTCTCACTGCTTATAGGGAGGAGTGGATTTTTGGAGGTTCTCACTGCACTTCGCTCAGGGACATCACTCCCTCCCAGCCGAGTTGAAGACAACCATCGATACCATTTATTAATTTGAATTCTCAGACCTTGGATAGGATTTCAAGTACAGTGAGAGTTTTCTAGTAATGAAACCCAAGAGTCCTTTTCTAAGAAAAAAAAGAGATGAAATTTGATTATTTATTATTTCCAGTATATGCTGGGGATTCGGGTATATTCTAGTTGATTATTAGACTGTATAATTGGCCCTTGGTCAAATTTCAGAAGAATCTTTAGGTTAAGGTGTTACTGAGAACAGCCACTCTACACTGAGGCGGCGCTGAGGGTGGAAGGCTTGTGTGAGTCAGCTCAGTCCTGCAACACTGTTGCCCCTCAGAGCTTCTCAAACTCTGTGGCTGTTGGTACCATGGCTAATTATTAGTCCACTCCAACAGAATTTGTGTGGATGTTACAAAAACTGTTTATGCTACCCAAGCTCTTTATTCATGTAATAATTACAGCATTTTTGTCTTAAGTATTTCGCAAGTGTTCTCTTTGGATAATACTGGCAAGGTTAAGTAATAGTTTCTCGCTCGCATTATTGCTCAAGAACATCTAACTTGATGGATTGAGATTTGATATATTCTAATATGGAAGTTTTCACTCCTCACATCTTTAACCTTTTGCTTTTCTTATGTATAAAATAATTTTATTGTGGGGCTATGTCTATTGTTGCTAAGACAAATGCCAGGAACTCCTGGAGTAAAATATTTGATTGTGATTTTAATGGGGAGAGTTTATATAATGATTAAGAGTAATAGATCCAAGCCAGCCATCCCACTGTGCCAGAAACCGGAGACTTCAAAGAGGGCTTCCTTTTTAGAACTCTAAAGGAACTGAAATTTATGTTTTTCCATATCATCCAACTTAATCATTGGCAATAAGTAACTTTTGGCAAGAGGCATGTGTCACATGGTTCCAGTTCTGCCTCAGAAAGGTCAGCAGGAGGCCCCGACACTGCCTGTGCTGGGCAGCCACGTACTCTGATCCCGCAACACGTGCTTTGGGGCACGTTACGCAATGTCACGCGGCTGATTAATGGTCACTTGCACAAGAAGTTTTTCATTGCCCTTACTGCAAACATCCTGGGAATGATTAACATTGTGACATAATTCTCATCACACAGAGAGGGGCGATTCAAACGGAGCTCCAAAATAATGTGCTTCAGAAGTAACCGAATGTGTTTGGCTGCTTAATGTGGACGTGGTTCACGACTGTTTCAAAGCTGTTGAGTGAAATTGAGAAACCTATTTGAGAATTTCTTTTTCGAATAGAGGTTTTATGTCTGATGGGTTCATACGTGAACACCCTTCTCCCCTATTGTAATTTTACCTTTCTTTATTCTAGTTTGTTGTTGGAAACGTCAGCTCTAGTTTACAACGCTCCATCTTCTCAGCCAAGTATGGAATACACATTGCCTTTTTACTAAGCATTTGCAGAGTCACAAAGATATGACTTTCATATTCCCACACACAATGGTGATACTTTTATTACTGAGTTTATTTTGCATTTTCTGCAGATTTTTGGACCTTATTGGCTGAGAATGGTCTGAAATGCTGGGTGCATGTAGACTTTTCATTGTGAGTGGCAGACACTCAACCAAAGTGGCTCAGGAGAAAGGAGACGTCACTGGCCTGCGGCCCTGAGCTGTGGGAGGACTGGGGTCCTCAGGGGCGAGGGAACTAGGTGGCAGAGCTGTGGGGACACTCTCTACTTCCCACTGCACGTGGTCTCTGTGGCTGGCTGCATCCACTGTGTCTGTCCCTGCAGGCCAGCTCCCCCTAATTGCAGCTCCCAGATGTGTGCCTTGGCACCAAGGATGAAGGACATCTCTCTTGCACTCTCAACTAAGAAATATCCAGAAGAAGCCTCTGATGGGCCTCACTAAAATCACATGCCCTCCCTGTTGCCAGGGAGGTGGGGTGCTATAATTGGAGGACAGGAACTTCTTCAAGAGAAGAGAGGGGTGCTGTCCTGCCCCAAAGTTGAAGCAGCCACCGAGGCGCAACTGTGACTCAGTCCGCCATCCTTTCCCCAGGATGCCCCTCTCTTGCATTATGGCATCTTTTCTGCTGGCATCTGGCCCAGTAAGACCACCAAGAGTTCTGCCCAGTACCTGTGCCCAGCTCTGAGTCCAGATCTAGGACATGTCCACTCCTCTTGAGGCCAGTGTGGCTTCATAGAAGGAGTCAGCTGCTGGCCTGAGTGCTATCAAGTCCTCTTGGCAGACAGTGTGCCCAGTGAGCCAAGGAACCATGTGCAAATGGGGAGAAAGCACATTGCAGTTTCCTTCCACATGTGGGGAGGGGACTTTACGCAGCCGGCAGGTCCCAGACATCTGTTTGTTGACCCATTTCCCTGACAGTCCATTGGTTCCTTAGTTAATCTCACTACTGAGGTTCTTGCCAATGGGATCCTCGCCTCCCACAAAAGGAATAGTGGAGAGAATTCCTCCCCTTCGGTCTTTATCACTGCACGGATCCTTGTACCACCTCATTTTCCTTTGGGCAGTTGCAGGGTGCTCTGGAGGTTGTCGTTGGCTGAGAATGGACCTCTTAAACCTTATTTGGCTTTCCATAGATTAAAGCAGAGAGGGAGGCCATACTCTAATAGCCAATAATAATGTGATTCTCATCCAATTCCAGTTTTTGAGTCTGGTGGGGCAGAAGATGAGGCCGGAGTCTCAGCTGCCACCTTGGTTCTGCCCTCTCTATAGTGGGGAGCACAGGGCTGGTGAGGGGGAAGGGCTGTGGCTGCTGCAGCACGTGTCCCCAGCAAGGACCTGGGCTGGCCACTGTCAGAGAGGTGGGTGACATGACAGTGAGGGATTAGAAGGCATTGATGCCTGTGTTACAACTCTTCAGGGGCAATTGGAGAAAGGGACTCCAGGGCCTGGCCAGGTTTAGGGGCCCCCAGACCTGCAGTCTCAGGAGTTTCCAGAGCTCGATCTCTCCCTCTCCCTGCCACTGGGCTTCTCTGCAGGAGAGGATGTTCCCTAGCCCCCCACCAGAGAGCAGGGTGCTCTAACTGCTGCCTACATGGAGATTTGGGGGGAAAGAGGAGGGCCCTTGGAGGGGGTTATTGAGGCTACAGAGATGGTGTTGTGGGACCTGTCTGTGTCCTTTGTCTGTTTCCTTCTGAACACCCAGAGTGTGACCCCTGGGCTCCAGGATGCCACTCACGGGTCCCACAGTTCTTCAAATCCCTGCTGCTACCAACTGAGTAAATAAATCCGCTCCGGAGAGCTGTTCTCCCAGTGTCCCCCATGTTCCCGATGCTGTGAGAGGCTCTGTGTTAATGAAGCACATTCACCCAAAGTCATCACTCAGCTCAGGCTGGTGGTTTGTCATTTTGTTTTCTCAGTACTTGATAAATGTCCCGTTACTCTCATGTTGGACTTCTCAAAAATTTTGATGTTCACATGTAGAACAATGGGAGCCCCCCAAATGGGAGCCCTTGATTTCTGCCGGTTGGGAGCAGTTGTACCATTATCTGCTGCAAGATGATCACAAAAGGGACCTTTTCCTAAATAACATAGCCCGTTTCCTAAGTGCAGCCTCTAAAGAAGAGAGCACTTGGTTGTTCTGGGCAATTCAGGTGCAAGATCCATTACCCCCCAGGGCTGCCACCCAGTTCTTGTAGGAGAAAAGATGGAGAGAAGCGGAGGTGGCGGGCAGCCCCTCCTCTCCAAAGCCCTGCACCCCAACGCTTCCCTTCCAAGAACAGACTTTACAGTAGCCTTGTTTTCTTGGTACTTTTGATTGCTTCATGTGACAGCGGGTTTGTCAGTGGCCGAGTGGCCGGCCAGTGTGAAATGCAGGCAGAGGTGGCTGCTGTGACTTTCTTTCCCCCTCACTGAGGCACATCTGCCTGTGCTCTGCTTGGCCTCGGTGTGGGGTGGGTGTTTGCAAACCCAAGGCTCCTCTGATCCGCGTTCCCTTCTCACGTACAGTGGTTAAACATTGGCTTTTGAACCGTGTCACCCCAGGAACCTGTGTTCCCGCATTCCAGTTCCTTGCAGCCTGCACCTACGTGCCGAGTGGCCCGGCGCTGACGACACACGGAGCTGCTTCCTGGAACCCACGCAGATAAGAAGCCGCCTGCTGAGGTTTCAGAACTCCACTGCCGGTTACAAAATCCTGTGTCATAATTTCACTTAGCATTTTTTCTAGCACTGGCTTCCCCCAAAGGGACGGTTTGTGTTTTGGGCGCCTGTGTGAGATCTCTTTTTGGTAATTATTTTGGAAAATGTTCAGAGGCCAAAAATGGTGACGACCTAGGAGGCTCCTGCTATGCTCCGTGTCTTCCCGGGGTTTCTGGGCACACAGGGGGGCTGCTGAGAAACTGCGACTGACCACCATGTGACCCAGGGCTCCCCCAAAGACACCTGCTACCAAGGAGGTGCCCACTGGGATGGGTTAATCACCTGAGCTGCAAAACTTAAATGCCCCTTCGTTAGCAGCTTCATCTAAGCTCCTCCTGGCAGAAGTCTTTTGACCTGTAGGGAAAAAATGGTATTTAAGATCTGGGTTATTCAAGAGGGTGGAGTGAGCTAAGTTTAGTTAAGGCTAAAAATAGACCCAGCGGTGGCCTTGGGGGCTGGGACCTCCCTCCTCCTCCGGCTCACGCCAGCAGCCCACACCCTCAGAGGGCCCAGTATGTAATTCTAACCAGTGTGCAAATGTCATTTCTGAGAGGTGTCTCAGCCCGGTTACTCATATGTCAGATTCCCATTCTCTTGTATTTCATGTAACAACTGTATTTCCATAGAAAAGTGTGAGTCACCACTCAGTGGCCGTAAACTAAAGGGAGGGAGCGGCTGCCATAAACCGGAAAAAAGCGGTGGGGACAGTGCCTTTTTATAGAGTTCTGAGTTGGCTGTCTTTTCCATAGGTTAATTTTTACCTTAACAACCAAGATAAGGTTGGATGGCCCTTTTATAAGAAAGCTATTTCAATACTAGGGATTATTTGAACTTTTTTTTTTAAAGCCAAAGGCATTTTTTTGGTGTGGTTCTCAATTCATAAATAAAATGTATTAATAGTTGTTTAATGGGCATTTAAAATGCCAACTGCCTGTGACTGTTTTTAGTACATTCCCTAAGCGCTGTTTAGGAAGACATGGAAACGCCCCTATTTTCCTCTCCACGAGGTAGGTATGCAGCCCGGGAGGAGAGGCCGAGCACCTCGCTCTGAACAGATGGCGATTTGCACACTGAGTGCTATTCTGGTGTACTTATTTAGGAAGAAGATCTAAAAATAGACTTGAATAAGCATAACCTGCAAAAATAAGTTGTCAGCTTCTTTTTATCCTGCTGGGTTGAAAACAAAGCTGTCAGCAAATTTCTTCATGTGGAGGAATCTGTATACTTTCTTATTTTAGAGAAAGCCTTTCAGCAGGACTGTAATTGAGTCCCCTTACATCTTTAAGTGTCAACAAATTACCATCTGTTGTTCCAGAGACTCTCAGATTGATGCCCCTGCTCCCTGCTCACTGCTGGGGAACCATTGATGTGCCCTCTGAGGATGGGCCTGGCCCAGACTCTGCCCTTCTCTTTGAGGCACGATGTGTAGCCTTTGTAACAGCAAACAATGGTTCTCCCCAGCCTGGTCCATCAGCGTTGTTTTCTGCAAAATGATCTCACATATACTTCATGCTAACAGAGCGACATACGACCTGAAGGTAAGTCCGACACGGAATGGACCCCTTGTTTCATGCTGCAGAGGGGCTCCTTCGAATGAGAAACCAAATGAAGGTAGAAGTGGTGCCCCCCTGGGTGAAGAGTGATGCACAGACCAGTCCCCAGACTCAGGCTGCTTTCGAGTTCCAATGACCCAGGCCTGAGCAGGCCAATGTTGCCCGGGGCTGCCCACCCGATCCAGAACTTGCTGGTTCTGTGTGTCCAGGTGGGAGCAACCGGGTCTGCCCTGGGAAACAAAGTGAACTGAGTGCTGCTGAGCTCAGCAAAGCCCAGTCCTGCTGGTGTCCCCGAGAGAGGCCCTCTCACCCTGTGTCTTTACCCCAGCACGCCTTCTCCACCTCTGAGCGGCACTTCCAATCTAGCTATCTCTCCCCCCAAACCACACTGTCATCAGTGAGACTTAGGGTTCTGCTGCTTAGAAACTTTCTCCGCTCAGCTTTGACTGTGTTTGAACCTTCCTGTGCTCTCTGGAAAGAATGGAAATAGCTCCCAGTTCCCACCTCCCAGACACATGGGTGTATACACACAGGCACACATCGCATACACTGTGTGCTGAGGATAGAACCTGAGGATGGGGACGTGCCTGAGGACAAAAAGGAAGAAGAGAGAGATGACCAGGGGCTGTGAGGCCTTCAGAGATCTAGACCCTGCCAGCTGAGCAGTTGCAGATGCCTGGGGGTCTAAGAACCAGCAGTTCTAGTGAGTCACCAAGAAGGCCAAGGCCAAGGAGCTGTGAAGTCAGGTGGCTGGACAGAAGATATTAATGACTCCTGCCTTTTCAGTCTCCTGCCGAACTGCCCACCATCAGAAGGTCCTTTTTTAGATGGTGAACTAATTTAATTTGACCTGTTTGTAAAAGGCACTGGAGGCCTGGGGGCTGGGGAGATGTTTTATTTCACACACACGTACACACACACACACACACACACAAAAATAGGTATATGTATTGCATCAGTGGTTCTCCACCTTCCTAATGCCGCAACCCTTTAATACAATGCCTCATGTTGTGGTGACCCCTAATTGTAAAATTATTTGCATTGCTACTTAACAAAAATAATTTTACGGTTGGGGGGTCACCACAACATGAGGAACTGTATTAAAGGGTGTGTCGTTAGGAAGGTTGAGAACCACTGTATTACATGTATGTATATAATAAAATACATGTGCTTATTCTCTTGTTTGTACAATTGTATTATCTTTCGATGGCTACTCTAACAGGTAACTTATATGCCTTCAAACAACACATACTGGAAAGTTGTATTGCTCAGAAGTCTGGAAGGGTCCTCATCGGACTAACAGGCAGGTGTGGGCAGGGTGGGGAAGGTCTCTTCCTTCACCTGTCCAGCTTCCCCTTAAAGCAGCAGCAGGAGGTGGAATTCCCCCCTCTCCCTCACCCACAGTTTAGGGCCCTGTGATCCCACTGGACACACCCAGGTGATCCAGAATAATCTCCCTATTTTAAGGTCAGTGGATTAGCAACCTAAATTCCCCTTTGCATGCAACCTAACTTATTCACAGATTCCAAGGATGCAGGCATGGACATCTTTGGGGGTGAGCATTTGCTTATACATACACCTTAGTTTATTAAGCCCAAGAAGGGCTAGGAAAGCCAGACAGCTCTGGTCACTTTGTAGTGATTTTCATTCCAGCTAGAAACATTCACTTTCATTTCTGTAGCCATAATTCCTATCGTTCTCAGCTCTAGTTTAAAATTTAAATTAATTCAATCTTACTCATTTCATATCATGGCTTTTCCATTTGTATGCTCTTGATTGATCAGGCAATTTTATTTTAGTTTTCCTAGAAGCATCTGTATTTCTTGAAATCTGGCAGTTTTGAAAATACATGTCTATTGTCTTGAACTAGAGTGATGACGTAACTGATCCTCAAAGTCTCAGCACTCTTTTTTCCTCTCTGGTGACTTACTCTACTAGTGTTATGCATTGCTGTAAGGTGTCAGTTGTGCTCAGAATCCTTGATTGGAAGCCACTAAATTTTTGTCACAGTAGAAAACTGATCCTGCCGTGTTGGTGATGGCCAGTTCTGGGAATCCCCCAAGCCCAGCTACATTCCACATAAGTGTGGGGTATTTCAGTCACACCCACAGGCCCTTCCTCCTAAGCCCCCAGTCTGGGGTGGACTCCAGCTCTGTCCACTGCTCCACTCCCTCCCCAGCCCAAGGAGGGAAAGGCCAGGGCAGCCCTGTGAGGTTTAGCCCAGCTATGACTCATCTGTGGTGGAGGGGACCCTTAAAACAAGGTGCCCAAGGTGTCCTATTCCCAGGCCATCCTGGTCGGGCCTTGTCTTCTTTCTTTTTTATTGTCTTTACTGTCTCCTGTGGCAAATCTGTTTGTGCGCAACACGGGAGGGGGGGTCTCGGGTGGTCCTTCCCTCCAAGACAAGTCCGCCCTGGGGTGAGGGGCTTCCTCCCTGAGAGGCAGGATCTCTCCCTGGGTAGCTGAAGTGCAAGGGGTGTATTATGGATTGGGGTACGTCTGTCTCTGAACACAGGGTGCCAGGTTGAGCCGCTTTCTTACTCTGAGCACAGTTGGTATTTTATTTTCCTGTTGTTGCTCTTTTGTGGGAATTTAACTTGTAAAGTTTAGAGGAAGAAGATTTTATCAACTCCCAGAGCACAGGAGAGTAGAGCTCAGTCTTAAGTTCCCAAGGAGGGGGTCTGAGCATCTGGGAAAATCCACATCTGCGAAGGCGAATGGTGAACTCCGGGACGGAGCGTTTCCCCTGGGGGTTTTAATTCCTCCCTTCCTGCATCTTCCCAGAAACTCCATCTTTCCAGCCTTCTGTGCAGGCTACATTCACTTTGTATTTGCTCCTGTTTCTTCCTCTTGTGAGACAGAAGATGTCTTTCTAATACATTGAAGGGAAGATTTTAAATTGTTTCCCGTTTCCTCTAGCTTATAGGAATGAACTTCACCTGAAGTGTTTACAGCCCCATCCCCCAGCAAGCAGGCTCATCAGGGCACGTCCTCTGTACAAGCAGACAAACCACATTACACAGGGGTCGTGGAATCCTAGGATGGGAACTCAACCTGCCTCTGCCATTTATTGACTGATGGCTCAGGACGTATCTTGTATCCCCAAACTACAGTTTTATTTTTTTTGATTTAACAAAAAAGAGGTGGTAATAATAGGACCTAACGGCTGCAGTGTACAGGAGCTGCGTCCTAAGACTGGGAGAGCTCCTAGTGTCAGCCCCTGGGGAGGGAGTCAGAGGGCCTGTGGTGCGGTCACAGGGGGCTGCCACTGACCTTGCTAGGAGCTCTGAGTAGACCAGCTTTTCAGAGGGCTTCAAGTTTGGGCAAGGGGCTTTATGCCCACCCTGCCCAGTCACCGGGTGCATTGCATGTCGTGGGACACACGCTTCTTGCACAGGCAACTCCCTGAGAGAGGATGGCCGGTACCAGAGGCCAGCAACCCCCACACTGAGAATAAATAAATCCGTCCTGAAAGGGGTTCCTGGGTGGCACACTCAACACCCTGACAAGCAGGGAGATGCCGATACCAGCCCTGGACCTGTGGCAGGTATAGCTACTCCTAGGATGGTGCTGTCAAAGCAGGGAGCAAATGCCCTGAGCCCTCCTCACTCCCTCCAGTCTCCTCCGATCCACTCCGTGCCCTGTCTGGAAGGCAGAGAGCACCGGAGCCCGGGCTGTGCAGCCATGGTGTTGGGACAGAAGGTGGGTCTGGGATCAAGGCAGCCAGCACCCCTCTCCTCTCTCCCAGACCCCGTTTCTGGTCCTTAGGCTTCTCAGCTGGGAAGGGGTGCTGCCTCCACAGCAGCTGAGGCCACTGAGGCCACTGAAGGGCTTCCATCTAGAGAGCTGCTGATACAACAAAGTCCCTGCATCTGGCTGGGCCCAGTGCTTCTGTCTGAGCCGGGACATTGATGATGCACCCAGGTCACCTTTTCAACCCAAAGCTGCATTTTCTCATTTTTTACTTCATCCATAGGACGTTATTCCTTAACATTTTACTTCTTGGGGGTGGAGATGCAAGACCTTTCCTAAAGTCATTTCAATTTTTTTTTTTTTTTTTTTGAGACAGAGGCTCAATCTGCCATCCTCAGTGGAGTGCTGGGGCGTCACAGCTCACAGCAACCTCAAACTCCTGGGCTCAAGCAATCCTCCCACCTCTCAACCTCCTGAGTAGCTGGGACTACAGGCACCCACCACAATGCCTGGCTAGTTTTTCTGTTTTTAGTAGAGATGGGGTCTTGCTCTTGCTCAGGCTCATCTTGAACTCCTCAGCTCAAGTCATCCACCTACCTGCCAAGGTGCTCCTGGAGCACTGGGATTACAGTGGTGAGCCACTATACCCAGCCTCGTTTTAAACTTTTACTAATAGGAAGCCTTCCCTCTAGAAAGAAAAAAGTGACTTTTCTTCGGAGACACTGGAGGCCTTAGAAACGTTAAATAACAGTATAAGGAGTTGCTGGACCAGACAAGGGCTTTCAGCAAAGGGGTAGGAAGCCCCTCTCCTTCTGGCTTGCAAGGTACACAGCTGATTCTCTGGGCCAGCACTTCATTCTCGGTAAAGGCTGCCAGTGGCATTGGTGGCCTAAACCTTCAGGCCTTCCACGGTGACTGCTATGAGAAGTGGCTCCTGGGGCATCTTGGCTGTCTGGGAGGTGGGAAGGAGGGAGCTGCAGGTGCTGGCAAGTAGCAAGGACTGTTGGGAATGGGGTGAAAGTCACTCATCAGGGGCACAGGGGGCTGCATGTAACCCAGGTTCTCGTGTATGACATTTAAGAGTGTGAATGATTCTATCTTCTAAATGGTTTTATGAATCATTTGGAGGAGGGTTGACTTCTGTTATGGAATTTTTGAAATGGTATCTCTCAAACTCTGAATTATCTAAGTATCTCTGGATTTTTCTCTTTCTACGCTACAGTTAAGCAGAATTCTCCTTAGAGCATCAGCCAGTCCTATTATGAAGTACAATTTGTTTTTTTATGATTTAGTCTTGAGGGCAAAGCAGACAGACTCCCTGGACTGCCTTTTCCTGCCCCCCTGCTGGGCTCACTGGGGACACCTCCTTGGTGATGTGAGTGCATTGTCACCATGGGATGGAAGCCACCTGGCAGGATTCCCTCAGGGCTATGTGCATCTGTTTCTCTGAGTGCTGAGTGTTTCTCTGGGTCAGCAGAGTGCCTTCAGGCACAGAGGAGGCTGGTGGCATTTCAGTCATTGCTGTGTAACAAACCATCCCAAAACACAATGCTTGACACAGCACAACTTTTTCTTTCTTGAAATTCTGTGGATCAGAATTTGGACAGGGCTTAGCTGGGCACTTGCAGTGCTCTGCTTGATGTTGGTGGGGGCTGCTCCCATGGCTGTATTCAGCTAGGGGCTCTACCGAGCTGGAATGGCCAAGTTTCCCATCCTCCAGGGCCCCTCCACATGACCTTAGTCACTCAGAGGTCTAGGCTGGCTGCCTGTGGCCTGGCTCTAACTGGGAGAAAGTGGAAGCTCAAAGCCTCTGAAGGATTAGGCTCAAAAGGCCCAGAAGGCCACTTCTACCACATTCTATTGGACAAAGAGGAGCAGGGGAGATGCTAGGTTCCCAGAGCCAGAGCAGAGGGTGAAATGAGATGCATAAACTCAGCACGATGCACTGAGCCTCGCATTAGGAAATGTCCCGTGCATGGCAGCTGTTGGCCTTGCTGTGCCCCTTCAGTCTTTAGCTAATGCTCCTGGTGCACTCACCTCTAGAGAGCAGGCTGTGGAAGGTGGGCAGGGCCCAACATCAGTGGCACTTCTTGGTCACTTTAAATCCAGAGACAATGTCCTGCAGCTCCACGCCCCACATGCAGAAGAAGGGCAGATCCTGGCCCAAAGTTCTGCAATCCCCCAAATGGTGCAGGGCCCTTCTGCATGCATTTGCTATCTTCATCCTGCCTGGTCTTGGCCCAGGAGTGGCGGCCCAGCCTCACCCCAGGCAGGGGGAGGGGTGCTTGGCCAAGGTGGGGGTGTCACATCACATCACTGGGCTTACCTGGATCGCAGGGAATGAAATGGCCCTGATTGGCACGGGGGCTGAGGGTGAGATTGCAGACCTAGGAATAAATTCACATGGGCCCCTTTACATCCCTATTCTTCCCAGTTCTTGGGCCACTGGAGCTGCCCCACCTGCTCATGACCACCTGGTCCTTCCCTTCCCTTTGCTCCTCTCCCAGGGCGTCTGATGTTCTGAGCAGAGAAGTTCATCCTTTTTCTTATTGCCTTAAGACATGACACTCACCCTCCACCCCTTTCCCTACAACTCCCCTCTTATTTCTTAGGGCTTATCTGGGTATATCCTGCTCCTCCCAGAGGGTTCTAACAGCTGTTAGCTACACCACAGGAGGTTCACCACTGGAGTTGCTCACTCAGCTGGGAAAGTCAGCGTGGCTCCCTGGAGGAAGAGGATCTGCCCACAGCTGATTGGGGTGGGTACCCAGTTGGGGGGCAGCTTCTGAGGGAAAGGAGGTTTGTTCAAGGAGACCCTCGTGTAGAACGCCTCACCCCTGGCTGCACAGTGCAGGCCCCAGGGGAAGGTTCTGGACATACCCCCACCCAGGCCGCCTAAACCAGCTGTAGCCCCTTTAGTGGGTATTTTTAACCTCCCAAGATATTGTCATGGTATAGCCAGTGACCATGACTGGTAATCAATGACTTACCAGAGTCATTGATTCAGTGAATGAAAGTGTGTTAAGATTTTAGTCAGCTAACACTTTCTAAAAGCCCAACTACAGACAGGAAGGTGCTAGGTTCCCAGGATGTGGAGGTGTCCAGGGCTTACCGCCAGCCTGTGGGAGCCCCCAGCCCTGCGTCCTGCCAACTAACTGGCCAGGCTCCCTGGGAAAAGACACACCTGAATTTAGCACATCACAGGCTTCTCTGATTAATGAAATAAAGGATTTGAGACTAAAAAGTCAACAGGAAGATGGTGCAGGTCTAACTTCACACACCCTCAGCTGGCTCAGGAACACGAGGGAGACTGAGTGGTGGACGGTGTCCACCTGGGCATTGTGACTATAAGACAAGCAATGACACTCTTAGTGGGTAGTGTGTCCTAGGAGTTATGGAGAATGTATTCACATTCTTATTTTAGGAGCAGCAGAACTGAAAATAGAAATCAAAAACTTGAGAGAGAGGGAAATGGTGGTTGGGGGGGACAAGAGGAAAACGGAGCGGGTAGGGAAGCTGCATGGAATTCTTAGAGCTTCATGTGCTGGGTGGAAAGTTGAAGTCATGCAGATAGGCAGATCTCTCTTTCTTTCCCATAATTAATTATAGGTTGCATAGTCAGGGTGTGGGCTGGGTGTATTCCTTTTATTTTTCAAAACCATGTTTGACAGCTCCAGGCTCTTGGGATTGCATCAGGATCTCAGGTGCGCTGGGTTGTGTCACTGCCTCGTTACAGGTGGCGTTTCCTCAGTGAGCCCTTTACATCATCTCGTCGGGAGAAGGGAAAGCCCAAAGCACTGCCTCTTAAGGAAAAAACCTAACTCTTTCATTTCATAAAGTAATAACCTTAAAGATAAAAATACAAACAAAAAAAAAAA
>NW_003852483.1:1355211-1368781 GCF_000181295.1 Otolemur garnettii
CGCCATTCCCCACTTAAAATGCTACACGCCCCTGTGTGTAGTGGTCTGCAGAACAAATACTTCTGTTGTGGGTTTGAATCCAGGCTGCCTGGCTTCAGCATTCAACTTAGGTAAGTCACGTGGCCGGTACCTGCCTCAGTTTCCTGATCTGTGCAATGGAGATAACAACAGTAACCCACCTGATAGGATCAAAAAGTGCCCAGAACAGGCCTGGTAGGGAGAACTTAGTGCTGCTGTCACTGTCACCACCATTATCCTGACTTTAGCCTGTGCAAAAGACACATGCACACACATGTGCACACACACACCAGGGGACACACATGCATAAACTTTTCAGAGTTATTTTTGATTATTTTGATTATTCTGTTATTGTTTGCAGGAAAATTCTACTGATAACAAATCGTATCTCTAGAATTCTGGATTCTCTAAATATCTCTGGATTTTTCTTTCTACCCCACAGTTAAGCAGAAGTTTTTTCTTCTCTCTCTCTCTTTTTAGAGTTTCAACCAGTCCAATTAAGAGGTAAAATGTGTTGGTCTTGAAAGTGAGGCAGCCAGCCCCCTGGAAGTCCTCCCCTGGCTGCCCTCTTCCTACCCTCCTCTGGGCTTGCTTAGAGCATCACTGGGGACATCTCGTGGATAATGTGAGTGTGCTGTCCCTGTCCGAGTGTGAGCCACCTTGAAGGACTCTGTGATGGATGCCTTTTTTTCCCCTCCAACAATACTATGACACTCTGTGTAGAGGTCTGTAGCTGTGAGCTGCCACTTCATAACATGTCATGAGTGTTTTCCGCAGTTGGTGGCTGTATGCTGTCCCACAGGCTACCACTCTTCTTAGCTGCTCCTCCCTGGGCGGACACAGGTTTGTTCTGAGGGGTCACTGCTGCATTCTTACTGTTGCAGGCCTTGCTCCGTGTTTTAATTTTCTCAGATACTGTTAAATTCCTCTCCCAGATTCGTGCTGATTTGTCTTCCTGCTAAGAGCACCTCTGTCTCAACGTCCTGGCCAGGAGCAGACACAGACGCTGGACTCTGTCCCCCTGATCCTTGAGAAATGTTTTCTCATTGTTTAATTTTAATTTCCACAAGTATTATTTATGTAAAGGATTCTCATTTATCTTGTGCAATGTGTAAGTGCCACTGCGAACAGTGTCAATAATTCTTTGGCCTTTACAGTTCGTTTAATAGCTAAATCTTTTTTGCACAAACAAAAACATGTACAGACATTCCACAGCCTACTCAAACCAGTAATTTGCCAAATTAGCACATTTAGGTAAAGAAGAATTACAAACTTGGAACCTTAATACTGTTTCAAATAGTATTTTTTGAATTGCTCGTCCTACAAACCAAATAATTAAGTGTTAAGTTATTCATTCAAAACCTGTTCACTGTTTGTGTCAGGCTCATACTATTTGTAGGCTTTTGGGGGTAAACAAAATTTTCTAGAAATCCCTGCCCATGATCAGATGTTCTGTGAAGTTTCTATTCGGTTGAGGGGACTCACTTGGGGATCCAGAGGGCCACATGTGGCCTCAAGGCTGCAGGTATCCCCCCTTGGATCCCAGATCACATCTGCATGGGTGCCTGGGATGAAGGCCACACAGCAGATGCAGGTGATGGTGGTCACTGTGTGCTAGAGCCCACAATGGCTCTGACATGCTCCATGTCCCCACCTGCCACTGTGACTACAGCTACACAGGGCTGGTGGGTGGATGCAGCCTAAGGATCACAGCCCCCACTCTGATGCCCCCAGTGGCCCTGGGACAGGATCAGCAGACACAGATCTATGGACACGCCTCATGGCCCCTGAGCTGTTCTTTATCCAGGTGGGAAGAGGAAGCCAAGGGTGTTGCCCTGCCCACGGTGCCTGTGTAGCTCACTTCCCACTCCTCCAAGGGAAGCTCTGGAGAGCCACATCAGGCCCCCACTATCCCTGGCGTCCATGCACTGAGGTCCCACTCAGGTCAGTCTCTAGTTTGCCCCTGCTGAGTCTGGGCCTAGGCCAAATGGCCAGCTGAGCTGCAGGAAGGGCCTCCTGTGTGAGAGTGTGTGTGAATGTGTGTAAGAATGTAAGTGTGTGTGTATGCGTGTTTGAAAGTATGTGTGTGTGAATGTATGAAAGTGTATGTGTCTGTGAATGCGTATGTGTCTGAGAGTGAGAGTGTATGTGTGTGTGAATGTGTGAGAGTGTGTCTATGAATGTGTGAGTGTGTGTATGAGTGTGAGAGTATGTGTGAGAGTGTGTGAATGTGTGTGAGAATGTATATGTGTGAATGCATGTGTGAATGAGTGTGTATTGTGTTAGTGTGACAGGATATGTGTGTTAGAGTGTGTGTGAATGTGAGTAGGTGAGTGTGTGTGTGAGTGTGTGAGAGTGTGTGTGAATGTGTGAGAGTGTGTCTATGAATGTGTGTGTATTAGTGTGAGAGTATGTGTGAGTGTGTGTGTGAATGTGAGTAGGTGAGTATGAGTGTGTGTGTGTGAATGTGAGTTATGTGTGAGATAGTGTGTGAGAGAGTATGTGTGAGTGTGTGTGTGTGAATGTGAGTTATGTGAGTGTGAGATAGTGTGTGAGAGAGTATGTGTGAGTGTGTGTGTGTGAATGTGAGTTATGTGAGTGTGAGATAGTGTGTGTGAGTGCTGGCTGTGAAACTGCTGGCTGTGCTGTGTGTTCTCTCTGAGGTCAGCCGTGCCCAGGATCCTCCTCGCACCCTTCTCATGGCCTGAGCTCCCCTTCCCCCTTTCCCAAAGTTGGCAGCTCAGACATCCCCCTGCCAAACCATAGAGATCAGACGGGCCGTTTCCTGGCAAACACCTTCCAGGGCCGGACTTCACGGGCTGCAAGCTGGGTTTATCACGAAATCAAATATTGCATTGAAGTTTCCTGGGTTTTGATTGTTCTCACGAAGGTGGCAAAGATGGGGTTGGCGGGTTTCGGAGGAATGGAAGCAGGTTGTGGTCTGTTAACTTTGTAAAATAAAACTTTCTGGGAAATCGAAAATAGACAACAAATAGGAAACAGAAAACCTGATCACCAGCAGGTAAGTGATGGCAGGACCTGGGGCTGCTACCAGCTCCCTGCAAACCACACAAAAAAGAAAGAGCATGTTATTTCCAGTCTGCTCCGTAGGAGAAGCTTGGCACTAAGGCAAATGAAAGAAGTCGGAAGCTCCCTTGTAAGATCTGAGCAGAGAAGGGTCGCTGTGTCTGGGGTGTGCCCAGGCCCACAGTACTGCTGTAGGCGTGTCCAACCCAGCAGCAGAGCCACAGCTGGCCCCTGTGCGCCATGGCTCCCTTCCTCCTGGCCACCCCCTAGAGTCCTCTCTCTGCCTTGGCGTTATTCCAGCAGGTCACGCTGCCCAGGCAAGCATCTCCTGCCGTCTTCTGGGGCACTGACCAAAACCCCTCTCTTTTTCACTCATATAAGCTTAGGGACAACGTTGGAGTCTTTAAAATCCATTTTAAACATTGACTGTAACATCTGACACCCCTAGAACTGCCACAGAGCCACACTCCAGAGCTGATGTCCGGCATCACTGGGTTGCAAACAGCCTGTGGGCAAGAACCAATTCTTTTTGGCTTTTCCCGTCCGCCTTGGACCAATGCTTTGGTAAAACACAGCAGTTGGGGATTATTAAATGCAGGCCTATGCTCTATGCCACAGAGCATGAGATGCCTAAGCTTCTGGCTGCGCCCTCCTAAAGGCTCACTCTGCTTCACGGAGCAGAGCCCAGATACTCCACGCATGTACCTATTTCAGCCACCAACAACCTTTTAATTTTTTCTATAAATTGCTGGGGCTGTCAAACTGCCAGCCATAGAGCCATTGGTCAGACCACGCATCCTGACTTTCAGCCAGAATACTGTCACTGTGGTCTCTCCCTTCCTTAGGAGGACACGTGATGGGGTTGACTTTTGGGCATCACATGCCCCTGGCCAGCTCATACAGAGTTGCTTGTGGAACTGAGTTTTATTCTCTGGGTAACACGCTGATTGTTAATCACTGCAGGCCTTCATTTTACTATCACAGACGTTCTGAGCATGAAGGTCACATAGCGACTCCATGGAGACCAGGACAAGAGCATCTGTCACAAGAGAAACTGTAGCGCCTTCTTCAAAGAATTCCCATGAACGCCTTAGGAAATCCTGCTCTACATGCTGGTTCGCACAGTAAGGGCCTGTTTTTCTCCTTGCATTTTTTCTGTATCATTCTTCACCTACAAGTCCCTTTCCAACGCTGTAATTTTTCCAGAGTCCTAGTTACTATAATTGGATTTCTGCTAAACTGATAATTTGGTGTTCCATGTTTCTTTGCCCAGACTTAGGGTTTTTTTCTATTTTTTAAAAAATAATTTATTATCAAATCTGGCAAGCTCTTATAACACATCATGGCATGAAGTTTGACATTGTTAGGTTGGGAGTTAAAGCGGGTTCTCATTGGCTTTTGTGAGTCATTTCTGTCACAGCAGAGCTGGCATATGCTTTGAGATGCTCCTGAGAGTGTGAACTGGTTAACTTCAGTACCTTTTTTTTTTTTTTTGCAGTTTTTGGCTGGGGCCAGGTTTGAACCTGCCACCTGCAGTATATAGGACCGGCACCCTACTCCTCTGAGCCATAGGCATGGCCCATAACTTCAGTGCTTTAAAGGAGTGCTTTTTTTGGGTAGGGGGCAGCAATGTTTTCTTATGTTTTGGTGTGAGGTTATGCTGGTCCCATAAAACAGGTGTTCGGGACGTGTTTCCCCTTCCTGTTTCCTGGTGGCATTACTTCTTTGAATGTTGGATGGAATTCAGTTGTGAAACCATCTGGGCTGAGAAGGTTTGTGATGACAAATTCAATTTCTTTGATGAATTTATTCACATTGTCCCTTTCATCTTGTGTAAATTTTGGTAAATTGCACTTTTCATGGAATTTGTCTACTTACTAAGTTGCCACGTCGCTTGGCATAAAGTTATTCACAAAATTGGCTTATTGTCTTTTTGATATCTATAACATCTGAAATAATAACCAGTCATCTTTCATATCTGATATTTGTGATTTGTATTCTTTTTTAATTAAATCATATCTGTATACATTAATGCATTTATGGGGTACAATGTGCTGATTTTATATACAATTTGGAATGCTTACATCAAAATGGTTAACACAGCCTTCACCTCACTTAATCATTGTGTTAAGACATTTATACTCTACACTTAATGGATTTGACATGTACCCTTGCAATATGCACCATAGTTGTAGTCCCCCCACTTACCCTCCCTCCATCCA
Source organism: Otolemur garnettii (assembly GCF_000181295.1). Classification (NCBI taxonomy): domain Eukaryota; kingdom Metazoa; phylum Chordata; class Mammalia; order Primates; family Galagidae; genus Otolemur; species Otolemur garnettii. The sequence goes on from NW_003852483.1 coordinate 1,360,479, forward strand.
ACCTCCCCCCTTCTCTCCCCTTCCTCTTCTCTCCTTCATCCTGGGCTATAGTTGTGTTTTATCTTTCATGTGAAAGTGTGGGTGATAATACACTCGTTTCATAATAGTACTGAGTACATTGGATACTTTTTCTTCCATTCTTGAGATACTTTACTAAGAAGAATATTTTCCAGCTCCATCCATGTAAACGTAAAAGAGGTAAAATCTCCATCTTTTCTTAAGGCTGCATAATATTCCATGATGTACATATACCACAATTTATTAATCCATTCATGGATTGATGGGCACTTGGGCTTCTTCCATGACTTAGCAATTATGAATTGGGCTGCAATAAACATTCTGGTGAAAATATCTTTGTTATAGGGTGATTTTTGGTCTTCTGGATATATACCTAGAAGAGGAATTACAGGATCAAATGGCAGGTCTACTTTTAGATCCATAAGTGTTCCTCAAACTTATTTCCAAAAGGAATGTATTAGCTTGCATTTCCACCAGCAGTGCAGAAGTGTTCCCTTCTCTCCACATTCACACCAACATCTGTAGTTTTGGGATTTTGTTATGTGGGCTACACTTACTGGAGTTAGATGATATCTCAAAGTGGTTTTGATTTGCATTTCTCTGATGATTAAAGATGATGAGCATTTTTTCATGTATCTGTAGGCCATGTGCCTGTCTTCTTCAGAGAAGCTTCTGTCCAAGTCTCTTGCCCACATGAAATGAGATCACTTGTTCTTTTTCTTATTAATAAGTTTGAGTTCTCTGTGGATTCTGGTTATCAAACCTTTATCAGAAACATAACCTGAAAATATCTTTTCCCATTCTGAGGGCTGTCTGCTAGCTTTATTTACTGTGTTCTTGGCTATGTAGAAGCTTTTTAGTTTGATCAGATCCTAGTAATTTTTGGTGTTGCTTCTTCAATTGCTCAGTGGTCCTCATAAATAATTCTCCCAGGCAAATTTCTTCAAGTGTTTCTCCTGCACTCTCTCCAAGTATCTTTATAGCTTCATGTCTTAAATCTAAATCTTTTATCCAGTGAGAGTCAATTGTTGTTAATGGTGAAAGGTGTGGGTCCGGTTTCAGTCTTCTACAAGTCGCCAGCCAATTCACCCAATACCATTTGTTAAATAGGTAATATTTTCCCCATGTTTTTGATGGGCTTATCAAAGATCAAATGATGATAAGTGTCTGGGTTCATCTCTTGGTTCTCTATTCTGTTCCATACATCTACCTCTCTATTTTTGTGCCAGTACCATGCTGTTTTGATCACTATAGATTTAGAGTCAAGTCTGAAGTCTGGTAGTGTGATTTATCCTGATTTGATTTTATATCTGAGTAATGTCTTGGCTATTTGAGATTTAAAATTAAGTGGTATTTTTTCCAGATCTTTAAAGTATAGCAGTGGTGCTTTAATAGGGATTGCATTAAATTTGTATATTGCTTTGGATAGTATGGACATTTTAATAATGTTGATTCTTCTCAGCCATGAGCATAGTATGTATTTTCATTTGTTAACATCTTCAGCTATTTCTTTTCTCAGAGTTTCATAGTTCTCTTTATAGACATCTCTCATGTCCTTTGTTAGATAAATTCCCCCAAATTTCATCTTCTTTGGCACTACTGTAAAAGGAATAGAGTCCTTGACTGTTTTTTCAGCTTGACTATTATTGGTATATATAAAAGCTACTGCTTTGTGAGTATTGATTTTGTATCCTGAGACACTACTGTATTCCTTGATCACTTTTAAGAGTTTCCTAGTTGAGTCCTTGGGGTTTTCCAGGTATAAGATCATGTCATCTGTGAAGAGTGAAAATTTGATCTCTTCTGAACCTATCTGGATACACTTGAGCACCTTCTCTTGCCTGATTGTGATGGCTAAGACTTCCATTAAATGTTAAAAAGCAGTGGAGACAATGGGCATCCTTGCCTGGTTCCTGATCTGAATGGAAATGTTTTAAATTTTACTCCATTCAATATGATACTGGCTGTGGGTTTGCTGTAGATGGCTTCTATCAGTTTAAGAAAAGTCCCTTCTATACCTATTTTCTTAAGTATTCTGATCATGAAAGGATGCTGGATATTATCAAAAGCTTTTTCTGTATCAATTGAGAGAATCATATGGTCTTTGTTTTTTAATTTTGTTTAGGTGATGTATTATATTTATAGATTTATATATATTGAACCAACCTCGAGACCCTGGGATAAAACCAACTTGGTTCTGGTATATAATTTTTTTGATGTGTTGCTGGGTTCTGTATGCTAGGATTTTATTGAATATTTTTGCATCTGTATTCATTAAAGATATTGGTCTATAATTTTCTTCCTTGATGGGTCTTTTCCTGGTTTGGGGATCAGGGTGATATTTGCTTCATAGAATGTGTTGGGAAGTATTCCTTCTTTTTTGATGTTTTGGAAGAGGTTATGTAATATAGGTACTAGTTCCTCTTTAAAGGTTTGGTAGAATTCTGATGCTAAACCATCTGGTCCCAGACTTTTCTTTTTTGGGAGATTTTGTATAGTTGATGATATTTCAGTACTTGATAAAGGACTATTCAACACTTCCAATTCTTTCTGGCTGAGTCTAGGAAGGTGGCATGCTTCCAAGTATTGGTCTATTTCCTTCATATTTTCATATTTCTGAAAATAGAGTTCTTTATAGTATTCATTAAGGATTTTTTAAATTTCTGAGTTGTCTGTTGTTATTTCACCTTTCATTTCTGATTGATGATATTAGGAATTTTACTTTTCTGTTTCTGGTTAGGTTAGCCAAAGGTTTATCAATTTTGTTATTCTTTTCAGAAAACCAACTTTTTGATTTATCGATCTTTGAATGATTCTTTTGTTTTCAATTTCATTTAATTCTGCTCTAATTTTGGTTATTTCTTTTCTTCTGCTGGGCTTGGGGTTGGGTTGGTTTTTCTTTTCCAGTTCCTTGAGATGTCCCATTAAGTTGTTGACTTCCTCTCTTTCTATTCTTTTGAGGAGGGCTTGCAGCACTATAAATTCCCCTCTTAAGACTGTCTTTGCAGTATCCCACAGGTTCTGATAATGCATGTCTTCATTATTGTTTTGTTCCAAAAATTTGGTAATTTCTTTCTTAATCTCATCTATGACCCAGCTGCAATTCAGCATAAGATTATTTAGTTTCCATGTCTTTGTGTGGGTATGAAGATTCCTGTTGTTATTGAGTTCAAATTTTATTCTGTTATGGTCCAAGAAAATATAAGGAATAATTTCTATTCTTTTAATTTGCTGAGGTTAGACTTGTGACCTACAAGATGTGATCAATTTTGGAGGATATTTCATGGGCTGATGAGAAGAATATGTATTCGGCTTTGTTAGGATGAAATGTTCTGTAGATGTCTGTTAAGCCCATTTGTTGTGTGGTGAAGTTTAAGCCCAAAATTCCTTTGTTTAGTTTATAAACTGCCAAAGATGTGTTAAAATCTCTGACTATTATGGAGCAGGAAGATATCAAATTGTTCATGTTTGTTAGAGTCTCCTTTATAAATTGAGAAGCATTCTGGTTGGGTACATAAGTATTTATAATTGAAATGTCTTCATGTTGAGTGATTCTTTTGACAAATATGAAGTGACCATCGTTTCCTTACTTTTGTTGGTTTAAAGCCTACTGTATCTGTGAATAAAATTGCAACCCCTGCTTTTTTTTGATTTCTGTTTGCCTGAATTATTGATGACCATCCCTTCACCCTTGAGTCTATTTTTATCCTTTAAGGTAAGATGAGATTCTTGTACACAGCAGATATCTGATCTGAGTTTATGTATCCAGTCAGCCAACCTGTACCTCTTTAGAAAACAATTTAAACCGTTCACATTAATTGAGAGAATTGATAAGTTTGGTAGTGTTTTGGGTGTCAAGTTTTTTGAAAGTCCAGCGGATGTTTTTAATCCTTTCGCTACTGTGGAAGTTGGGTTGTTCAAAAATTTCTGAGTGAGTTTACTTTGGTGGTAGAGTTTTGTGCTGGTCATTGTTCAGGATGGGTCAGAGAATATCCTGAAGAACTGGTTTAGTTATGGCAAATTTCTTCAACATGTGTGTGTCATTAAAGTATTTGATTTTGCGATCACAAATGAAACTCAGTTTAGCAGGATATAGGATCCTGGGCTGAAAGTTATTTTGTATTAGGAGATTGTAGGTCAATGACCATCCTCTTCTGGCTTGAAAAGTTTCAGCTGAGACATTTGCAGTCATTTTAATATTCTTCCCCTTGTGGGTTATGATTTTCTTACCTCTGGCTGCATGCAGAATTTTCTCCTTTACATTAACTTTGGCAAAGTTAATTACAATATGTGCGATGCTTTATTTGGATTGAGTCATGCTGGGGTTCTGAAACTGTCTGCTATCTGAATTTTTGTAACTCTTGCCATGCTTGGGAAATTCTCCTCAATTATATCTTAGAATAGAGCATTGGTGCCTTTTGGACCATCCTCTTCTCGGGAATTCCTATAAAGCAAATATTTGCTCTTTTGGAGGGGCCCCACAACTCTCTCAGGGAATGATCCATTTTTGCTCTCCATTTTTCTACCTCTTTGAGCCTTTGGGAGCATTCAAAAGGTTTGTCTTCAATGTCAGTGATCCTTTCTTCAGCCTGCTCCATTCTGTTACTGAGGGATTCTACTATATTTCTCAGATCTTTGAAGGCTGCAAATTCTTGCCTCAATGTGTCAAAATCTTTGGAGATTTTGTCTTTGAATTCATTGAATTCTCAAGGCATCTTTTGAATTATTCCTTGAATTTCTAATTCCAACTTTACTTCCATTCTATTGTGATTTGTCTTCTGTTACTGTTTTTTTCTTGATTAACTAGTTATGAGTTTACCTATTTTGTTGTTTTTAAAGGACTAGGATTTAGCTTTGCAATTTATTCCTATTTTTTTTCTATTTTGTTGATTTCAGTTCTTTCCTTCCACTTTGGGATTACTTTGCTCTCCTCTTTTTAGCTTCTTCAGGGGAAATCTGGAATCTTTGGTTGTTGATCTTAGAAGTTTCTTCTTTTCTAAGGTAAGCCTTTGAAAGTGTAAGTCTCCGTACCAGCATTACCTTACTTGGATCGCACACATTTGTGTGTGTGTGTGTGAGAGAGAGAGAGTCTCACTATGTTGCACTTGGTAGAGTGCTGTGGCATCACAGCTCACAGCAACCTCGAACTCTTGGGCTCAAATGACTTGCCTCAGTCTCTCAAGTAGTCGGGATTACAGGCACCTGCCACAATGCCTGGTTATTTGTTGTTGTTGTTGTTGTTGTAGTTGTAGTTGTTATCATTGCTGTTTGGCAGGCCCAGGCAGGGTTTGAACCCTGTAGCCCCCCAGTGTATGTGGTTGGTGCTCTTTGACCACCAACAACACACCCCAGCCAACTCCCTAAATACCCCACCACATATCAAGGTGCTGAGCTACAGGCACTGAGCCAGATCCCACACATTTTGATGTGTTGTATTTTCACTATCTGTCAATTTGAAATATTTTAAAAATTCTTTGTGATTTATTTTTTGAAAAATGCTTATTTAGAAATATATAGGTTAATTTCCAAATATTGGGGGCTTTCCTAAATATGTTAATGGTTTCTTATTTAATTCTGTTTAGGTCAGGGAACCTACTTTGTGTGATTTCAGATCTTTTAAATTCCTGACTATTGTACTATGGCCCGGCATATAGTTTGTCTCAGGGAATTTTCTGTGTGTACTTGAAAAGAATGTATAGTGACACATAAATAACAGTTAGGGTAAGGGAGGTGACAATGGTGTTCACCTCTGTGTGTCTACCTAGTTTTTTCTAATTGACCAATAAGTTGCCAAGAGAGAAGTGTTAAATCTTTTACTTTGTGGAATTATTTCTTCCTCCAATAAGCTAAGCAAATAAAAGGACTTATTCCACCTGATAAAAGGCATCTGCGGAAAAACCTAGAGGTGACACAGTATTTGCTGTTAAAATATTTAGTACTTTCTTCCTAGGATTAGGATCAAGATAAAGAAGTAAGCTTTCTCTCTCTCTCTCTCTTCACTTCTAGGAAACATCATACTGAGAACCTAGTGCTGGCAATAAAATAAGAAAAAGATGTAAAAGGCACAAATATTGCTCGGGAAAAAGTAAAACTATCTCTATTTGAACAGGACCTGATTGTTTACATAGAGAACCTCAAGGAATCTACAAAACTAGTAGTGTAAGTTGCAGGATACAAAAATCAACTGCATATGTATATACTAGGAGAAAAAACCAGGAAGATGAAAATTTTAAAAATTCCATTTATAACATCACCAAATAAAATATTTAAAAAAATATTTAATAGAAGATGCTGAGATCTTCTTCACAGAGAACTATAGAATATCGCTAAGAGGGACATTTAAAAAGGCCTGAAAACATGAAGAGACATTGCTCCAAATCACAATTGGATTAGAAGACTCGGTAGTACTAAGACCTTCATTCTCCCCAATTTGATCTATAGATTTGAGGGAATTTCAATCAAAATTTCAGCAAGATTTTGCATAGAAATTGAGAAGCTAATTATAAAATTTACTTGAAAATGCAGAGACCTAAATTAGTCAAAGTAATTTTTTAAAAGTTGGAGGGCTGACATCACCTTATTTCAAGGCTTCCTGCAAAAGTCACAGTAATTGAATGGTGTGGTCTAGTGAGAGGACAGGAACAGATAGCCCCTGAGCATAGCAGAGATGGTCACAGCCGTTAGTGATACTTTCCCTGCTCCCGGAGACCTGAGCACCCTGGCTGGTGTTATTCACATGATTATATTCCCAGCAAAAGGGATTTTGCAGATTTAATTAAGGTTACTAATCCATTGACCTTAAAAAGTGGGGGAGGTTATCTGGGTGGGCCTAAGCTAAACAGGAGTCCTTTAAAAGCATTTTTCTCTGGCTAGTAACAGAAAAGGAAGTTAGAGAGATTTTATATGAGGTGGTTCTCCAGTGCTGGCTTCAAGATAGAAGGGCTGAGGGACAAGGTCCGGCAAGTGGCCTTTTGGAGCTAAGAGCAACCGGATTGACAGCCAGCAAGAAAACAAGGATGTCAGGGGACTGTGGGGTGCCAACAACGTGACTGAGTTTGGAGGTAGATTGTTTTTCTGAGCCTCCAGATAAGAGCCCTGGACTCTGGCCTTTGGGACTTTAAGCAGGTGAAATCCCTGAGCCCTCCTAGACTTCTGACCTGCAGAACCTCGAGGTAATTAACTGGATGTTGTTTTAAGCTGTTAAGTTTATTATACAGTAATAGAAAGCCAGCACACAGCTGTGATAGTGCAATCTCAGTAATAAACCATTTGGTCTGTTCCCAGTTTTATTGCTGTTTTCTGGAATAATGAGTGTGATTCTATTTTGTTTTTATTTTTTAGTTATGGACAAGGTCTCCATTTCCTAAGCCATTTCGAAAGTTCAGATAGGTCGTGGCCCATATTTTTAGGGGAGCTTCTTCACACTCTTGCTGCTTACAGTGGGGTCCACAGACCAGCAGCCTCAGCCTCTCCAGGAGCTTGAAACATAGAATCATGGCACCCCACCACCACCTCTGCATTTTAGTTAGGTCCGTGGTGATTTGGATGCTCGTTAAAGTTGGACAGGCTGTGTTTTAAGTTGCCCTGAAGTTGTCCAGTGGGTGCTTATGGATTTTAAAACAAAAAGCCTCCCCTCTGTCAGCCAGGTCTAGAGCCTAGCTAGACCTTTGTCCCCATGGTGGGGCTTTTTGTGTTTCAGAGTCTAAATCTCTATCTAGATACCAGGAACTTTTCATCCTTCTGAGTTTCCTCTTGGTTTCTGGACCTTCTCTAGGACCCATGCTCAAATGTGACCAGTGAACACAGCCTACCCCTTGAGGTGTCATGTCTACCTAGCTGGAGTGGGGCCTGCTGCCCCTCCATAGGGGGAGTGAATGTCCTTCCAGTTATGTGTGTTTGAGAAGTCCCTGGGAGAGTGGGCCACAGCAGCTGCAGCCTGACACTGCCATATTTCTAAACCAGAAAGAAGCAAGTCCCCTGTGCCTGCCAGAGGCCTCTTAGGGTCTCTCTGCTGCCTTTGTTCAGGGCCCCGGGAATGGCAAGGGTGGCTCCTTCAGCCACGTGCTGTGGTCAGTGCAGGAGAGTTCAGAGGGCAGTGGGTCAGCGTCCTTGGGCACAGCTCCTCGGGAAATGGGTCAGCATCCTGGGGCAATGGGTCAGCTCCTTCGGGAAGTGGGTCAGCGTCCTCAGGCAGTGGGTCAGCATCCTCAGCAGTGGGTCAGCGTCCGTGTGCACAGCTCCTCGGGAAATGGGTCAGCATCCTGGGGCAATGGGTCAGCATCCTG
>NW_003852483.1:1368927-1369299 GCF_000181295.1 Otolemur garnettii
GCAGTGGGTCAGCGTCCGTGTGCACAGCTCCTCGGGAAATGGGTCAGCATCCTGGGGCAATGGGTCAGCATCCTGGGGCAATGGGTCAGCTCCTTCGGGAAGTGGGTCAGCGTCCTCAGGCAGTGGGTCAGCATCCTCAGCAGTGGGTCAGCATCCTCAGCAGTGGGTCAGCGTCCGTGTGCACAGCTCCTCGGGAAATGGGTCAGCATCCTCAGGCAGTGGGTCAGCGTCCTCAGGCAGTGGGTCAGCGTCCTCAGGCAGTGGGTCAGCATCCTGGGGCAATGGGTCAGCGTCCTCAGGCAGTGGGTCAGCATCCTCAGCAGTGGGTCAGCATCCTCAGGCAGTGGGTCAGCATCCTCAGCAGTGGGTCAG
>NW_003852483.1:1369640-1423646 GCF_000181295.1 Otolemur garnettii
GCAGTGGGTCAGCGTCCTCAGGCAGTGGGTCAGCATCCTCGGCAGTGGGTCAGCGTCCGTGTGCACAGCTCCTCGGGGTGCGCCTCTTCACCGTCTCTCCCATCTCTCCTGCCACAGACACACATCCCCAGGAAATGGACCCACTCTCTCCTCTGGGTTGTCACTTGGGCTGTTTGCTCTACCTGAGAAGCCCCTGCATCTTGCTTTCCCTCAAGCCTTTGCAGTTTTGGCCAGGGCTGGGTTTGAACCCACCACCTCTGGCATATTGGGCCGGCGCCTTACTCCTTTGAGCCACAGGCGCCACCCTACCCTCAAGCCTTTGTCTACTTTTTAGACACCCCCTGAGATGCTAATTCTTCCAGGAAGCTTTCCTTGACTCCCCCTCCCTCCCGATGTTCATTTCCACAGTGCTTCAGTTACCTGTTGCAGCACAAAACCATTCCAAATTCAGATGCTTTGCTCATAGTTCTGCAGGCCTGGAAGTTGGCCAGGCCTGGCTGGGCACTTTTTACTTGGGGTCTTCTATATATCCCCAGTCTGATGTCAGCTATGGCTTTGGTCATCTGAAGGCATGACTGCACTGACTGCACACTGGTACATTGACACCACTGTCCAGTGCTGCAGCCATGGGCTGGGCTTCAATGTCTTCATTGAAGTGGCACTCTGGCCAGAGTGCCCTCACCTGGTCCCTCTGTGCCTAGGCCTTCCTCACAGCATGGACCTGGCTCCAAGAGGGGGTGTCCTGAGAGCAAGTGTTCTGAGAAACACCACATAGTCCTTGAACCTTTCTGTGGCCTAGTCTAGAACTCCCTAGGTCAGTGGGCTGTGCTTTTAAGCTAAGTCCTCCTGGACTCCAGAGGAGGGGCCTTGGACACTTCTCCATGCAGAAGTGGCAGAGAGTGTGTGGTCACATCCTGCCCATGGCACTGTTTCCTCTGGGACCATGCCAACCTCCTGCAGGGCTGCCTCTACTCTTAAGCCTCCCCAGCACCAAGCCCCCTGGCCCTGTGCACACATATCTGTAGGTATGAGGCAGCACCAGAAACATGCGGAAGCACCCCCTGTGTGACATGCACCTGTTATGCATGAAACAGCTCCTGCAGCCTGTCACACCAACTGAATGCCAGGCGAGGTGGGCAGGGAGGCCTGTCACATGCACCCTGGCACGGAGGATCTGTGGCTCACCTAGGGAGCAGAATGTCCTCGCTCTCCAGGCTCTGATGGTCACCTCTCACAAAAAGGCAGCTAAGCCCAGACATCAAGGGCATCTCTGACACAAGAGTCACACTGAGCTTGTTAGGAAAATAGTTCTCACGCCAACATGCAAGTAAAATAACCTTCTGCAATCTTTAGTTAAACTCCCTAGTTTGCAGAATTTTATTTAGAGCAAAATGTTGATTTACCCACAAACATCCTGCTTTACTAAATGTAATTCCTCGTCCCCTCCTAGGGCAGGGGTCGTGGGTTTCGAGTCCAGCTTGGCTCTCCTGTCTGTGTGCTGCCATGTATGTGTCCCACTCTTTCTGTGGTCTCGGACCTTATTGGAGGAGCACAGGGAACCCAGCGTCTTCCAACACAACCATTTCACACATAGGCTGCAGCCAGCTGGACATTTTCCAGGCAGGTCTTTGTGCACGATGGAGGACGTGCATCCACTGCTGGGCGCCCTCATTTCTTGAGCATCTAATGCTGTTCATAGTCTGTGACAGAGTCAGCCAGGACACATGGGCACTGCTGGGTCTCTGTGACAAAAGGGAGAACTTGGAGGTGCTCAAATCTGGAGCGCTGCTGGCAGCAAGGCCCCATGAGCCACCTGCCCCTGTACAGACTAGGTTTCCACACCCCCTGGCCTAGGTGCTGTTGTGTCCTGCCACCTGGTCTCTGCCCCCATGTGCCTGTTTATGTCCTTGCCTGGGAAGTCCCCTGGCATGGGTGCCAATGGTGCAAAGTGCCATTGGAGGGCTCCTCTCTCCTGGAACTCACAGAGGAGGCCAAAGATCCTTTGGCCACGTGATGGAAAAGATTAAAAGATGATTTAAGATCAAAATTCCCCGGCCACACTGGAAAGACCCTTTGAAGTCACCTGGTGCTGTCTTGCTTGATGATGGGTAAAACAAGGCCCCAGGAGGAAGTGGGGTGGTGGGTCCCCCTAGGCAGCAGCAGAAGGAGCAGGCGGGAACCTGGCCTCTGGGTGCCATCTCTGGTTGTTTTTGTTTTCTCAGATCGTGGTGTGGGTGAGCCGGACCCTGTAGGGCACAGTGGATGAGAGGACGCAGAAGTGTGGCATGCAGACAAGGCAGAGCTTTGTCCCTTATGCTGACACCTCGTCTTTATGTTTGAGTCTCAATATTCGATTTACTGTGCAGTTTGCAAATAATATTAAAGAAAACATTCAGTTTTTAAGTTCATCAGTGGGAGGCACAGATTTTAAAAGTCATGACAAGATTGAGACAGAAACACTGCTCAATTTTCCTGCCACACAAAGTGTGGTCCCCAGACTGGCTGCATCAGCACTGCCAGGGGCTGGTAAGAAAGGCAGAGTCTCAGTGTGACCCAGGCTGGCCAGGTCAGGCTTCACATGTCGGCATGATCCCAAGTGCGTCACAGGCACAGGACACTGGTGACCCAGTAACTCTTCAGTTGTTTTTGAGTTTGGGCACATCCTGAAATCCCTCACAAGGTTTCAGAGCTTCGGGTGTAATCATCAGGGGAGCTGCTGGGCGTGGAGGCTGCCAAGGACCGAAGGAGGTTGTGTTCCAGGGCCCAGGTGGGGCCATTAGGCATTGCTCCTGAGTCAAGCTGCTAAGGCCCACTGCTTGGACGCTTTGCCCAGGATGCCAGGATGCTGAGGGATCCCTTTCTCTCTGGATTCTCTGAAATCCTTGTGAAACCTTTGGAGGAGTGACAAGGATTCTGGCTCCAGCTCCCACAGCCAGGCCATCAGAATTAGGTTCTTTCCTCTTAGGATAATAGAGGAATTTTCTAGATCAGATGTCCTCAAACAATGGCCCGTGGGCCACATGCAGCCTTCCTAGGACATTTATCTGGCCTGTCAGGTGCTTTTGCCACTGCTGCCTGTCCTGCTTAGCAGCCGACTCGTCCTGGGGCCTGCAGTCTGGCCTACCAACAGTCTGAGGGACAGTGAACTGGCCCCCTGTTTAAAAAGTTTGAGGACCTCTACTCTAGATACTGACCAGGAAGTTGGCTTATGGGAACATAACATTTCGAATCCATGGGTAGTATATTTTATTTAATAATCACTTGTGCAAGGTAAATTCCTATGAGGAACTGCTTAAGCTGGTTTCAGAGACAACTCATAAAATCCTAAGGATCCCATGGGGGCAGTTCTGCTAGCTGAGAGGTGCCCTTGACTGTGGGCCTGCTTCAGTGACCCGAGGAGTGATTCTATGTAACTTTTGAGGCCCAGTCATGACAGTGGTGAAGCCTCACTTTCTACTGGCTCATTGGAGCGCTCTGGGCACTGGGCAAGCAGTCCTGTAGAATCTGTTTTTAGGTTCATGTATCTGTTGTGTGGTCAAAGCTAACACTGAGACACTGGTGTCTGGAGAGGGAGGATAGACAAAATCTCCTGCTAAGAAAGAGAGTATTACACACGGCCTGCCGCTCGAAGACGGTCCCCTTTAACAATAACAAAACCAACTGACAGATGACAGAAGACTGCTACAAAGACCCAGAGTGTTAAGGCCCTTCTGACCCCATTAATTCCCAAAAGTGACTTTGCCAACTATCAGCTTCATTATGCCCCCCCAATTTTTAAAAAGCCAAAAAATAAAAGTTTAGGTCTTCTACCCCAGGATTCCTTGGCTAAAAATATAATTCAAAAAATATCCTACTGCCTGAAGTCCTTTAAAAAAAAATTATTAGCCGAATTAATCAAAACCTCATTATAAAACAATCTTACAGTAAGCCCAAATATATTTAATCAGCCCCAATTTACAACAGACTATCCAAAGAGTCATTTGACAATACTCTATGACAATTTATGCCGTAATTAGTCCTAAGAAAATATCACCCCTCCTTTAAAAGAGTCCAACATAAAAAATCCCACAAAGATGACAAATGGACTTTCCTGTAATGCTCCAAGCCCTTAAAAACATCAAATAGTTTTGTAATATTTGTTAATATCTGTGATTGTCAGATACATATCAAATAAAGTTATAAAACCACCCCCAAAATAAATAAATAATTGCTGTTCAGGTGCGGTGGCTCTTGCCTGCAATCCCAGTACTCTGGGAGGCTGAGGCAGATGGATCACTTGAGCTTAGGAGCTGGAGACTAGCTTGAGCAAGAATAAGACTCCATCTCTACTAAAAATAGAAAAATTAGCCAGGCATGGACCTGTAGTCCCAGCTACTTGGGAGGCTGAGGCAGGAGGATTGCTTGAGCCCAAGAGTTTGAGGTGGTGCCATGGTACTCTAGCCTAGGTATGAGATCCTGACTCAAAAAAAGAAATAAAAATCCAAAATCTGCTCCCCAAATAATTTAACCTAAAATAAAATATTATCCTCTGCCATATTAAAAATCTAAATGTCCTCCAGACTCCAAATAAGCCCCTTTAACATAGTATATATGAGTCATCCCTAGCCTTGCTGAGAGGAGGGAACCCTATACAACAATAATAAATAACATTTAAACAATATCTAAAAATCTTAAGTAAAATTCTAACTTGTATTCATAAATCTACTTCTAACAGACCACTGCTCCCAACTGAAATGTGCTTTCACCACTTCAAGACCAATCAGCAGGTCCTCCAAAAAATAACCCAAAGACCAGCTCCTCTTGCAATAAATCGGCCCTATAAAATACCTCTGATCACTCACTCATCAGTCAAACTAGCCAGAATGAAATCTTAAATTCATCATAGCTGATAAAGTCTGGATGTCTGTCTCCTCCAAATCCCATGTTGAAATTTGATGCCCAGTGTTGGCGGTTGGCCCAGGTGGGAGGGGTTGGGGTCAGGACTGGCTTAGTGTCAGTGTGATTATGGGTGCTAATGAGAGAGTTGTCACTCTGTTTATGCCACCGCTGGCTGTTTAAAAGAGCAGCCCTCCTGCCTCTCGCTGTACTCCTTCCCTCCCTATGTGACATGCCTCTCCTCCTCTGCCTCCACCTTCACTGGGAGCTCCCTGAGGCCCTCCACAGAAGCAGGTGCTGGCCCCAGGCTTCTCTGCAGTCTGCCGAGTGTGAGCCCCTCAGCATCTTTAGTTACAGATCACCCAGCCTCGGGTGTTCCTTTATAGCAGCAAAAACAGACAAATTCAACCCCCAAATGAAACTTGCCTCTCCAAACCCCAAACAAAAAAACCACAGACTTAATCTTATAAGCCACTGAAAAATCTAAAAGTACTGTTTTGAGCCAAACCTACTAATGGATAAATAAAATAAATCGAGTCTTGATATATACTGTAAATCGTAACTTTACAAACCCTTTCTTCCTTTACATAAAAGACAATTTGTTATTACAGATTTCCTAAACCCTAGCTCCTTCTTCTAACTTATCCCAGTATTAAATAAGTCACCTCAAGCCTCATTCTGTGGTAGACCATCACAACCCTCTGATCCAGCCAGTTTATAATTTTCAAACACCCCTGAGTGCACATTTACACATGCAAAGCCCCCGATAGTGTGTTATATATGCCTCGGCTGACCCTTACCCGAGACCACCAAAACTGTTCCTTCTGACTTCTCAATGAAAATATCCCCCATCCTTAAAAAGTAATATACAACAATTCTCACCAACAATCTCCAGATAACCACACTTTTCACCCCATATTTGAAGATTAAGTGTGACTGCCCTGGCTGGGCAGCCCACCCAGCCCCTATAAGAGAATTGCAGAGGCTTGGCGGCCAGGGCACCAGCTACATGCACCGGGGGCTGGCGGGGTTCAAACTTGGCCCAGGCCTGCCAAATAGCAATGACAACAACAACAACAACACCACCAACAACAAAATAGCCGGGCATTGTGGCAGGCAGTAGTCCCAGCTGCTTGGGAGGCTGAGGCAAGAAAATCATTTATGCCCAAGAGTTTGAGGTTGCTGTGAGCTGTGAGGCCACAGTACTCTACCGAAGGCAATATAGTGAGATTCTGTCTCAACAAAAAAAAAAAAAAAAAAAAAAAGAATGAAAGAAAGAAAGAAAGGGAAGTGCAGAGGTCACAGGAGAATGAGGCCAGAGATCAATTCTGGCCTCCGGCCCTAGCCACCACCTTCTGTAGCAGCACAGAGACGCTTGTCAGGCCCACCTGGCCCAGCCCTTTGCAGATTTGTGACCACAGGAACTAGGAGAGGTAATATATGTGGGATGATGGGCTACTTGGGAATATAACCAGACACTTAGGTATATTGTTATCTCCATTTCACACATGGTAACACTGAGGCACAGAGAAAGAAAGGGACCTGCTGGGGGAGCTGGGAGTCAAATGTGGGCAGCCTGACTCCAACCACCCCTGGAAGCTGCCTCTAATCACTGCCACACTCCCTTGCCTCCCCCGCCAGGGTATCTTGGATCTTGCTCCAATTCCCCTGTCCTCCCTGGCTCCAGGAGTTTCCAGGTGGGCTGGGAGCAGCAGCACGTCTCACCCATGCCACTGCCAGGCAGTGGCCAGGGCCCCTCATATCACTCCACGTGGAATGTGGGTGGCTGTAAGGAGAGAAGGGGCTGCTGTACTTCAGCACAACAACCACCTCCCTGCTCCAGCTCCCCAGGACTCAGGCTTGCCAACGTCCTGTCCCTCTCCAAACCCTGCTTAAGCGCCACCACCTGTCTCAGCTAATGGCTGCTCCTCAAGGAGCACCAGAGGTCATGACACTCTCAGGCCCAGCCATCACACACAGATGACCATCTTGTCTGGTCTTCCTTTCCGGCCAGTGTCTGAGCCCGCCCCAGGTGCCCCCCACCCCAGGGCTTTGTGCCCACCACAGCTTTGATAACACCAGAGCCCAGACATGTGGGTATCCTGTACCACCAGCTCCCCTGAACCCCACCAGTCCCCCCTCGGCCTTCCCTCTCTGGCTCTTCACCCAGACCTTGTCTGAGAGCCGTTGGTCTTCTGGCCCCTTCTTCACCTCTGTTTTCTGCCCCACTTAGCCCCGGTGTCCATAGGACGTGGGCTGTCATGACTGTGGCTGTGCCCTGGAGCCCTATGCATACCACAGCTCCCTTGGAGACACGCCCTGGCTTCTGCATCCTGATGCCCTCCTTATTCTCCCCACCATCACCATCTCTAGCTCTGTCAAATTTTAAGAAAATAAGAGTGAGACCCTGTCTTTCCTTGCTCATATTTGGAACCCAAAAGTGAATGCAGATCTAGTACTTAGAAGGCACTTGTTAAATATTTGGGCAATAAAGTTGTTATGGTCTGAATGTTGGTGTTCCCCAAAGTTCACTTGTTGGAACCTAACCCCTGGTGCCATAGGACTAGGTATTATTGGATCCTGAGAGCAGAGTCCTCAAGGAGGGGTCAGGCTCCTCCTGGACTGCCTTGTCGGGTCTCTCTGCCCTTCTGCGACAAGTGAGGACAGCAGCAAGGCACCACTCTGACACTGAAGATGCTGTGCTTTGATCTTGGATGTCCAGCTTCCAGACCTGTGAGCAATAACTTTCTATTGTTTATAAATCACTCAGTCTCAGATATTCTGAGTCTCAGCCTCCTGGCAGGACTCAGACAGCAGTTATTACAGGAGAGTGTCCCCATTCCAAGGGTCTTGGTGAGGGGAAGGAGCCACAGTCTCTCTGCTGGCCTCCAGGTGACACAGGGTAGACTGCCCAGGGGTTCAGCTCAAGAAGCTCAGGGAGCAGACTGTCCAAGACCTCACTCCTCTGATGGCCTGGGGCAGGGAGGAGAAGGCACCACTGGGCAGAGCTGCAGGGGCCTTATCCCCCACCTGTCCCCTGCAAAGGCAGTGGGGCCTCCTACTGAGGCAAGTGCTCTGTTGGGCCTCAATCCCTAGGTGACTGTGATGGGCATAGCCCCTGAGACTGGAGGATGCTTGTCCCCACAGCAGATCTTGTCCATCCTTACTGATGATGGGCTTTCTTGGGCACAGTGGGGGCCATGGAAATTAGCACCCTAGTGTACCTGCTGCTGTTTAAGGCAGGCCCTGCCAACCATGGCAGACCTGAGGTTCTGTTGTCTCCCAGCTCCCATTCACACAACTCTCAGCCTCAAGAAATGTCAGAGGCCTTCAGGGTGTCCACCTACCCTCCTCCCAACTCCTGCGCAGCAGTGGCCAGTGTCCTGGAGCTGCCCAAGTGTTAGGTGGCTTTCCATCCTCAGTTCCCTTGGGGTCAGTCGAGCACCACCACCAACTCCCTGCAGTGGGAAGGTTGGCAGGAGAACCAGAGCTGGGTGGCTGGTGCCCTGACTTCAGGGGTGACAGCCAGCTGGAAGGCTACTGGCAGGCACTTGGCTCTACAGGCACCTGCCACACAGACTTGACAGCCACTGTAAGCAGAATGGTTCTCTAGAACCCAAAATATGAATGAGGGGGGACACCAGTAGTCACTGACACCCACTGTAAATGCCTGCAGCTCAGGGAGCCTCTCTGAGCCAGGGTTTTGGTGGATAATAAACTTCTGTCCCTTCTGCCACCAAGACATCCTTGGCTAGAGTGACCACAGCCCACAGCACTACAGGATGCACAGCTGAGCAGTGCATTGCAGTGGAGCAGTGACTCCAGAACTGAGCCCTCAGTTGCAGACAAGGACTGGTTGTTCAGAACTGCCCAGGTCCAACTACACACAGACTTTCCTTTGCCTCTGCAACCTGTGAACTAGTAAAACCAGCCCCTTGTTAAATTAAGTTTCACCTAACACCGCCTCCTTACATATTCTGAGTTTGGCCTAGAGGCTTCTCTGTCCAGAGCTGTTACCTAATTGGATGTGTAAACTCTTGTACTAAGTTTCGGCCAATCACAGGCAGCCAGCTGTTACAAGGCAAACACCAAGCTGTGACCAATCTGCTGTGTCTCTACCTGACTCTATTTTCTGTCTATCAGTTTTCTTTTTCTGTCCATAAATCCTCTCCAATCTTGTGACAGTGCTGAGTTGCTCTGAACCTATTCTGGTTCTAGGGGCTGCACAAATCATGAATTGTTCTTTGTTCAGTTAAAGGCTGTTAAATTTAATGAGTCTAGAGTTTTTTTTTTTTTTAACACCTTCCTCTCCTCCTGAGTCTACTCAATGTGAGGACAAGGATAAAGCCCTTTAGGTTGATCCACTTCCACTTGATGAATAGTAAATATATTTTCTCTTCTTTCTTTATGATTTTCTGAATGACAACTTCTTTTCTCTAGCTTACTTCGTTATAAGAATCTAGTATGTAACATATGAAATACGCATTAACCAACTGCTTATGTTATCAGTAAGGCTTCCAGTTAACAGTAGGCTATTAGCAGCTAGGTTTGGGGGGAGTCAACAGTTATATGAGGATTTCCTACAGATGACTGAATGGACCCCCTCTTGGTCAAGGGAAAATCCCTAAAGCTGAGTTGTTGGCCATGAAGATGGAGGTCAGACAGGCCTCATCCATGCCCCCCTCTCTTTTGGGAGATGTTCTTTGTAACAACAAGATACTAAATCCTCAAAAGGCTTAAGGTTATGCAAGACAAAGCTTAAAGTACATGTGCTGGCCATCAATTTACTTAATAAATCACTTGAGTTTGGTAAATGTATAGTGGCTTATCTCTGATTAATAGCCATCCTTAAGTTTCAAGCCTTTAGACAAAGCTTTATTTCTTTAATCAATTACAAATAAAAAATCGTTAAGTCTACTCATAACATTTAAGCCCCCACCTGTTTGAGATATCCCGTCTTTTTGAGCCAAACCTATGTATGCCCTCCACATAGTGACTGAGGGTTTTACGTAGAGTCTTACACCTAATCCCTGTGTCCCTGAACCTATAAAACCAAACTGTAACTTGGCTATCACCAGCATATTCTCTCAGGACCTCTTGAGGCCATGTTCTCCAGGCTGGTCACACATATTCAGCTCAGATTAAATCCCTTTAATTATTTCGGAGTTTGGTTTTTTGTTTTTCATTAGCATGACTGTGGGGGAAGGTTGGCGTCCCTAACCCCCATGTTATTTAAGAGTTAACTTTTTAGGGGGGATATTATAATTTCAGGTGATTAGTTTGTCTTTCTTGTTGGCATTTTAAGTAAGAGTTGTATTTTGTTCCCCATGAGCACAACTGGTAAAGGAAATAAAAGAGTTTTAAAAACAGTAAACCCCAGGTTAACAGCACCATTAGCTCTATGCTCTAATAGGGATGCTCCTTCTCTACCTTAGTTTCTTGCAGGACTCAGGAATTCCTTGTTGGGTCATTTTAAGGATTAGAAATAACACAAAGATGGCCCAGAACTCAGCACCACCTCGGTAGGGCAGCAAGAAAATGTGTGTAGGTGTAAGATAGGGAATCAGAGCTCCTCAGGGGGCTCTTAGGGTGCGCAGGTTAGGGGAGAGAAGACTCACCATCCAGAGAATGATCTCACATGTGTGGTGGTTAGTTTTATGTATCAGTTTGAGTGGGCCATGAGGTGCCCAGATTAAACATTATTTGGGGTGTGTTTGTGAGGGCGCTTCCCGGGAGTCAGAGGACTGAGCAGAGCAGTGCCCTCCCCAGCTTAGTGGACCTCACCTATCCCCTTGAGGGATCAAACAGAACAGGAGGCAAGGCAAGGAGGAATTCACTGCTTTTTCCTGCTGCCCTTGAACTGGGACATCTTATTCTACCTTTTTCTACCTTCCAACTGGGACTGTCATCTTCCCAGGTTCTTGGGCCTTTGGCTTCAGACTGAATTACACCATGGCTTAACTGGGTCTCCAGCTTGCAGACAGTAGATCTTGGGACTTCTCAACCTCCATAATCATGTGAGCCATGGGGTCGCTGGAGGCCCTACCAAGGGTGCCCCTCTCCCATTGCTGGCTGTTAGCCTATATGGCTCCTCCCTCACCATGTTCCTCCTGCATCCTGAACCAACAATGGCTCATGCTTCTAGGTTCTTGGATGCCATGTGCTATGATCTAGATCAGGGGTCCTCAAACTTTTTAAACAGGTGGCCAGTTCACTGTCCCTCAGACCATTGGAGGGCCAGACTGCGGGCCCCAGAATGAGTCTGCTGTTAAGTGGGACAGGCAGTGGTGGCAAAAACACCCAGCAGGCCGGATAAATGTCCTAGGTGGGCTGCATGTGGCCTGCGGGCTGTACTTTGAGGCCGCCTGATCTAGATGTTTGTGACCCCCAAACTCATTTGTTGAAACCTAAGTACCAAGGTGATAGGATTAAGAGGTGGGGCCTTTGGGCAGTGATGAGGTCAGGAGGGTGGAGCTCTCATGATGGGATTAGTGCCCTTGTAAATGGAGCCCCAGAGAGCTGTCTTGCCCTTAATGGCATGTGAAGACACAGTGGGAAGGTCCTACTACCAAATTTGCCAGTGCCTTAATCTTGGACTTCTCAGCCTCTGGCACTGTGAGAAATAACAGCCTTCTGTTATTTATCAGCCTTAAACAGACTGAGATATCATCCTGTCCTATCTTTTCTTGTCTTCAGCCAGTGAAAATGCTCTGCTTTTAAAGGTTTATGTGATTATATTGGGCTCACCAGGATAACCTCCTTGTTTTAAGCTCCATAACCTTATTATATGTGCAAAGTCCTTTCTGCCATTGAGTGTTACATATTCACAGGTTCCAGGCCACAGGGCTCAGGCATCTTTGGGGCTGTTCTGCCTACCACCCCAAACAACCATGACCTCTGCAGCAGAGTCCTGTACCTTCACCATGACTGTTGCCATTAATCTTTTCCAAGTTAGCAGTTTCTACTGCCAGAGGAAAGAGGGCACTCCATCAAGCCTTCTCTCAAGATGTGGTTGAGGAAATGTAACACATAGAACTTGTTCTGTTCTTTCCCTAAAAAACTAATATAACTGATGGATTTCTGATGAGAACACCATTACTATCATGAGCTGGATTCATAGTCTCTTAAAAAATTGAGAGATTTTGATTGGTGGGCATATATCTTTAAAAAGATAGTCTAGAGCAGTGGTTCTCAACCTTCCTAATACAGTTCTGGGTTCTGCAACCCTTTAATACAGTTCCTCATGTCATGGTGACCCCTAACCATAAAATTATTTTCGTTGCTAGTTCATAACTGTAATTTTGCACTGTTATGAATTGTAATGTAAATATTTGATATGCAGGATGGTCTTGGGTGACCACTGTGAAAGGGTCATTCGACCCCCCAAAGGGGTTGCAACCCACAGGTTGAGAACTGCTGGTCTAGAGACTCATGGCAAGAAGACACTGCATCTGAAAGAATAACAAGTGGACTGTGTTAAGTTCCTGCCTTAGGGGACCATTTGGGTACTCTGTGTACCTAATTAAGATTCATTTAAGAGGCAAAAACCCACAAGCTAAAATGTGGTCAAACTGTTGCAGAGAGTAGGGTGACGTACAAGGTGAAGGAAACAGAAGTCTTGTGGTTTCAAAGCTGGTTTCATGATGAGTTATAGTATTTCTTCAGAAAAACTCTGCTAACCAGTTATGTTGTGCTATTAGACTGCTTTGGGAAGGAATTCAACTGTGGTTTCACGTCTGGCCTTCAATGATGCTCTGTCTTTTTGTTCTATCTTCATAGTAGTAGCTCAATGATGTTTTGGGGGTGGGAGAAAATAACACAATAATTGGTTTTGTTGGGGGAGGGAGTAGGTTTTGATTGTCTGGTGCTGTGTAATAAATCTTCCAAAATGTAGCAGCTTAAAGCCACCATTTTATTATCACAGTCCCCAGGGTTTCCTGGGGTTAGCAGGATGGTTCTTCTGCTGGTCTCCCTGGATTTCTCCAGGGACATGGGACAGCTAGGCCTCTCTCTTTCCCCTTGTGGCCTCAGGGCCACTCCATGTGGTCTCTCTAGAAGGTAGATGGTCTTTTAGAATCAGGGGTCAGCTAACTTTTCTGTAAGGGGCCAAATATTTTAGCCTTTGCAAACTATACAGTCTTTATCACATGTACCTCTACCATTATAATGCAAAGGTAGTGAGAGGGCCCATAGGCCATAGTTTGCTGACCTGTGTCTTACATGGTCACAAAAGCACCAGAGCTGACACTGCCAACCCCCTGCTAAGAGGCCCAGAATGAGCACCTGCTATGTCTTGTAGGCTAAAGTGGGTCATAGGCTCAGCCCAGACACAATATTGGGGAGCGGCAGGGGGAAAGCCTTTCTTCTACCATGTTAGGGTTAGTGTATGTGATCCTGCAAATTTAAACTGCCAAAAGATAGATTAACAGGAGAAAAGGTATACAAATTTTATTTTATGTCACTATTTTAATTTTTATATGTACACAGGGGTCTCATAGAAGAGGAAGTAAGCCCCCAAAGAAACAGTTAGGCCTGAGAGCTTATATACCATTTTAACAGAGAGTGATAAATTTGTGAAGTGATAAGGCTAAGGGAAGGGGTTGGGGCTTATAGGAATTATGGGAAGGCAAATATCTGGGGAAACTAATGGAAGATAAGGGTTAATTACTGAGGTTTGTTCATGAAGATTGAAACCAATTCCCTCTCCAAGGATATGTCTTATCTCCTCTTCCTGGTTCATGGGACTCCTTCATAAAGGGAAATTGGTGCCCTATCTTTAGTCAGATGGGGGAGAAAAGAGAGATTTTCCTACATTTACTATTTCTCAGTCTGCCTCATTTCAAAATAATCCTTATGCCAAAGTGGCATATTTTGGGTTGGCATTCTCTGACCCCCTCTGAGGGTTACTGCAGAAAAACAGTTGCAAAGATTTAGGGGTTCTTTTTTTTTTAATTGAGACAGAGTCTCACTTTGTCACCCTGGGTAGAGTACCATGGCATCATAGCTCACAGCAACCTCAAATTCTTGGGCTCAAGCGATTCTCCTGCCTCAGCTTCCCAGTAGCTAGGACTACAGGCATCTGCCACAACAGCCAGCTATTGTTTTCATTTCTTTAGCAGAGCCCGGCCAGGTTCGAACCCACCAGCCCTGGAGCATGTGGCCAACGCCCTAACCACTGAGCATGAACACCTAGCCAGATTTAGGGTTCTTGAGACCATCTTTGGAGACATGCTCCCCCAGGGAGTGGAGATGTAAGGTCACACTTTAGTGTTTGACTTTAAGGAACTATTAGTGTGATCAATCCTCATGTTTAACTAAGGAACAGAATTTACCATTTGAAATGAATATTGTATAGGCCTGAGGTGTATTTAACTTACTATGAGCTACTAGAATAAAAATAGCAGGGCTTTGTTATTTTCTACTAAGAACTTCTCCATGAAGGCTAACAACAGGACCCTGGAGCAAGGATTTAGTGGTAGGAACTCTTGCCTCCTCTATCTGCTTTCCCTCATCCAATATTTTTGTATCTGGATACAGAAAATAGAAATGCTACATGACATTACATTTTTCTGGAGTCAGATGACCCTGTTTACTGTGTTTTCTGGTTCCATTCTCTATTATCCAGGTGCCCTGAACTACCCGCTGATAAAGGGGTGTCCTTGAGAAGCTCCAGTCACAGGCAGGGCCCCTGCTAGGGTGGACCCTGGGGAGGCCCTCCCACCTTAATGCCAGCCACAGACTTGACCCTCTCTGTAACTTATGGATTGTGTTTCTGACTGCTCCTCTCACTGCCTGCATGCCCCCAAGACCCTACTCTGTAATTCCCAAGAAAGCCCTGAACCTTCCTAACTGAAAGGTTTACTCAAAGCCTGAAGTGCTTATTCCATTTGAAGGTGATTCTTCATATCCCAACCTAAATGCCCCCTCCTCCAGGAAGCCCTCCCTAGTTCCTTCTAGTTGGATCAATTCCTTCTTCATGAATCAGCCCAATAAGGAAGAAGGAAAGAAAGGAAGTGAGGAAAGGAAGGAAGGGAGGGAGGGAGGGCGGGTGAATATTTGCTATTTTACTGAAATGTATCCTAGAAGAAACATGAATGCATTCACATGTAAACTTACTAGATCACATTTATCTTTACAGGGTGTAAGAAGGTCTAACTGAAAATCCTAAGAGACCGTTTCTGATTCTTAATGATTCATCTTTTGCCTGGTGAGCAATTCTGCGCAGGGTAGGAGCGTTTCTAAAGTACCTTCCTAAACTGCTGGCTCTCATTTCCATGTAAGGCGCGTGTGTGCACGCACATGTGCCTGAGGCACTCATGGCCAAGCCAGCACCCTAGTTTATAGTTCAATTTCCCAAAGACATTCCTGTGTATCTTTCAAAAGGTCAGTGAGGGCCGTTTTGTTTTTTGTTTTTTAATAAAGAGAATCCAGCAAGGCAGATGCAAAGAAGCAGACAGACAAGCCTCTCCGCCCCGTGGCTGTGTATGTAATAAGGGCCCCCCTTTAGGGGGAGTGTTTTTATGTAATGAAGTTTGGCCAAGCTGTCCTCCCTCCCTTCTCTGATCTGGTGCCTGGGTCTTCTAGCTGAGGGCTGAGGGTGGGAGGCAGTGGGAACTCTTGGGGACAGAAGAGAACCTGCTCTGGGACTTGGAGTTAGGACGGATTTCAGGGAGGGCTGGTG
Organism: Otolemur garnettii; assembly: GCF_000181295.1. Classification (NCBI taxonomy): domain Eukaryota; kingdom Metazoa; phylum Chordata; class Mammalia; order Primates; family Galagidae; genus Otolemur; species Otolemur garnettii. The sequence continues at coordinate 1,385,197 of NW_003852483.1, forward strand.
GGGGCTGCATGGGGGCACATAGGATGGAATGGCAGCAAAGCGCCCTCCAGGCGAGGAGCTCAGGAACGCTCCAGGGACACTGGCATACATGCAGGAGAACAACCTAAACGTCTCAACAGGAGGAACAACATGAGGTATCCCTGTACTTGGGGACAGGGACAGCTTGGATGCACGTTTGGGTGGGAACTTGATTAGCCTGGAGAGGACAGAGCACCTGCGGGTGGTGGGGGTAGGTGTGCTGCAGGCCTCACCCCTGACACTGCTTGCACATGCGGAAGGGCGGCCTGCTGCAGGGGAGTTTAAAAAAAACAAAGAGAAATAGAATTCATTTTAATAAAATAGAACGCACAGTGGTGAGGTATTTTTTGGGGGGGGGGTGCTTTAAAACTTTTCTCCTTTCTCCATCACTGTACCTACTATACCATATCAGAACATATTTTCAAAAGGACACGTATCTGTCAAACTCCATGTTAACGTGCGATGCTCTTTTCTTTCACTTTTTCTGACATCTTTCTCTCTTGGCTTTTCTCTTCCTAGTTCCCAAAGTCAAGTTTGGATTTTTCTCTCCCCCTGAAATGCCAGTTCCCAGGGCTCCTAGCTCCACCCTGTGATCCTGGTGACCCAGGTGGGCAGCCCCCACCTTCCTGGGCCCAGGCCCTCCTTCCTCAGTGGTCCCCCCCGCCCCACCCCACCACAGGCCCCACCTTCCTGGTCATCCTGCTTCCCTTCCTGTGCTCCAGCTCCGCAGGGTCCACCAGCTCTGGAGCTTCCCACACCCAAATCTGGGCTCCTCTATCTCCATTAACCCGCCACCCCCAGCCACTCACCGCAGTCCATCATTGTCACGTCCCCTCTCCCCATCCACACCCTCCTCACCAACCCCACCCCAGCTGCAGCCACCAGCCTGTCTCAGGTGCGGGTGCCAGCCCCTGCCGCCACCCTGCCCTCTTGCCTCCAGCCTCGTCCTCTTGACAGTGTGGGAATGCTGGAGGGGACATCCTGTCAGTGTCCTCGGCCGCTGCAAGGCCGTGTGAGTGCGGCGTGTTTTATTCTTCCTCTGTGCTTGTTGTGTGTTCTGGACTAAAATTGCCACGCTGTCTGCTATTTACTTGTTTGTTGTTCAGTAAACAAACAAGAATGCTCGCAAAAACAAACGTAGTGTAATATAAACAGTTGTTGAAGCTAGATTGGAGTGTCTTCGGGTATTTTTCCAACATTTCTGTGTATTTGAAATCTTATAATAATAAAATGTGCAGGGAAACATAAAATGCAGAACTAAGCCTGCCACTCTTAGAACCGAAAACCTTCAACGGCCCCAGGGTAAGTTCAGACAGCTCAGCCGGCGGGCCCTGCTGGTCAGCCTCACCCTCCTGCCCCTGTGTGTCACACACTCCTGCCGCAGACACCTGCCTTGGCTGCAGGCTGGTTGGGCTCTCTTTTGCCCCCAGACTTTGCTTGCACTGTTCTGTCCACTCGGAAGGCCCCTGTGCATTCACCCAGGACTGGGTGAGGGGCTGGTCGTATTTACTGGGAAGTATTTGCTTATGGGAACATATTAGGTATTTCTTTGAGCAGGACAGACGCTGTTGGGAGGCAGATATTATGCCCCCAGTGCCTAGTACATGCTTGGCCTGTAATAGGAGTCAGTGCACACGTGGGTTGGCCTTGTACACTTCCCTGTGGTCTACATGGTACTCAATACCTGGCATTTCTGGATGTTCTGAAAAGCTGGGCAGGCTGTGATATCAGCTGCCACCAAAGCTTCTGGAGTTGGGACAGTTGAGCCACTGACATCCTCTGGAAGTTATTTAGGGCCTGGTCTTCCTCTGGACTGTGCAGGGTGACTGAACACTCTGGGATCCCTCTAACAATTCTGAGACTGAGGGTGAAGACTGCTTCAAGCCTTGGTGCCACTGTGAGGCTTACTTGGTATGCCAGGGGGCTGGGCAGAGGGTGGATGCATGTGTGTACACATGTATGTGTGTTAGGGTAGGGACACAGGCATATAGCTGTGCGTATTTTTTTCTTTTTTTTTTGAGACAGAGCCTCAAGCTGTCCCCCTGGGTAGAGTGCCATAGCATCACAGCTCACAGCAACCTCCAACTCCTGGGCTCAAGCGAGTCTCCTGCCTTAGCCTCCCAAGTAGCTGGGACCACAGGTGCCCACCAAAATGCCCGGCTATTTTTTGGTTGCAGCCGTCATTGTTGTTTGGGATCCAGGGCTGGATTCGAACCCGCCACCTTAGGTGTATGTGGCTGGTGCCCTAGCCATTTGAGCCACAGGCACTGAGCCAGCTGTGCGTATTAATGCTGGATATTTTGGCTCCTATAAAATGGAAAAATGTCTTACTGCTTGTGTTCAGCTCTCCAAATGCCTGAAAGGCCTCAAATTAACTCCGAATTCCTTTGCCAGAAGCCGTCACCCTGTGATGGATTTGGAGTTCAGATGTAACTGGTGAGCCTCATTCCTGAGGCAAGTTCACCAACTCAGTTCTCCAAAGAATTATTTTGCTTAGATACCCTTGCATAATGGTGCAAGCTCAAGTGTATCCCAGGAGCTCAGGGTTTATGTGGTTCAAGAATGAAGTCCTGTATTTGGGATTGTGTTCACTGTTGCTTTTGTTCAGAATCCTTTCTTCTCAAGTGTGAATGGTGGCATCTGTGAGGATAAGCGAGTTGGAAACTCTAGTACAGGGGTCCTCAAACTTTTTAAACAGGGGGCCAGTTCACTGTCCCTCAGACCATTGGAGAGCCAGACTCTGGGCCCTGGGATGAGTCTGCTGCTAAGCAGGACAGTCAGCAGCAGCAAAAACACCCGGCAGGCTGGATAAATGTCCTAGGTGGGCCACATGTGGCCTGTGGGCGGTGGTTTGAGGACACCTGCTCTAGTAGGTCTCAGGTAACCATCTGAGGCTTGGCACACGTGTGTGCATGGAGAGACATCTGATAGCCCCTCAGCTGTAGCCTAAAGGGAGAATGCAGGGCTGGCTCTGGTTTCACCATGAAACAGGAAACTGTGGGATGGATGTCCGTGTCTGGGGTTCTAGACTGGTACCATTTTGCCCCACCTGAGGATCGCAATAGGGATAGGATAGAGAGCAGAGTGAAGAGCCAGGAGCTTACTCCTGACGAGAAGAGAAAGCAGGAGGTTCACGGTGGGGTGGTGGGGACTTCAGAGGAGCTGAGAGTGTCAGGGAGGAAGGAGGAGAAATGGTTTGGAAGGAGTGATGGTTAGTTTTCTGGGTTAACTTGGCTAGGGTCTAGCACCCAGTCATTTAATCAGACAGTATTCTAGGTACTTTGGAGATGTGGGTAACATTGATAATCAGTTGATTTTTAAGTAAAGAGGATTGTCTGCAATAATATATAAAGTGGGTCTCATCCAATCTGGTTTCTTTTTGTTTTTTCTTTAGAGACAGAGTCTCACTCTGTTGTCCTTGGTAGAATGTTGTGGTGTCACAGCTCACAGCAATCTCCAGCTCTTGGGCTTAGAAGATCTTCTTGCCTCAGCCTCCCAAGTAGCTGGGACTACAGGTGCCCACCACAATGCCCAGCTATTTTTTTTGTTGCAGTTTAGCCAGGGCCGGGTTTGAACCCACCACCCTTGGTACATGGGGCCGGCACCCTACTCACTGAGCCACAGGCGCCACCCAAACATAAATTGGTGTCTAGTCACCTTTTCTTTTGTCTAGTCACTGCCCAATTTTTCATCCTTTGCTTAAAAGGAAGAGAAGCCCTAACATGGGGTTTTCACTTCTTTTCTGTGGAGCCTTCCCATGTGTATAACATTCAAAATAAAATGTGAGTGTCTTTTCTCCTTTGTCAGTTTAATTCACAGGCCCCTGGCATGGGCCGAACGAGGGTAGAGAACAAGGTTTTTCCTCCCCTCATCTGACCTACAGATTTCAGACTTGCTCGTCCTCCTAATCATGTAAGCTATGTATTTAAAAGATTTATTTCAAAGAATTTCAGCAGAAGTAAAACAAAACTATTTCAAAGGTTTCATCAGGAGAAAAACAAAAGAGGCTTTTCCTTTTCTTTTTCCTGATAATCTCCCACCGGTGGGTCCTTAGGAGGCCAGCTGATGGGGCGTCCAGGAAAGGTAGTTTGCACAGAAGATAGCACAGAAGGATGGAGCTGGCAGTAGGACCTGGCCAGTGTGACAGCAGGAACAGAAACCATGTTCACAGGCTCGGCTCAGAGCCCATCTACCGCCTGAGAGCATTTTCTCAGTACCTCTTCAGACAGCTCTGGTGCACATCTGCTCAGAAGCTTAGTCTGTTACCTTGACGGGGCATTGAATCGTTCTAGAGGCTCCTTGCGACTGTTTTTTCTTTTGCTTTTCACACGCTAGCGTGTGCCTGTCTAATTCCCACCTTGGAACTGTTGGTCTGCGCCGACTTCTGTGTGTGTTCTTCTGTCTGCGAGGGAGCAGATATGAGAAGGATCGCATGGTGGCTGCTCCATGGAATGCTGGCTGGTTCCCCCATCCCCTGTGCTACGTTGCTGAGGAACTTGTCCCATGATCTATATGGTCTTACTCATTCCTTTAAACTCCCCAGTAGTGTGGCGTTGATAAAGATCTGAAAATCGCAGAGGAGTGATGCAGAGCAAACTCTCTCTGTTTACACACTACAGAAAGGGAAATTAAAGCAGAGCCTGGGAGCCATGACTATAGCACGCTTTGATAACTTTTTTTGATCTAAATAATCACTGTTGGGGGGACAGAATGAGTGAAATCACCCCTAACAGGTATAATGCACACTATCTGGGTGATGGGCTCACTTGTAGCTTTGACTGAAGTGGTACAAAAGTGTCCCTGGTAACCAAAATATATGTGCCCCCGTAGTAAATCAGCATTCATTAAAAACTTAAAAATCTAGAAAATTCCAGAAATAAAAATAAAAATCACAGCACACTGATGTTTTCTTCCCTCTCCCAGGTGGTTTTTCTAGTGCTTGATATTTTTAAGATAAAAAAATATGTAAATATATGGAAAAAATGACACTGCTCCTTGAAACGAAGAACTGGGACCCTCTGACCATCCGCTGAGATCCAGATGGAAAATTGTCACAGGGTCTAAAAGTGGCACGCCGAGCAGCTGTGTAAATAGAAACTCACAAGCAATTTTGCAACTTCAGTGTCTACGATGTGACCATTAACCAGAACTGTTTAAGCAAACATGTAGTGATTCACTCACCCAGAATCGACTGAGGAATAAAACTCATTTATCTGAAAGTGAGTCAGACTCCAAAAAGGCCTTTTGAGCCACCAAACCAGTGTCACAAAAGTCCACATTCTGTCTTTGGGTATGCTGAGGGAAAGTGACAATGATGACAAAAAAAAAAAGAAAGAAAGAAAACCTCTCAGAGAGTCAAGAGCCAAGGGTGGCAGAGGGACCAGAAGACCCAACCACCCCGAGGTGCCTGAGAGCCTCTGTGCAGGCAGAGAAGGGGCAGGGAGAGGGAGACGCTGCTCAGGGTATTCCACAAAGCACAGAAATTGCATAAAACATTTTGAAGAGTTTGCACCCCCGAATTCCATTCTATTTGTTTTCTTTTATTATTTGTTCTACCATTTGAAGCAACATTACCAAGATACAGATCTAACATACCGATTTGTTTAAAGTGTACAAGTCACTGTTCTTTAGCAGATTCGCCAGTGTGCGACCATCACCGCAATCTAATCCTACATTTCCATTCCTTTGAGAACAGCCCCATCCTCCCACCCAAGCCCCATGCAACTGCTCTGTAGTCTCGGGCTCTACAGGTTTGTCTGCTCTGGACAGTTCATAGAAACAAATCATGCAAACTGTAGCCTCTGCCCTTCTGGGTTTGGCTTCTTTCCACAGCATTTCTTCTCCAGGTCCGTTCACGTTTAGCATGCATCATTACATTTCTTTTTATTACCCAGTAATTCCCCACTGAAAGGATATATCACATTTTATTTATCTATCCGTTGATGGAGATTTGGATTTTGGCTATTAAGAATAGTGTCGCCATGGACATTTGTTTCCGAGCTTTTGTGTGGACATGTGTTTTCGCTTCTCTAGAGTACCTATCTAGGAGTGAAATTCCTGTGTCACTACCAGCTCTACATTTAACAATGGCCGAATCATTTTCCAATGTAGCGGTATTGTTGTACATTCCTCCAAGCAATATGTGAGGATTCCAGCATCTCCATATCCTTGCCAGCACTTGTTATTTTGATTAGGCCGTGCTAGTGGGTGTGAAGTGGCATTTCATTGTTTTTTTTTTTTTTTATTTGCATTTCCCTAATGACTAACAATGTCGAGAATCTCTTCCTGCTCTTACTGACTGTTTATAAGTCTTCTTTGGAGAAACGTCTGCTCACATCCTTGGCTCCTTTTTAAATTGTATTGGTTTTGGCATTTTTTTGTTTTCATTTTTAATTTTTTTGAGACAGAGGCTCACTGTCATCCTGGGTAGAGTGCCATGATGTCATAGCTCACAGAAACCTTAAACTCTTGGGCTCAAGTGATCCTTTTGTCTCAGCCTCCCAAGTAGCTGGGACTATAGACACCCATCAAAAAGCTTGGCTATTTTTTCTATTTTAGCTGAGTTGGGGCCTTGCTCTTGCTCAGGCTGGTCTCAAACTCCTGGGCTCAGGCAATCCACCCAGCTCAGCCTCTGGTCCACAGGTGTGAACCACAGCACCTGGCCTTTTCAGTGGGTATTTTAAATGTTGAGTTGCAGGAGTTCCTTATATATCCTACATGCAAGTCATATGCGTATCTCAGACACACGATATGTCCCACTCTGTGGTTCTCTTCTTACTTCCTTGGTGATGGTGTTTGCAGCAGAAAAGTTTTTACTTGGATGAAGTCTAATTTACCATTTTTTTCTTTTGTTGTTTGTGCTTTCATCGTATCTAAGAAACCGTTGCCTAACTTAAGATTTACTCCTGTATTTTCTTCAAACAGTTTTATAGTTTTAGCTCTTACATTTGTGTCCATAATCCATTTTGAATTCATCTTCGTAAGTGGTATGAAGTAAAAGGTTCAAGTTCGTTTTTTGCATGTGGTTATCCAGCTGTCCCAGCCCCACTTGAGAAGACCATTCTTGCCCTTCTTGAATTGTCTTGATGCCCTTGTTGAAAACCAATTGCCCATAAACGTAAAGGCTCGTTTCTGGACTCTTGATTCTATTCCATTAATCTATATGTCTCTCTTTAGGCTCTCTGGGTTACTGTGCCTTGTAGCAGGTTATGAAATATCCAAGAGAGTTTTGGCGACTGAAAATGAGGTATAGAACAATTAAATGCATGAGTTTCTCTTATCTAGAGAATTAAGCGGCAAGAATTCTCAAGGATTTAAGATCTGGTGGTTCGTGTGTGTGTGTGTGTGTGTGTGAAGGCACACATGGTGGCAGCAGCAGCTGTTCACTACCAGCCCTGTGTGGCGGGCTCTGCGCTGAGCCCTGGAGAGAAAGCTGACTTCTAAATTCTACACAACCACTCCAAGGCTTGGAGTGAGCTGGCTGTCCTAGGGTCCCACAGCTGGGAACCCACAGAGCTAGGCCTTGAACCCTGTCTACCTGACTCTTACTGGCCTGTAGGCAGCATGTGGGGAAGCAGGGCACATGTCACTGCTCCAAACAATTTACAGAACATTTTTTCTTGTGGTAAAACAGATATAAAACTAAAATTTACTATTTTAACTTTGCTATTTAACTATTTTAGCTCTGTCACTTGGGCTGGTTGCTGTGGCATCAGCCACAGTCACAGCAACCTCAGACTCTTAAGTTCAAGTGATCCTCTTGCCTCAGCCTTCCAGGTAGTTGGGACTACAGGTGTCGGCCACAACGCCCAGCTAATCTTTCTCTTTTTAGTAGAGATGGGGTCTGGCTCTTGCTCAGGCTGGTCTCCTGAGCTCAAGGCTAGGAGCACAGGTGTGAGCCACTGCACGTGGCCCATTTTAATCATTTTTGAGTAGGCAATTCAGGGGCATTAAGGACGTTCACATTGTTGCATCATCATTTACCTCCAGAGCCTGAAACTCTGTCCTTATTAAACACTAACTTCCCATTAGCCCCAGTCAGCCCCAGTCTACTTTCTGTTTCTGTGAATTTCACACTCTCGTGACCTCCTGGGAGTGGAATCATAGTCACACGACATTTGTCCTTTTTGTACTGACTTGTTTCACTGAGCGTAACGTCCTCCAGGCTCCACCATACTGTAGTCTGTTTCAGAATTTCATTCTTTTTAAAGGCTGGACAATGTTCCACTGTGTGTGTATAGACACATACAGAAATGAATGCTCAGGTAGTTTTCAAATGCTACTTGTGTAAATGCTTTCAGAGACGAGAGTTTTCTGACTGCTCAAGAGGAGAGACTTTTGTCATCTGAAAAATGATTTATTTTCTTTTTAAAATAATGAGATCATCCCTCCAAAGCAAATCGAGAGAATAAGGTAGAGGGCCACTTTGAGAGTGGATCTGTGGGAGCCACTTCGGTGTGAACTTTACTTTCTGTGACATGCCTCCCAGTGAAGTGAGCATTATCTATTAGGGACAGATACTTCCAATAGAAGTGTTCGCCAGGGGCCAAAGTAAGACAGACTCAAGAACCACAGTAACGTGTCCCTCACAGGGTTTTGGGAGACTTGAAGAAGCTGTTCAGAAGATTCACCCAGCACAGTGCTGGGCACAGAGCAGGGACTCAGCAGCCACCAACTTCTTGTCCATCTTACCTCAGTGTAGAAGAGACACAGGCCTGGGAATCTGGTGGTAGAAACCTGTCTGTCATAGGAACAAGTCCCAGATGCTAGAGCCAGAGGTCATGAGGCATTTTAATCCAGGTTAGATGTCTCAGGTCCCGCCCCAAAGATGGCTCGAAGATAACTTGTCTGTATACAATTAAGACAACTTGTTAAAACTCAGCAGCGAGTGTCACATCTGGCAACAAATACGGAGTCCTTCCCCTCCCTCCTCATGACTAACCCTTATTGAGTATGTCAGATCCTTACTGAGCGTTTACCGTGTGCTAAGCTTGGGATATAATATTGAAAAACCAAACAAAAATCTCTGTCCTTACGGAACCTGATGAAACAATCATCAGAAATCACAGAAAATTTAATCTCTTACTTTGTAGATTAAAAAAAAAAAAACCTAAGGCCTTCTGCTAAAATAAATAATAGACTACTTAAAGAGGTAACTAGAAACAAAATCAACATATAAAAATCAACAATATCTTCTCTTTTTTTAGTAGCAATGAGTTTCCTCCTGGGAACGAGATTAAAACATCTCCCCAAACCTAAACTCTCTAGAAAAAGTAAATTGTACAGAGAAGGGTCAAAACATACTCCAAGAAAGGTATAAGTCTTTTTGTAGGATATAAATCAATTCTCGAATAAATGGAGAGATATACCATGTTTCCGGAGAAGAGTATTTAAATCTTCATGTGAATAGTTGACCTATATATATTACATATAACTAAATTTTCTATCGGTTCAGATAGATTATGAGTTTAATATACCCAAACATTAATACATTTTATCTATTTATTTAACAGATGGGATGCAATTCCAAATATGATTGCAATAAAATGTATGTGAATTAGGCAGAAATTGTTTTAAATTTCCTAAAAAAAAATATGTAGCAATTGCCAAGAAAACTTAGAAAATAAGTATGATGTTGGGTAGGTTTCTCAGTGGTAAAACTTAACATCAAACTACCGTAATCAGACAGAGGAGACTGGGGAGGAAACAGATTAGTACATCAGAAATAGGTCCAAATATATATGAAAATTTAATGTACGTTAAAAGAAACAGTTCAATGGAGTCTGACAGAGTAGACCTTGGGAAAAATACCTGCATGAGTGAGGGCTTGTGAGAGTTTGAGGAAAAAGGCTTTCCAGGCATCGCTTGTGGGAATGTGATTGTTAAACCAGTTACAGGAAGTAACGCGAGAGTATCTCCTTTGTGTTAGCAATGCCTTTTCCTTAGAGATCACTCTTCACAAACGAAAGTGCCAATAGATAAGGTTATGGTTGTTGTTCATGATAGCAACAAACTGGAAATGATATGAATACTCATCAAAAGGAGATCCGTCGATGAAGCTGAAGTACAATCTTATTGGAATAGAATGCAGCTCTTGAAACATTAGGCAGAATTATATTATCTCTCTATCTATGAAATACCCGTGATGAATTATTAAATGAAAAAGCGAGTTACAAAATAATACTTGTGATCTGATTCCTTCTCTTTGTATGAGTAGGAAAGAAAACCACATCCCCCTGTGACCACGTTTGAGGAGTGTGCAGGGGAGGCCACCTGCCAATCGCTGATGACAGTTGCCGCTGGGCTGGGGTGAGCTGTGGGAGGATGAATCACTTACTGCTCTTCCCTCCGTACGTGTTTTTTCTTTGACTTGTTACAATGAGCACATACTACTTTCATCTTTTCGCAAAATCTGGCAACAACCTCTCTTTAAAATTCTCTAAACAAATAAAAGGGGGGTCCGAAGTGGGTTAATGTTTCCCAACTCTAGTTGGCACTGGACCTGGGGGATTTAGCAGGAGTGAGTGGGAAAAGGAAGATTCAGTCTCTGTCCTGGGCACGCTGGTCCCAGATGTCTTTATTTGTATTAATTCTTTATTTTGCTATAACTTTAGACTTATAGAAGGATTACACAAATGAATCCAGAGTGACAGTGTAATCTCAACTGTCACAATCAAGAAATAACATGGGCACAATGCTACTAACGGAACTGCAGACTTTTTCAAGATAGTCCCATGTTCCCACGATGTCATTTATCTGTCTCAGGGTCCAGTCCAGGGTTCCACACTGCCTTGAGCTCTGCCCTGTAACTTCTTCCAGACTGGGATCGCTTTTCAGTCTTTCCTTGTCTTTCTTTTTTTTTTTCAGGTTTTGGACGGGGCTGGGTTTGAACCTGCCGCCTCCGGCCTATGGGGCCGGCGCCTTACTCCTTTGAGCCACAGGCACCGCCTAACCTTGTCTTTCTTAACACTGACACTTTTGAAGAGCACTGGTCAGCTATTTTGCAGAATATTTCCCAGCTCGGGTTTGTCCCATGTGTTCTTGTGATTCAGTGGAGGGTGTGAGTTTTGGCGGGAATACGCCAAGAGTGACGCTGGGCCCTTGTGAGTGCGTCTTATCAGGTGTTTGTGATCTAACAGGTCATTGCTGGTTTTGTTAACATTGATCATTTGTTTAGTGTCTATTTGATTTCTTAGTGCAGAAATAGTGAATGTTATACAATAAATGTTACCGTGATAAGAAATTATAAAGTTCTAGTAAAGTTATTATTTCCCCTTTGCAATTAATAAATATTTTGGGAGAGATGCTTTGGAACGATGCAAATATCTCTTTATCCACAAGCAATTGGGAGATCTTCCCTCATTACAGTGAGGTCTGCCTAACAGTGATTTTGTATTTTCCTAATTCCTTCTGCATTTATTAGTAGGATGCTTCTGTGGCATGTCTGTTTTTCCCCACTTACTCTCTTATTTATTCCGTTATATGAGGATGGACGCATGATATTTATTTTATTGTCTGTGACATAGATACCTTATGACTCACTTAAGTAAGTGACTTTAATCATGTGTGTGTGAGAGAAAGAAAGAATATACACTATGTTAATATAAGTGGCATTTGTTACAGTGGACACATCACCACGTTGTTATGAAAATACAAGGTTTGTTTTCAAATTCTAAGAATAGCTTTAAAATTCTGAAAAATTCCTTATAAAATGGAGACATTTTAACATGACTGATGATACCCATCCACCTTAGGGATCTGAGGTCATAGGAAAATAAGCATCTCACTGGGGTCAGTGCTGGAGGGTTGAGAGTCCCTGAAGTGGATTTGGAAGGCACTTCGTGAGCAGAAAGAGGCAGGAACATAAAAGTGACAAGTGAACTCTGTCCCTCCTGCCTCCCTTTGCTGTCGCCCTCGGTCCTGGTGAGAGGATGAGTGTGGGGTCAAGCTGGTGAGTGACTGTCCTCAAGTGCCCTGATTTTTCCCTCTGTGAGACGGTAGTGCAGCAGGATCTGCCCCGGGGAGCTGTGAGATTGGATGGTATTACTGTCAGAGAGGAGAGCCGAGCGGGGGATGGCTGTAACTTCTGGCGGCACCTTTACTCCCACCCAGGCCACTGGTGTCCCAACCTTCTGCTCTCTCCTCTCCCCTGAGGCTCAATGAGTCCTTCTACCTGGGAAGCCCCCTACCAGTCTTTTCCCCACACATGTGCAGGGCACCTGCCCCGGGGAGTGGGCCAGGCTGGGGCTGCAGTCACCACTCCTCCCTCACAGAATCCATGGTCCCCCAAGGTGGCCCTGCACTGGGCACATTGTATTATTAACTCTATCCTGTCTCTCACATGTATGTGCACACACCCCTCCTCATGTGACCGTAAGCTCCTGGGGTGCTCTAGGCACCTTCCCGAGTGGAATCATGCTGCATTTATCTTTTCATGGCTGGCCTATGCCACTTAACACGCTCAACACTGTGGTTCTAGAACTAGACTCTAGACTATCTATTCTAGCTCTATTCTGGAACTAGAATCTAGACTATCTTGAATGAGCTCTACCTCCTGGGAGTTGCACATGTATCTATGTAGGGGTGTGTGACTACTAGTGTGACAGTTCTGTGTGGCTCCAGGCAGGTGGCCCAGGTGGGAAGGATGGATCAGTGTCTGGCCTCCGTGCCAACCTCCTCTTGTCCTGTGCCCTGAGGACAGGAGGCTGCCCATGCACTGTCTGGGTGCCTGTGCACCCAGGGTCCCAGGGCTCTCTGGCAGCACTTGGAAGGCAGAAGTGAGGAGAGGCTGTCCTTGAAGCCAGTGTAGAGAATTCGGTCTTTTGTGGGCATGCCGGGGAAGGACACCTTGTTCAGGCACTGGCCTCGTGGAAAAGGGGCAATAGCTCTCTCGCAGGCATGGTTCTGCTGCTTGCTTCTGGAAGCCATCCCACCGTCCTGCCAACCTTTCACGCACTGTCACTTGTCCTTGCCTACTTGAAGGGGCTCAAGAGAATTTTGTTCTTTGCAAGTGATACCATGTTCTGTTCTTTCCAAAATACCATGATGGACTTGGAACCCCCTGCTGTAGTGAAGGTCTGTATCTGCAAACCAAGTGGACTGTTTCATTAAAACCCTGACAAGCAGTAGCATTTCATGTAGACCTGCTTATTTTGTATAATAATGTCAGTTGTATTTAAAATTAAGATGCACTTCCGTTGCTGAGGAAGCCTGCGTCACTAAGTGGATAATAAATGCAATACTTAAATTTCAGTCTGCCTTTCTATAGGAAGCTTCTCTAATTATAGAGAGTACTGAATATTCGGTCATAATTGAATTTCCTAATAATTTTGGAGGAAAGAAGAGCTTAGGGAAGAGCCTAAAACTCATGCCAACTTGGAAAATGGAGGAAATAAATGGAAAGAAAGTTGATTACAGCTTTAACAGGGCGTTAATATTACGGAAGATGTTTAAAGGACAATCGCCCTTGCAGATTATCAAGCAATTTAGGAAACCGATCAACAAATATTTTAGGAACAATTCTTTTCTTTAAGCAGAAATCATAATCTGTGTCTGTCTTCCCCTGTGGCCATCAGTCACTTAACTGAGTTGTCTTGATATTTTATTTAAATGTGATCCATATTTGTCAGACTTGAGTATTTCAAAAACTGTACTGCAGAGTCTCTTGAGAGATAAGCACATTCTAAACAGCCCCACTAATGTAATATTTATGCAAATGCAAACCCTATAAAGACAGAACCTCCCTGTGTATGCTTCGTGAATGAGTAGCAGCATAACTGACCCTGACAAAGAGTTGTAGTAATTTTTGTGGACTGAGATCACACACTCCTACACAGATGTTTGCACAACTCAAAGTTTCTGAGATTTAGGTTGGCTGGAGGAATGAGCTGCTCAGCTCTGTCCTCTAACATCATGTGCCATTTCCCCAAGACATACATATACACACGTGATTATGCACATGTGCGTACACCCTTACACACGTTTACACACATACACACAAGTATACACAAATTCATGTACACACAGATATATACACACATATCTACATACATACACATAGATAGCCACATAAACATGCACACACAAACACACATACAAGCACAGTCAGTCGTGTGTTGCTAGCAACAAAGTTATATTCCGAGAAACATATCATTAGGTGATGTCATCATTGTGCAAACGTCATAGAGTGAACTTATACAAACCTGGATGGCACAGCCTACTTCTCGCCTGGGCTACATGGCCTATTGCTCCTAGGCTGCAAACCTGTACTGCATGTTACTGTAGGCAATAGTAATGCCACGGTCAGTATTGTGAATGTAAACATATCTAAACACAGAAAACGTATAGTTAGCATTGTGGTGGGTGCCTGTAGTCCCAGCTACTTGGAAGGCTGAGACAAAAGGATCACTTGAGCCCAAGAGTTTGAAGTTGCTGTGAGCTATGATGCCATAGCACTCTATTTAGGGTGACAAAATGAGATATTGTCTTAAAAAAAAGATGAAAAAATGGTAATCCATGTAGGACACTTATCATGAATGGAGGCTGTAGGACTGGAAGTTGCTCTGGGTGGGTAGGTGATGAGTGAATGTGAAAGACATCACTGCTCATGGTTGCAGACTCTATACATGGACTATCCACTTAGGCTATACCAAATTGATAAAAAAATTTCTTTCTTCAATAATAAATTAATCTTAGCTTACTGTTGCTGGGTTGCACCTGACTGTATAATACTCTGTTGCTTAGTTTGACCTGTGTGCCTATATTTTTTATATATCTGCAGGCTGCTGCATTTAAGACTTATGTTTGCATAGTCATCTTGTTCCTAGTGAGTCCTGACAATGGAATCATCTAGGCTTTATTTTGGAATGTAAGGCTGGGAACCCAGGGCTTTAAGTGAGAAAATTGACTATGGGCTGCAGTAGGTGTTCACAGAGGGCTGTGCCCAGCTCTGAAGGCCATGCTGACTGAAAAGGCTCAGTAGCTTGCCCCAGGTCACACAAGGCGGGGGGACATTGGTTCCTGACCTCTAAGCCACTTAGCTAGGGCACCTGGGCACCCTGACCTCTTAGAATCTGCGGCATTCTGCTTATAGCCCACAGACAGGTCTCAGTCCCCATGGGGCCGAAACCTGGGCTCTGTCACTTACTTTTGATACATTCTCTACTTTAAACAAAGGCTGCCTGGAATATACCTGGGACCCCACATTTTTATTTGAGGGAAGTATTACCTAGGAATTGGGATGAGGTTGCTCAGTGGAGTCAAGGATGCCCTCTTTGGACGCCAAGCTGGCCTTTTCTCTGGGTGATCTATGTTTGTGCTTCATATCATGTTTAGGCTGGAACTGCTTAGAAGACAGTCTTTCATTTTATTTTATTTCATTTCATTTCAGGCAGAGTCTCACTCTGTCATTCTGGGTTGAATGCTGTGGCATCATCATAGCTCACAGCAACCTCAAATTCTTGGGCTTAAGCGATCCTCTTGCCTCGGTATCCTGAGTAGCTGGGACTACTGGCACCTGCCACAATGCCTAGTAGATTTTTCTATTTTTAGTAGAGATAGGATATGGCTCAGGCTGGTCTTGAACTCTTGAGCTCAAGCAATCCTCCTGCCTTGGCTTCCCAGAGTGCTAGAATTATAGGTGTGAGCAACTGCACCTGGCTGAAAGTATACATTTTAAATGGGATCAGAAAAGGGTCCACATAATAAGGAACATAAAATACAGCAAGGGGAGAGAAAACCCCACAGAACTATAATTGGTATATTTCTGATCCCAGATGGTATCACTTGAAAACCATTATCGGCTTATGCACTTCTAAAAAATGAATTATTGAATTTTCCGTTAAAATTTTTTTCTATTAAATTATGATGATTGATTAAACTCACTCATTGACCACCATTTCAGCCTCAATTCCCACAAAATGACAAAAAAAGAAAATATGAAAAGAACATATCTTTGATGCAGAGATATTTAAAAAGTATTATAGGGTAGGAGAGATTTTTGAACAGATTCTGAACACAGGATCAAATCCCATGAAAAATAAAACTGGAACAAAATGAATGCAGGAGAAGATGCTGCAAGGCCAGAGTTGTCAGGAGATCAAGCCCAAGGTCAGTGAAATATGAAGCCATAGCAGGTGAACACGGTTAGACACCAAGACTCAGAAAATACCCCACTACTGGACTGTCTATGAAAAAGAAATGTGAATTAAAAATAAACACTAAAGAAACATGAAGACTACACAAGAGGCTCGGCGCCTGTGGCTCAACCCGCTAAGGCGCCAGCCACGTACACCTGAGGTGGCGGGTTCGAATCCCCAGCCCGGACCCGCCAAACAACAATGACGGCTGCAACCAAAAAATAGCCAGGCGTTGTGGCGGGCGCCTATGGTCCCAGCTACTTGGGAGGTGGAGGCAGGAGACTCGCTTGAGCCCAGGAGTTGGAGGTTGCCATGAGCGTGATGCCATGGCACTCTACCCAGGGGGATAGCTTGAGGCTCCGTCTCAAAAAAAAAAAAAAAAAAAGACTACACAAGACACAGTGAGCAAATGGACTTTTAAAATGAGCAAAAATGCCTAATGATCATTAGATGACTGCCAAAGCTCTAAATCTTATGTTCGGACACCAGCATTCTGAGAAAGAGCAAAAATGTTAGCAAGGCCTCCTTTGAGACGTGGTGACCTAGACTTCATTGTGACTCATCTAGCCTAGGTGTGTTGCTATCCCTGAGAAAAAAATCAGAGTACGCAGGAAATAGAAATGGGGTAAAATGATTGCCAGGTGAGCAGCTTGCCATGGTAGACAAAGAATAAATGAAGACGTGGAAGATTTGAATAACACAATTAACAAGCATAATTGTCAATATATATGTACATACATGCAGGCACATTCCTTTTATGCCATCCATGACCATACCTTCTTCTCAAACATAAATAGAACCTACACAAAAATTGCTGCTAAAGTAAAACACAGAGGACACCTATTAGTAAATTCCCAAATGCAAAAATCAAATGAATGACATTCTCCAAATCCTGCAAAGAACAACTAAGATTAATATCAAAAGGCTAGAAAAATAATTCTATTTCAAAATTTAAATGTAACTTTTAAAACACACAAAAAAATAAAAGCTAGTACCTCGGGTTAGTTATGGAGTGGGGCATGAACGTCCCTGAGAGCCCTACATCATGAGGATGTGGACAAAGCAGTCATCACAGAAGAATGTGTAGCTTTCAATTCTGGTGTTAGAAAACAAGAGAAGCAAAATGAATATAATAAAATAAACCAAAAGATGGTGGAAATAAGAAAATAATAAAAGTAAATATTAGTGAAAAAGAAAATAAAAATAGGGCTTTCAAAGTGAAACATAATTTAAATAAATCTCTGGCCATTCCAAACAAGTTAAAAAAAAATACAAAAAAGCATCTATGAGACACAAATAAGAGCATTAGAAGTGAAAAGGTGCCTAAAACTGAAGTTATGAAAAGATTAGAATAAACTCTATGCCAATATTTTTGGAAGTTTAGATGAAAGTAATGTTAATCCAAGAAAATATAAATTAGAACAGAATCCCTCTCATCCAACATAGTCCAGGCCTGTAATCAGTCTGTTAAGTGAAAATAAAAACACTCTAATGGGAGCAACTAGAATTAAATGTCATTACAGACCTCCAACCTTTACTTTAATTGAAAATACAAAAACATATATTCATTCACCAGTCTTTTAAGATAGGGTCAAGGCTTTCTCCTTGAAAATGGGACTACTGACTGGATTTCTATATCATTTTTCTTACATAAACACACTCATGAAACAATTTCCTGTTTTGACATTTTTACAACAAAGAGGGCTCTGCCCTCACAAATAGATTAATGCTGCTATCTCAGGAGTGGGCTGTTAAAAAGCAAGCTTGACCCTTTGTGTTTTTCTCTGTGTTCTCCAGCTTGCTGCCACCTTCCCATGGAATACCCTTTCTCAGATGCCAGCACCATGCTCTTGAACTTGCCAGCCTTTAGAGAACCATGAACCAAAGAAATTTCCTTTCTTTATAAGTTACCCTGTCTCTGTTATTTTCTTATGGAAAGAGACATAAACTACCCAATGTGCCATATTTTGCTATCACAACAGGAAATGGATTAAGATATGTCCCAATTTATTGTATAAAGCTAGTGTAATTTTTATTCCAAACTAGATAACAGTATAAGAAAAAAATCACAGACTCATTTTGCTTATGAGCCTGAATATGGAAATTCTCAATAAAATACTAGATTGTATTTCTAATTATATATTAAAGAAGTAGAGTATCATGGACAATTACAGTTTATACCTAGAATGTAAGGATGGTTCAATTTAGAAAATCTACTGACACAATTTATTCCCGTAGCGGACAAAGAGAAAAAAAATATTTTCTTAATTGAAATAATTAGTATATTTAAATACTCAACATCTTTTCCTGATTAAGGAAATGATCCTTAGTCACTTACTGATGTATATTAATAATTTGGAATAAATAGGAAGACTTATTATTCTTCTGAATGGAAATCTCAATATTATAAAGATGTCAAGTCTTACAAAATAATATAAACTCATTTCAACCACAATCAAAATCCAAAGATTTTTTTTTTAGTTTGAATTGAAAAATTGATTATGTTTACACATAAAAGTGCACAGGAATAGCTGTTCCAAAACATTCAGAGAAGATGAGTATACCAATAGACATGGAGAAGATATTTAGCAAAGATATGGTATCTACTATGTATAGAGAGCCTACAAAACCATAAAGACAATACATGTAATGAAAGAGAAAACTGGAAAAGATAGATGATGATTCACAGAAAAGGAGATACAGGTAGATAATAAACATATATAAAAAATGCCAGCCTTAGGGAACTGCAAATTCAAATGAGGGTTCATTTGTTTCCCTATTTGGCCATTGAATAGGAAATGATAGGAGGAATTCTTAAATAAATTGTATTCCGTCAATTAAAGGAAAAAGATACATATACAAATGCCGTGAATGCCTAGACTCAAGGCTAAGTGAGAGAAGCACAAAAAAGAGCACGTCTCATGTAAAGTTGGTGCGTCTACACGTGCCAACGCCTGGCCGAGACACACTGGGCTGTCAACCTGAGCAGTGCAGAGGGGTAGGCCAGGCACAGTGCCTTGTACAGTTTGCTGAAGACACTAGTGTGTTACAGAATCTCAGACATGAGGATCTATTAATAGATTTTTTTAAAATGCTCTAGCCAAAATTCTATGCCTTCCAGAAAAATATCCTGCTTTTGTTGTTCTTTCAGAGAGCTGTTCAGCATAGAATATAGATGTTTCTTTCTGTAACATATCCAAGAAATACTCAACTATCAAATTTAGCATTCTGGCTCTATAGAAAAACAACAATGCTATGTTAAATTACCACTGGCAAGTAAGTGGCTAAGCTATATATGTGACATTCTTAGTTTTTCCAAACTAAATTTGCCTAAGGAACATTTCCTGAATGTTTCTTCTAACGGCCAAAGCGAGATATTACCATCCATGTAATTTACATTCGCCAAATCGAGGTTTGCATTCTGACAGGGAAAGAGGCTCTGAGGCTCAGACCTCTGCCCCGCTGTGTGTGACATTTTCTGAGAGAGTCATCCCTTCTTTAGGACCTGGTTTTGTCACCTACACTCAGGGGGAATAGTGTGAATCACCCCCTTCACAGCTTATCAAGAATTAATAAAATGAATCTAAACAAACAAACAGAGACTTGGTCCAACATTAACACTGACTTTAACAGCTTGTTTTGATTCCCTGGTCTTTCCCCACTTCTAATTTTAGAATGGAATGAGATTATTTTTGAATGCATGTTTATGGATTTCCTGGCCACTTTTAAGCCTTTAAATATTTAGCACTTTCTAAAGATAAAAGAAACTCTAGTAACATGGCAATTCATGCTCTGAGAAGATAGAAGCCAGTGACTATTTTATATACAAAGGGTACCAGGCTCCAATTCGAAAATTTCCAGCAGCTTTATCTTCAAGCAAGTTAAATCTAATCCCTTCCTGACTCATTGTCTCATCAACATGCAAAGCTCTTGAAGAGAAACCATCTTTCTACTTGCCTGAGGGAGTTCTGGCAGACTCCCCCCACCCCCCCATCTCCATCCTATCAAAGACTGTAGAGCAAACAGCAGGGTGAGACAGACATGGAAGACAAAACTGATAACGCGCTACACCTCGTTGCAGTGGGAGATGGAATGTAACTTCAGTTCATGCCTCTCTGGGATTTGGTCTCTGACCAAGTAAACTGGGAATGTTGTCAACGTACAAGTCAGCCTTCATTGTTTGTCTTTAACCCAAGAAAACACAAAATGGTATTTTCTTTTTTGCTCAAGTCAGTTTTAATTTGCTGATGTCCTCCTGAAAAAAAATAAAATCAAACTCAGAAATCCCTGGCAGGGCCCCTGAAATCTAGAGTTTCAAATGCTCTTTTGACAAGCCAAGAAGTTAAAAAGAATGCAGGAAAAAAAAATGCCTTGTGGGGGATTTTAGAAAAAATATGCAAAACATATTTAAATATGTGGCACATCCTTAGAAGTGCATGTGTACTGAAGTCAGGCTGTTTTAGTATTGATGGTGCCTGGGTTGCTGTAAGAGGTGGGGCTGGGAGGGGTGCAAAGTCTGGGAGGTGAGCTGAAGCAAACATTAGGGTGATGTTAGATCTCAGTGGGAAGATTTGCTTTTCTCTTTCTCCCCTTCTTTTCCTACTTAAAGGGGCCTCTTAAATCACTCTCCAGCCTGCATTCTAATTTGCTCTCTCTAGGATAGAATCCACTTCTCCCAGCTAAGCTGCATTTTGCAGCTTTATGGCAATACCGAACACACTTTATTTCCACTTAAAGAGCTGCCTGTTCTATTTACCATCACTCTCCGGGCACTTAACCTCATTTAAAAGGCTGACTTTCCTTTGCATTATAAAGTTGCTCGGAAGCCTCAAAGCCTATTTCTCTCTGTAGCCTGCATCATCCAGCAGTCTCCAGCTCTTGCCCCGCCCCCTCCAAGGCTCTCCTTCAAAGGCCCACAGGCGTCCTGGTGGGAGGGTGGCTGTCTTGCTCAGAGCCTCAGCCCAGCCGGGGTGACCACTGTGGGCTAGGGCCTTTACAACTGGCACGTCTCTACATTCCTCAAATCCCAGAGAGGATCTCAAAATAGAATAAGAAACGAGAATTTAAATTAGAAGCAACAGGCCCAGAACGGCTGCCAGCTTTGGGCAGAGGATCTTGTGCCCTGCCCCCACCCATGCAGTTTTAGTTCTCTGAGAGGTCTGCAGAGCCAGGGCGGCCCCCAGTCACAGGCCATTTGGAGTGGCCCATTGGAAAGAAAAGCTGGTGTTGGGCTGAGGGAGGCTGGGGGCCCTTAAGGAGGCCTCAGAGAATAAGGGCAACATGACTACACGACCCAGTGCACAGGGTTGAGGATGTCGGGCAAATGAAGGAGAAACCTTTTGGTTGAAAGGGTTGGGATGTTTTGCTGTGAACTGAGCTCTCTGGGTAGACAATAGGTAGGTGGCTGGGTCACAGAGAACAGTACCCTTTCTGCCCAAAGGGGAGAAGGAGGGGCTCCCCCTTGGGGCGCATGTGCCCCTCCAGCCCTGCCTGCAGACCCTGTGTTGAGCCCCCTGCCTGCAGGTCTGGTCACACTCTCCTTGGGCTCATGCTTTCCTATCCAAGGCACCTTCACACACATTGTAAAGCACCCAATTCCCAGTAGAAATGACCAAATTGGGGGTTCCCCTTTAGCTGCAGTCTGAATGGCCCTCCAAACTCTCATGTCAGTGGTCATAGTATTGAGGGGAGGACCTTTGGTGTGATAAGTGATAAGGGCAGAGCCGAGTGAGTGGTCCTAGGCTTTTATAAAAGAGGCTTCATCCCTTTCTGCCCTCTGGCCTTTGCCCCATGAAGAGGGGGAGGAGAGGAAGATGAAGAGGGAGGGGAGGAAGAGAGGGGCAGAAGGACAAGCTGGGGTGGAGCTGCCACCCTGAAAGCCCAGCGGAAATACCCGTGCTTGGACTTTACAGTCTCTAGAAGCACAGATTTCTACTGATGCACACTCAGTCTGTGTAGCTCCATTACAGCAGCACAAAACTAAGACACCCCTCTCTCCATTATCCCTCCAGGTTTCTGTGACTAAATCCCCAGTGTGCAGCCCAGCAGCCTAAGGTAGGATGGCTGAAGGAGCCAACGGGAAAAATTAGACTTCTACCCTCTCATGTGGCTTTACTGTAAGCCACCTGTCTCCTACCCTGCAGAAGGGTCCCTCCCTGGGCCATGTTGTCCTTCAGTCTCTTGTTCCCTTCATGCTATTCCTCCACAGACTCCCCACTCAGGTGCTCTAGGATTTCTGATGACAGAAGTTTTGGTGCTGCACTGCCAGAGCTGAGTTTGAGGCAGGCTCCTTCCACACCTAGGAGGTCCCAGCTTCAGGGGGAAGTTGGGGAAATTACCCACTGAACCAGTAGCTTCTTAGAGCAGGCTTTCTAGGAAGTCACTCCTACCTGGGATCCATGCCTTGTTGGCTGAGCACACACAGCAATATGAGTTCTTTGCCAACTGAAGGCCCTCAGGCTACAGTCACAACAAATGTCTGGAAGCAGTTCCTTTTGTCTCCTCTGTCTTCTAAGTTTTATAGACACTGGTAAAGGTTTGCACAAAAGCAGGAACTGATTTTTCTCAAAAGGTTCTCTTCACTAATGCATTTAGATACCATACAAGTGATAAGATGCAGCTACCAGCCCCTCACCTCCCCTGTTTGGGGCATGTCATGCAAGTGACATTTGAAATTCCATCTTTCCTGGGGCCATCTCAGGATTTAATCTCACCCTGGGTCCCCTCTCCATCCTTGCTCTTCTTTCAAAACCGGGCCACCCAGGAAGTGATCTTCAGTTTTCTGGAATGGGTGGGGAGGTGGGCTGCTGCCTCAGGGGAGGATGTTGAGGTGACAGCATGTCTGCCCTCTCCTGGCAGAGCCCTTTGCTACTCCACCTTCTTGGAAAACAGCAGCAGGAGAAAATGCATAGTATTTACTATGGAAATAACATAAATGAGTTTTGACTAGAGGATTCTAGGATTCACATTGCTGAGACAAGTCTTAATAGGCTGAAGATTTTGCACTATATTTTGATTGTTCTAAATATTTCAGGCATTTAATATGTGTTGAAATAAGTGGGTCATTGCCTGTGGCTTAGAAATAATAGAGTTGTTCCCAGATTCAAGTCACATGGGAATGTCATTACCACTTCAACCTCTCCATGTGGTGATGAATTCAATCTTAAGAATGTGTGCAGGGTGGTGCCTGTGGCTCAGTGGGTAGGGCACCAGCCCCATATATTGAGGGTGGTGGGTTCAAACCTGTCCCCAGCCAAAGTGCAACAAAAAAATAGCTGGGTGTTGTGGTGGGTGCTTATAGTCCTAGCTACTCGGGAGGCTGAGGCAAGAGAATCGCCCAAGCCCAGGAGTTGGAGGTTGCTGTGAGCTGTGACAGCACAGCATCTACTGAGGGCAACAAAGTGAGACTCAAAAAAAAAAAAATGTGTGTAGCATTGATGCTGAGGGTGCACTCAGTCAGAGAGACCTGTGTTCAGATGATGGCTTTTGCTTCTGTGACCCAGGCAGGTGAATGCTCTAAGCTCTCATTTCCTCAGCAGTAAAACAGGGCCTAGTGATAGTCCCTACTACATCGAGTTCTGAAAATTAAATATGCTCAGCTCGAAGCTTGATAAAAAGTAAATTTTCAACAACTGCCAGTCCTTATTCTTAAGCTTTTTACCATATCCTTGCTCAATGATCTGGAGCTTTTGTATTATTCTCTGTAGAGGAGAATTGGCTTTGTGCTTTATTAAAACCTGTCTTAGTTACCTTGATGCCATGTGGCTGTCCAAACAATAAATATGATAACCCTTCCTGGGAGTAGGCAGCTTTTTAATTCCAGAGAGAAGAAATGGAGGCTGGCGGGTTCTGAGTCTGCAGTGGCATGCAGGGTTGACTGGATGTAGGAATTGTCACTCACTCATGTTGTCTTCTCTGGAGGCTGGCAAAGGGCTCTAGAATTAGCACTTTATCAGGGACCAGCAGGGAGGCTCTTCACTGAGCAGTCAATTGACTATTTGCTGAGAAAATGGATGATTTCCTTCTTTGTTTTTACTTAAGAGGAGACATACAGTCATCCCTCTGTATCCATGGGGGATTGGTTCCAGGATTCCTAACCAAAATCCATAAAGGCTCAAGTTCCTTATATAAAATGGTGTGCTATTTGCCTATAACCTATGCACATCTTCCCATATATTTTAAATTATCTTTAGATTATGTACAATGCAATATAAATACTATACAAATACTGTGTTGTAGAAAATAACAAGAAGAAAGTCTGGGTACATTCAGTACAGATGCAGACATCTTTTTTAAAAAAATTCAGATTATTATGAGGGTACCAACCATGAGGTTACTATATTTGCATTTGTTAGGTAGGGTTCCTGTTGTAGTTGTGCTCCTCACCCAGGTGGGTGTGCCATATATGCTTACATTGTGCCCATTAGGTGAGAGCACATCAATCCAAACATCTTTTTTAAAGAAATATTTTTCATTTCAGCTTGGCTGGATCCACAGATCTGGAACCCACAGATTTGGAGGGTAAGTACACATGCTCACAGCTGCGTGAAGCTATGTCATTGACCTCAGGCTAATTACACTGCCTGTGTGTGTCTTCACTTATCCAACTGGCATTATACTCAGCTCCCAAGAAAGGTGGAATTAAATGAACTAATTAATGCCAAGCACTTAACACAGGGCTTGGCTTATTCATAACAAGCATTTCCAGCAGCATCCAAGTTATTCATCATTTGAAGTTCTCCCATCTTGTGTCTCTCCTCCTGAAATGGCTCTTAGATGGGAAAAGTAGAGACAGTGGACAGAGCCAACCCCAATCTCAAATAGTGCTGTCCACAATTCTACACATGTCTACGGGTAAAGTGCATTTAAACAAAATCTGTGCATACTTAAGTTTATATCCAGGTATCTGTGTAGGAGGTCTGACAATTAAGTTCACAAACTTACCATCATGCACGTACGTTGGCAGCACTGTACAAACAATTCAATAAAGTTTCATAACCTTGGTATATCAGAGTCTCACAGTTGTGTTCATGTTGACATGGGGCAATGTCTTGCTGAGTGGCATTCATTACTGTTGCATGTTTTGGGGTGCTGTCTGGAGAATGTTGGAGCTTGAAATAGAGCAACAAACAAACATTTGTAAATATCTTGTTAAACTTGGTGAGACTGTAAGTGAAATCAGGGACATGTTAGTCCAAGTTTGTGGCTAATGCCATGAAGAAGATGGCAGTGTGCAAATGGATTAAACATTTTTCTAAAGGGAGAGAAAACATCACTAATGAAGAAAGGTCAGGGCAGTCAGTAATGGGCAGAACTGACAAAAACATTGGAAAAATGTATTGAATTGTGGGTCAAAATCATCAGTTGACTGTGAGAAACATGGCAGACTAAGTAAACGTTGATAGAAAAACAGGAAAATGTTAACAGAAAATCTTGGCCAATAATTCATAGCTCAATAACACGACAATGCCCTGGCTCACATGGCACTGTCTGTGGTGAGTTTTTAGCTAGTAGCCAAATAACTTGATTATAATACCCTGCCTATGTACCTGATCTGGCCCCCAGTGACTTTTTTATTTTCCTGAAGATAAAGGAAATATTGAAAGAAAGACATTTCAATAACATGAAATAAGTCAAGAGTAATACAAGGATGACGCTCATGACCATTCCAGAAAAAGCGTTTCAGAATTGTTTGAAGGGAGGACTAGGCACTGGCATTGGTGCACAGCTTTCCTAGGGGAGTACTTAAAAGGTGAACTTAGTGATATTCAGCAATGAGGTATGTAACACTTTTTCTTTTCTTTTTCTTTTTTTTTTTTTTTTTGCAGTTTTTGGCTGGGGCAGGGTTTGAACCCACCACCTCCAGTATATGGGGCCGGTGCCCTACTCCTTTGAGTCATAGGCGCCACCCTATATAACACTTTTTCAAGGGTGAGTTCATGAACTTAACTGTCAGCCTCTTTGTACCATGTCATATGTATTTAGATCTGTTTTCTTCCTTACCAGTGAGTACTTTTCATGCCTGGTGGAGATGGCTTAAATTCTTAAAGATTGAGTGAGCCGAGGACATCCAGTTGTTTTTATTCAATATTGCATTTCTTATTTGGTGGAAAAAGGCTGAATGAATATCTTTTTGAGCTTTCCAAAATAAGTCATTTCTAGGCAGAGAGATAGTAGGAGAAATGTCAGCACAAATGTTAGTTAGGGAATATATAACATTGCAGACTAAGAAAGGAGCAGAAGACGAACCTTCTCTGCTGGTGGTAGAAATGTATATAGATTCTTCCCATCAGAGACCAGTCCAAGAAAAGAAAGAGCATTCGAGATTATGCGTTTATTTTGTAAGGCGGCTGTGGGTCAGGTCTTTACACATCAGATATCTGTGTGTTGGTGTCACAGGTGTGGGGACAAGGAAAATGATTGTGTATTTTTTTGGTAATTGTGGTCTCTGCTTAGATGGGTTCTGAGGGTGCTCTAGGAACCGTCATCCTCTCATTTTAAGAGGTTTTGAAATGGGAAATGGGAAACACATGATGTAATGTGCCACTGTTTTGACGTTGCCCAGGGTTTGAATTATGAACATTTATAAGAGCACCCTGCTCCACGGAGGCTGTGAAGCTATATGTTTTCCAGCTGCAGTATTTCCATTACACAGAATCTGGGCTCTTTGGAGGAAGAGACCAGTAGAAGCCAAGAATGTAACTTCATTTTAGCCAATTCAGTGATGTTCTTATCATACACCTGAGGCAGGATCATGCTGAGGGAGATATACCAGTCCAAAGGTGAGTTATCAGAGAACAAAGCTCAGCAGAACTCAATTTGGCCCAAGCAGAGAGGGCTGGGCTGGACTGGCTCTGTCAGGGAGCAGGATGAGGCTGCCCAGGCTGGGACTTAGCTCGGCAAACACACAGGGAGAGGAGAGAGCTGGGCGCTGGATGTATCTGCCAGGGGAAATGTGAGTAAGCATCAAAAAAGAGAAAGAAACAGGTGAAATTATTATTATTATTATTATTTTAAGAAAAAGTCTCACTCTGTTGCCCTGAGTAGAGTGCTATGGCATCCTAGCTTACAGCAAACTCAAACTCCTGGGCTCAAGCAGTCCTCCTGTCTCAGCTTTCTGAGTAGCTAGGACTACAGGTGCCTGCCACACTGACTGGCTAGTTTTTCTATTTTTAGTAGAGACAAGGTCTGGCTCTTGCTCAGGCTGGTCTTAAACTCCTGAGCTCAGGCAATCCACCTGCCTTGGTCTCCCAGAGTGTCAGGATTATAGGCATGAGCCACCGGGCCCTGCCTTGAAATTTATTTTTATAATATATTGTATTTAACCTAAGATGTCCAAAATGTTATCATTTAAACATGTTATCACATAAAAGATCATTAATGAGATATTTTGCATTTCTTTTCTGTGCCATGTCTTTCAAATTGGGTCTGCATTTTAGCTGTAGAGCAAGTCCCAGTTCTGAAACACACAGAGAGACCTGTGTGTCTAGTGGCTGCATGTTGCCTGTAGGGCTAAAGTGTCAGTGTCCTACTGAGAAGGGCTGAGAAGACAGGAGGTGTGAGCTGAAGGGCTGGACCACAGGGGCTTCTACTCTTTTACAAGGGGGTGGAGCTGATGTCATCTACAAAAGCAGATGACCTCACTGGCTATGAGCAGAGCCATTTGTATTTAACTTGCCACAGAAGAGATTGAGCCCCCTATTCTCAGTAGGCCATGAGCCACAGGGCTTCTTCCCAAGGTGGGATGGTATCAAGGCTGTGTGGAATGACCTGTCCCCCTCCCTCAGACACACACTTCCTTTCCCTCCCATGGGCATTACTGCTCATCACCGGTCCCAGGGAGACAGACACAGACATGCATGTGCTCCAGAGCTGTGAATGCTACTGGGCTGTTTGCAAACAGTCTGAGAGCTGGAAGTGTCTCTGGTTTCCCACTCCCAGCCTATTGGACCCCTTTGATGTGGGCTCCCAGCATCCTCAGCAGACCTGGTTACCCTTAGGCCACGCTCCTGTGGCTCCCTTTCTGGGGGTGGTCTGCTCATTCCCCCAACACCTACCAGGGACATTTTCTGGACATGACATCTGCTCTGCTGTCCTACCTATGGGAGATTGTGTCTTCAAAGAATGGCCATCACACTCTAGCCTGTCCCAGTGTCTTTCTGTAATATGCTGTTACCCTCCTCCTTGAAGGTGGGGTCTGTATCTGTCCCTTTGAATCTGGGCCAGCCTTGATGACTGGCCACCAAATAGAGACCATTAGAGAGGATACAAATTGCTGCCAAGACGAGGTCATAAAAGCTGACATAGCATCTACTTCTTAGCCCATTTTATGCTGCTATAACAGAACGTCGGCAACTGGGGAATGTAATGAGCAGAAATGTGTTGGCTAACAGCTAGAGGCTGGGAGGCTCAGCATTGGGGTGCGGGCATCTGGTGGGGGCCTTCTTGTTGTGTCATCCCATGACAGAAAGTGGGACAGCAAGAAAGGAGGAGAAACAGGGCAAAAGCAGCCACACTTGCCCTGTTATAAGGCATCAATCCCACTTATGAGGCGGCCTAATTCCATCTCAACTAACACTGTCACAGTGGCAAATAAATGTCAGCAGGCCTTTGGAGAAGACAAACACTCAAACCACAGCACCTGAGACCCTTGGTCTTGGACCCAGTTGCCATCCTACAAGGAAGCCACCCTGTGAGGCCATCGGCAGGTGCTCTGGACACCAGCCTCAGTGGACGTCCCAGCCAATGCGGGCGTTAACCACAGGTATCGTGTTTCTCTGAAAATAAGACCTACCCAAAGTAAGCCCTAGCAGGATTTCTATGCATTTGTTAAATATAAGCCCTACCCCACTAATAAGACCTAGTGATGGGTATGGCTGTGTAGGGTATCTGCATAGCCACACCATGCATTTTGGTGCAGAGAGGAAGACATTCCCTGAAAATAAGTCCTAGTGTGTCTTCTTGAGAAAAAATAAATATAAGACAGTGTCTTGTTTGGGGGAAACACGGTAGGTGAGTGAGGGACCCTTGCGAACAAGTCCAGCCTCAGCCTCCACAAGGCTGCAACTATGTGAGGCACCCTAAACAAGGGCTGCCTCCTGGAGTGCAGCTCACTTCCAGTACCCTGGGCAAAAATGATAAAACAGTCATTGGTGTAAGAAATAAATTGTTGCGTTAAGCTGCTAAGGATTGGGGTGCTTTGTTGTATATGTAGGTAACTGAAAGGGTCCCCTTCAGTGACCCTTTGGCCTCCAGATGCCCTGGGCTGCCCTCAGCCACTGTCCTCCCCTCCGGAGTACCTGCCGTGTGCGAGTTGAGCTCTTCATGGGAGGGGTTTGGCTTTATGGGCTTCCAGGGCCGGTGACACTTGGCATGGCTCTCGGGGCCCGCAGGACTTATTTATTGTATGAATAGATGAATCAAAATTTCTTAAAGTGAGTGCTCACAGTTTGTATTTTATAACTGTTTCTTCCTGTGAGCTGTGTATGTGGGGAAGTGAGAAAACTTGAGCTTCAAGAGGTTGAACCCAAGGTCACAAGGCTTGAACCAGCGGAAATGCGTCTGAAATCCAGACCTCAGCCAGCTATCTGAAGTCTAGCAGACAGGCTGTCGGAGACAACAGGGTCGGCCCGGGTCTGAGTTTGTATCCTGCCTAAATTCCTGGTTCTTCCTGGGCTGCAGACTTCTAAACCCTGGGCCTAATCTACCTTGTCACGTTTGTAGAGTTATTAGGCCCAGAGCCTCGTAGCCGATGGGCTTTGAGCGCATAGGGGTGTCTCCCTCTGTCCTCTGTAAGTGCGAGGCTGTGTTTGTGAGGGGGGCTGCTGCGCATTTCCAGTTTCACAATGCGGTGCCGACGTCACTGTCTCAGTCCTCACCTCTCCTGATCTCTGGGCCCTGGCATCGCCCCCCTCCCAGACATCACACCGTTGCTTATTTTATTTTGCTCTTGTGGAACCCCCTTTCCCCTTTAGGTGCATCTTACAACAAGCGTTAAAACATGTTCAGATAGTTCCCAAACCCTCCCTCAACCTCCGGGTCTTCGACTGCGACTGCCTATCTTCCTCTGTTACAGGCCAGCTCCTCTCAGGAGCCATCTACACTTTCTGTTCTCGCCACAGCCTTTGGGCACATCACTGGTAAGGCCAGTGGTCCAGGCCATCAGAGCCTGGGGGTTCCCAGCCTCTGCCTTGCTCAACCCAGTGCAGGGCTTCGAGGTGCCGGCCACTCCCTCATTCTTCGGCTTCCAGGGCACCATGTCCTTCACTCCCCCTCCCCCAATGTCTTTGGCTTCTCCTCCTCCGGCTCCTTCCCCTTTTTTCCCACAGAGGGCTTTTGGAGCCATGCCTTATTCTGGCTTTCCCCAGAAGTAGACCCTGAGATGAAGACTTGAGAGCAAGTTGTTTATTCCAGAGGCAGCCCTAGGAATACCACCGTCCGGGCATGGAGGAGGCAAGACAGAGGAGACTGTGGGTGGGTGGTGAGGATGGGCCGTGAGGAATGGAGACCCCCAGTCACTCAGTGGGCATCCGGAGCCTCACCCTCCTTGGTCCCACAAGAACAGGCAGCTCAGGGTTACTCTTTCTGAGAAGTGAGGGAGCTGGAGTATTTACCCACCAGCTCCCTCCAGACTCAGGGGCCAGAGCAGCACCTCGAGAAGAGAAACAAGTGGGCATCAGGCCGGCTGAAATGCCAAGAGCCAACGGGCGCCCTGAACCTCCTTTGACTCTGAACTACCTGCAACTATTTGTTTGATTATTGGATTCGTGTCTTTCCTTCTCTGTCCTTAGAGTTTCCCAGAAGACTTCTGCTTTCTTTTCACCAGAAGCATCCTTGGTGCTCAGTAGAAATGTACAGCATTGCATGAACAAATAAAACCCTATAATCATTATGCTTAACATGAAAAATAAGTGGTCCACATAGTCAGGAACTTAGTAAAAATAGGCATGATACTGGCGATTTCAGTGGGCATACAGGCATGAGCCACATAACGATGTTTCAGCCAGCCACGGGCTGCGTGTATGATGGTGGTTCCTTAAGATTATAGTGGAACTGAAAAATTTCTGATGCCAAGTGACACTGTAGCTATTGTAATGTCATGAGGCAGCACTTTATCATGTGTATGTTTAGGTGTGTTCAGATCCACAACTGCTTACCCATGTGTTACAGGTGCTGGCAGTACTCAGTACAGCCAGGTGCTGTACAGGTTTGTGGGCTAGGAGCCACAGGCCATGCAGCCCCCGTGTGAAGAGGCCCTGCCACCCGAGTGCACCATGCGATGTTCAGAATCACCTAACGGCACGTTTCTCAGGACATACCCTGTCATTAAGTGATGAGTAACTGTGTGTGATTATTTTGGTTCAGATATTTGATTTTCTTTTGGGCCTCCGCTAACTGGCCCAGTGGATAGCAGTTCCTGTAACATAAGGGAGCAGGGCCAGCTTCAGGGGTGTGGCCTGACTGGCATCATCGGGCCTCATTCTCTGAAGTATCCTGTGGTTGGTTTCACGTTCTGCTGTCACCATCTTGAAATTCTTAGTCATTTTGAGCAAGAAGTCCCACATTTTTATTTTGCACCTGGTCCTATAAATTGGGTAGCTGGTTGTGCAGGCACCATGGGACCACACTCCTGAGTAGGAACCTAGGCTTAGCCTTCTATTTCTTTATGTGATTTTTCTGGAGGCTCAGCTGTGAGCCCTTGTGGATGGTCTGGATATTTTCTGGGGGACCCTATGTCGAGACCAGTTCACAGCTCTGATTCACACACACGTGGTTACCAGGTGACCTGGGCACTACTTTATCACCCTATCACAAAATATTCGGGGCAAGTATTTCTACCCTCTGGGAGCAGGTGATCTGGCCTCCCACCCTGTGGCCAGCAGGTCACACTTGCAGCCACTGTTCTGATGCAGCTGCTGCAGGTTTGCATGGCTTTGTCACCAGCAAGAGGCAGATTGGTGCCTGCTTGTGTCTGATGAACTTCCCCAAAGTGACTTCTCCATGGTGATTATAAAACCCCAGTATTCTCAGCAAACCGCTGCAGGGTTTTAGGAACACAGTGTTCCAGGCCTCACCCCCAGAACTCTGCTGTGGGCCTGGGTGGGGCTAAGGAGTCTTCCTTTTAACAAGTCCTTTGGGTCTATTGGGGAACATACCATCAAGGACATTCAGCCACAGGTTTTCTCTCGGATATTTTATTACAAAATTTTCAAACATACAGAAAAGTTGAAAAAATTGTATAGGAATCAACAGCATCCTTACCACGGAGGTTCCGCAGTGAACTTTCTGCTGTATCAGCTTCATCACATGCCAACTCCTTCATCTCCTCCCTATATCTCTCCCTCCACCCATCCGCCCCCTGCCCATCTGGAAGTGGACTTTCCCTACACACTATTCATCCCCTGAACACGGTCTGCTCAAATCTCACATTTTCCATGAACAAGAAACATGTGGTCAGGTAGCAAGTATTTCAGAATGAGGGATGACACAAATGCCAGGCTCACAGGCCCAGCGGAGAGTGACTTACTTATTTGCCTCTTTGAACTGTTCTCATCAAGTTCTCATGTAGGTTTATTTTTATTTAATACAAAACCCCTCCAATTTAATGTATGTAAATAAATATAAAAAGAAACACATGTTAAGAAAAGCAGTACGCACATACTGTAAAAATGATCTCTAGAGAATGTTTTGTCTCACTCTCCCATTTTATTTATTTTATTTATTTATTTTAGTGAGACGGAGTCTACCCTGGGTAGAGTGCTGTGGTGATATAGCTCACAGCAACCTCAAACTCTCAGGCTTAAGCAATTCTCTTGCCTCAGCCTCCTGAATAGCTGGGACTACACGTGTGTGGTATAACACCCAGCTAGATTTTGCATTTTTAATAGAGATGCAGCTCTACTAATCAGTAACAGCTCAGGCTGTTGTTGAACTCCTGAACTCAAGAATCCACCTACCTTGGCCTCCAGAGTGCTAGGATTACAGGTCTGCGTCACCGTGCCCGGTCATCCCACGTGGTTTTATTCTCAGTTTTTAAAATGGAGCTATTCTGAGATGCAGACATCCTGGGTCTAGTTAGTGCTCGGGCATAGTGGCCATACCCTTGACCTGCTCCCAGATGTGATTTTAGAGCTGTCACATTTGCAAAGGGCTACGCCATCTGCCCAGTCTTTATGGACCCCCAGAGCTCTTTTTCCTGATGGCTCTGTAGATCTGCTGGAAGAATGTGGGTCACCTGACAACCCAGGGGTGATGTGAGGCTGGGCAACTGGATGCCGGAGCCAATCCATTTTACCAAGCTCTTGCGGGAATGTGGCATGATTTCACTGAGCTAATAAAGCTCATTACCAGAAAGGTCTGGAGAAGGGCTGCCCAAGGACAGGTAAGATGAAGCCTCACCAGGACAGAGAAGCAAGGAAATCATAACAAACTCCCCTAAAACATTGAACACAGGACATGCATTAATTCTCAGCCGTTCCCGACTGGCAGCCCAGCCCAGAGCTCTGATTTGTGTGCTCTGCCTGTGGCAGCCCGTGGCAGCCTGTGGGTGAGGACGGAGCTCATGCTGCCTCTGAGCCCTATGCCAGCACCTCTGACAAAATGTGTCCATTGCATGCACATGAATCTAAAACCTGCCTCTGGCCTGAATGTGAAGGGAAGAATCACAGCAGAATTTAACATTCGGTCAATTCAGGCAGACCTGTTTTCTTGTGCTTTACTTTATTATGCTTCACAGAATCTGTGGTTTTTACAAATGGAAGTGCCTAGGCAACCCTCATCGAGCACCATTTTCCCAGCAGCTGGTTCTCACTTTGCATCTCTGTGTCCATTTTGGTGAATCTCAAAATATTTCAAGTGTATCCACTGTCATCATATCTGCTCTGGTGATCTGAGATCAGCGATCTTTGACCTTACTCTTGTAATTGTTGTGGGTGCCATGAACTGGGCCCACATAAAGAGGTACACTTAATGGATAAATGCGTGTTCTGAATCTCTCTTCCTCTCCTCAGGCCTCCTATTCCCTGAGACAAAACAATACTAAAAGTACAACAATTAACAAAACTACAGTGGCTCCAAGTGCCCAAATGAAAGGAAGGGTCACATGTCTCTCACTGGAAGTCAAAAGCCAGAAACGGTAAGCTTAGTGAGGAAGGCGTGGTGAAAACTGGGATGGGCTGAAAGCTGGGCTTCTTGCACCATTGAGCCAATTGTGAATGCAGAGGAAAAGCTCTTGAAGGAAATTAGTAAGGTGACTCCAATAAACACAGGAATTATGAGAAAGCAAAACAGCCATCTCACTGATATAGAGAAGTTTTAGTTGGTTTGGAACAGGGCTATCCGACCTACAGCCTGTGGTCTACCTGTTGATTTTGCGAGGGCTTTTTTGCTTATCTGTAGTGTCTGATATTGTGAAAAGTACGCATGGACCCTATTTTTTCACCCATCAGTTTTCGTTAGTGTTTGTGTATTTACTGTGTGGCCCAAGACAGAGGGGGAAAAAGGTTGACACCCTTGGTAAAGGCTCAGACTAACCACAACATTCCCTTAGGCTTAAGACTAATCCAGAACGAGGCCCTAACTCTCTTCAATTCTCTGAAGGCTCAGAGAGGTGAAGAAGCTGCAGAGGAATGGTCTGAAGCTAGCAGAGGTTAGTTGCTGAAGTTTAAGGAAAGAAGTCATCTCTGTAACATAAAGTGCAAGGTGAGGCAGCAGGTGCTGATGGAGAAGACGCAGCAAGTTATCCAGAAGATCAGCTAACACCCCTGATGAAGGTGGCCACACTAAGCAACAGGCTTTCATTGCAAACAAAACAGCTTTATATTGGAAGAATATGCTTCCCAGGAATCTCAGAGAGAAGTCAATGCCTGGCTTCAAAGCTTCAAAGGACAGGCTAACTTTCTTATTAGGAATTAATACAGCTGGTGACCTTAAGTGGAGGCCAATACTCACTTACCATTTTGAAAATCCCAGGGTCTTTAGATATTCTGCTAAATTGACTGTGCCTGTGCTCTAAAAATGGAATAACAAAACTTGGATAACAGCACATCTGTTTGTAGCATGAATATTTTAAGTGCGCTGTTGAAACCTACTGAAAAAGAGATTTCCTTTTAAAATATCACTGCTCATTGGCAATGCTGCTTGTCTCCCCAGAGCACTGATGGAGATAAACAAAGAGATTAACGGTCTCAGGCCTGATAACACAACATCCATTCTCTAACCTGCAGATCTAGGGGTAATTTCAACTTTCAAGTCTTATTATTTAAGAAATACATGTTGTCAGGCCAAAGCTGCTATGACAGTGATTCCTCTGATGAGTCTGGGAAAAGTAAATCGAAAATCTTTTGGAAAGGATTCACCATACTGGATGCCATTAGGACATGCATGATTCACAGGAGGAGGTAAAACTATCAACCTTACAGGAGTTTGAAAGAAGCTGATTTCACCCCTCATGGATGACTTTGAGGTGTTCAAGAATTTAGTAGAGGAAGTAACTACAGTTCTGGTGGAAATAGCAAGAGAACTAGAATTAGAAGTGGAGCCTGAAAAGGGAACTGAATTGCTGCCATCTCACCATCAAACGTGAACAGATGAGAAGCTGCTTCTGTGGATAAGCAAAGAAAGTGGTTTCTTGGGATGGAATCGATTCCCAGTCAAGATGCTGTGAATATTGTTGAAATGACAACAAAGGATTTAGAATAGTACGTGAACTTAGTTCATGAAACATCATCAGGGTTGGAGAGGATTGACCCCAATTTTAAAAGAAGTCCTGTGGGTAAAATGCTGTCAGTTGGAT
Source organism: Otolemur garnettii (assembly GCF_000181295.1). NCBI lineage: Eukaryota > Metazoa > Chordata > Mammalia > Primates > Galagidae > Otolemur > Otolemur garnettii. The sequence continues at coordinate 1,421,143 of NW_003852483.1, forward strand.
GTGATGGCTCACATCTATAATCCTAGCACTTTGGGAGGCCAAGGCAGGAGGATCACTTGAGGCCAGGAGTTTGAGACCAGCCTGAGCAAGAGTAAGAAAACTAGCTGGATGTGGTGGCAGGTGCCTGTAGTCCCAGCTACTTCGAGGCTGAGGCAGGAGGATCACTTGTGCCTAGGAATTTGAGGTTGCAGTGAGCTCTGATAACGGCACTGTACTCCAGCTGAGGTGACAGAGTGAGACGTTGTCTTAAAAAAATGCTATCGAACATGTCACATGCAATAGCGATATCTTCATGCAACAAAGAGTCAACCAATACAGCAAATTTAATTGTTGTCTTATTTTGAAATTGCCACGGCCACTGCAGCCTTCAGCAGCCACTGCCCCTATTAGGCCGCAGTGTGGAGGCAGGACTCCACCAGCAAAATGATATGACTCACTGAAGGCTCAGATGATTGTTAGTATTTGTTAGCAGTAAAGTATTTTTTAATGAAGGCATAAACATATTTTAGACATAATGCTGTAACACACTTAATAGACTAGAGTGTAAACATAACAGTTGTGTGCTGGGAAACCAAAATCTCAATGTAACTAGCTGTGCTGTGGTCTAGAATTGAACCTGCAATATCTCGGAGGAATGCTTGTAACATTCTCAAAAAGCAGCACTTAATCCTCGCCTTTGCATAGCCAGAGACACACGTCTGCTTACGTATGTACATTTATTCAGATTCGTTGGAGACTGAGTCATTCCACCTATATTAAAGTTCAAGGCAGCATGAAATTTCATTTACAAATTAAGCATTTTTTGAACAAATATTTAGAAGCCATATTATACTTTTCCTTCCCTTTTTAAAGAGAGTTTTCTGAAAACAACTTGACCTTTCGGTAATGACTTAGCCTCGTTTCCCAGGAGAGGAGCCAGGTGGGCTGCCAGGCCCACGGCTCAGGGTGGGAGCTCAGAGGCGAGTCCATAGTGATGCTTATTCTTCAAAGCTGCATCTGCTCCCCCCAGGACTCCCCCTCATTCTTTCTCTCTTTCTCTTTCTCTCTCACACACACTTAAAAGCTGAGTAATTAGATGGCAAAACCACAGCCAAAAACAGGCAACAAAATCAGGTGACAAGTTACCCCCACAGACCCCCCCAAATACATGCAGTGGTGATAGATGACCCCAAACCAGCCCCTGGCACTGATATCTATGAGGGAGAAAGTGGGGAGTAGGGGCAGAGCCTGGTGACCAAAGACAGGGTCCCCACTTAGGCTGGCCAGCAAGGATGGCCAGCCTTAACAGCAGCCACTGTAGTCACACTGAGTGAGCTGATGGGCCCCACCCGAGATGACACCGAGTGACGTACAGGATCAGACCAGGTGGGAACATGCCAAAGAGAGAGAGGAGCCAACCTGAAGCAAAAAGGAAGAAGAAGTAACAGAAACAAAAGGCTGCTGAATGCGGCAACGTCTGTTAACAGCGCACACACTTCTCATCCTGCAGCGTCAGTGGGTCAGCAGCCAGGGGGCTCAGCTGTGCCCACTGGCTCAGGGCTGCCACCCAGGAGTCAGGTGGCCTTGAGAAGGACCTGCCTCCAAGCTTACCTCGTGCTGTTGACAGATGTTGCCCTTGCCAGGTGGGAGTCTTCAGAGGTGGCTCAGCTCCCAGGGGTGGCTTCCCTCCCCATGAGCCAAGGAAGAGTGAGCCTGTGCTTGATGGAAGCCACGATCTTTTTCAGACATGATCTCAAGACTCTTTTTGTTTCTCTCTCCCACTCCTGTGACCCATTTCCTTTCACTTTTCAGGCCTCAGTTCAAGAACCACTTCCTCTGGGTCTTTATGTAAGGAAGGGCCCCCCAATTATTCTGTACCTCAGCCCCCTACTTACTTCACTTGTATGTCTTCCCATTAGTGATTATTTTGCTTATAGGAATATACCAAGCACTATAATACAGCTGTATCATATAACACAGTAATGTTATATAAAACAGCAAGGACGAGCGGGAGGACTGTCTCTCTGCTGCTCGCAGGCCTGTCCCCAGCACCTAGTGTGACTGGATGAAAAGGGTCTGACCATCTGTCACTGTCAGCCAATATGCAGAGACAGGGATGGGTCCACCAAACTTCATCAGGAGGCTGGAATTCTAGAGAACAGTGAGAGTGACTCTCCAAGACTGTTCATTTCTTCCATTTCCAAAATCACAGTTTTATACACGAAAGTTCAAAGTAAAAATCCTGCTAATCTTTATCTTAAACAATAATAATCAGTGTAACTCAAGACTCCAAACAACATTCCAATTCAAAAGTTCATCTCCTAAATTGTTCCTCCTAAACTACTCAAAAAGGGGGTCTTTAGGGTGGGAGCTAAATTTACAAAACAGTAAGAGTGGGAGACGGGGTGAAGGTCACTTAGGACCTAAACTGACCAGACCAGCTGTGTCACGTTGGCCCTAGCCTGACTCTGTCATATTTTCATCACGTGCACGCTCAGTGGCAGGGTGTTCAGCATATAGTGAGA
>NW_003852483.1:1423756-1424188 GCF_000181295.1 Otolemur garnettii
TCATCACGTGCACGCTCAGTGGCAGGGTGTTCAGCATATAGTGAGAGTTCAGGGCTCATCACGTGCAAAAAAAAAAAGCTCTCAGTAGCAGGGTGCTCAGCACACAGTGAGACTTCAGTGACTATGGGAACAAATGAACAGGTGTGATTTTGAGTAGTCGCTGTGCACTTTGTCCTGACCCCCTTAAATGGATCTGGAGGAGTGGGGCCTTTGGAATCAACGTGGCTTGAAATCTGCTTCTAAAAAGTTCCCTTTAGGTGGTGCCCGTAGCTCAGTGGGTAGGGTGCTGGCCACATACACCCAGGCTGGCAGGTTCAAACCTGGCCTGGACCAGCTAAAGAACAGTAACAGCTGCAACGAAAAAATAGCCAGGGGTTGGGCAGTGCCTGTGGCTCAGAGGTGTAGGGCGCTGGCCCTGTATACCAGAGGTGG
>NW_003852483.1:1424299-1459946 GCF_000181295.1 Otolemur garnettii
TCCTAGCTACTTGGGAGGCTGAGGCAAGAGAATTGCTTAAGCCCAAGAGTTTGAAGTTGCTGTGAGCTGTGACACCATAGTACTCTACCGAGAGCACTATAGTGAGACTCTGTCTCAAAATAAATAAATAAATAAATAAATAAATAAATAAAATAAAACGAAATAAAAAGTTCCATTTGGAAAGAAAGAAGGCTTTGATTGCCAGCCAAAGGCCATGTGCCACTCACTGGAGTACCCTGGAGAACTGTGGCCAATTCCTGCTGTCCTGCCCACCTCTGGAGGGCCTGCTGTGACCAGCTAGGGCACAGATAGTCAGACCATCATGTGATGACAGACAGCTGGGGCCAGAGCTCTCTGGACCTCAGCCAACCTTCCAAGAGTGGGGGACTCTCCTTATTCCCATCATTCTTTGCAAGTCACTCTTTCATGTAATTTGCATAAATATAGGCTCTGTTTTTACCCAAGGTTAATCTTTTTAATTAGTTAAGCTGCTATATTATAGGAAACAAACATTGACCCTTAAGTAGGTAATTGGCACAACTGAAACGATTAAGTGACTTCCCCGTGAGAGCATTCAGCAAAGCCATTCTTGCCACAGAAGGAAAGGCACAAAATATGGAGTGAGACTGTGGCAGGTGTGAAAGATAATGACAGTGCTGGGGAAGGCAGGATTTTAACTTGCTTGTTGGTCAGCCCTTCCAGCTGACTGATCAGCTCTGGCCCTCCTCTGTTGTCCAGAGTCAGGACAATTGACAGGAGAGGAGGACAGATGTCATCTGCACAATGGGTGGTTCAGCCAGAGCGGGGAGCAGAGTCTGCTTGCTGGAGGTGGGGGGCTTAAAGGAAGGGTGCTGAGCAGCCATGGGTCCTGCAAGATTGTGTTTATTTCAAGGATTCTTGCTGGGTGTTCTGAATGGCGACATTCAGTGTCATCCCTAGGCCATGGTAAAGATGTAAGCTGCTTCTGTTTACCTTTGATTTAGACTGGAGTTCCCACTTGTGTCTGCTGAGATAGCGCAGCTCTGTGTGTCTACAGATTGCTCAGCTCGAGGTCTGGATGAGGAAGCCTGATCCATTTTTGTGCAGAAGCCTAGGGGTATTCAGCAGTGATGCTCGAGCTCCTGTACTAGAAGAACCCACTTTTATATCAAGCGGGTATTTCGTGTGTAAGAAGTAATGCACAAACACTGAAATGAAGGGCTCTAACTTTAGGACAGGGTGACAGCGAGTGTGCCCCTCCTCCCTTTCAGGTCCCTGGGCTCTTTCTATATGTCACCACTGTCAACAGTACTATTTGTGTTCCCATCCAGCATTGCCTGTGACTTTAGAATCATGTATGTGTGGGGGTCCATTTCCACATTTATCAGAAGCCACTTTGTAGAGTGACTCAGGGCCACGGCTCAGTCCTAGGATGTGAGATTAAAATCAGGTCCTGGCAGGCAGCAAAGATCACTCTCCCTCAGGAGTGTTCAGGATGCTGAGAACAGGGTGCTAGGCTCCACTGGCCTCATCCTGGGGAGGCCGGCAGAAGGAGGGCAGAGCAAGGGTAGGGGAGATAAGAGCTGAGCCAGGAATACCTGGGAGGTGCAAGATACGAAATGCTCCTTCCCCTCCCGCCCGCAGTGTCCTACAGTCCTGGCTGTCTGAGTCCACCTTCTGCAAGCTTCTACTTCCCTTCCATAGCAGAGTGTTCCTGGACCCAGCCTCGGCTCTTTTGTTCTTCCAGATCACATGCCGGCCCTGGCGTTGCTGCCCTGCCCCCTTACCCCTGTGGCCTCGGGTGTCCTGGATTGGCTGGGATCCACTTGCCGGTCATCAGTGCTGATCCTTCCTGGGCACCCGAGGCCAGTGGCACCCACTCCCAGCCGTCCTCAGGCTGATAGCCCCATCAGCAGCTACTCTGGGGTGCTGTGTCCACCAGCTGTCCAATGCAGGGCACCAGGGCCTGTCTGTCGCTTTCTCCTCCCCCTCTGCCCCATCCAGTCACTTCCAAGTCCTGCCAGCGCCACCTCCAACACCTGTGGCCGAGGGGTCTGCACAAGTGTGGGCACAAGGCACTGTGTCCCCTTGGCCACTGCCTCCTGACTGGTCCCTGCCTCCAGCTCCCCAACTACCCTTCTTTCCTGTTATTTATTGCTCTAGATTAGAACTGGCTTCATTTCATTACTCTGTTTAAAATAGTGTTTTGGCTGGGTGCAGTGGCTTACACCTGTAATCCTCGCACTCTGGGAGGTTGAGGCTGGAGGATCCTTTGAACTCTGGAGTTCGAGACCAGCCTAAGCAAAAGTCAGACCCCATCTCTACTAAAAATAGAAAAATTAGCCAGGTGTGGTGTCTGGTGTTTGTACTACCAGCTACTTAGGCGGATTGTTTGAGGCCAGGAATTTGAGGTTACTGCAAGCTGTGATGCCCACTCTAGCCTGGGCAACAGAGAGAGACTGCCAAAAAATATCAATCAATCAATCAATAAACAAACAAAGAAATAAATATATAAGATAAAATTGTGGTAGTTCTCCATTTCTCTCAGGACAGAGCCCAAATGGCCTACAATCTCCTTTCTGCATTTCTGCTTTTGAGGCATTTTGAGAGATTTTGGCGCCATACCTGGGGCCTGCTCTCGTCTGCTGCAACACCACCCAGCCCCTCTATCTGGAGCGTCCCTGCCTCCACTCCCTGCTAGTGTGGCTTTCTTGGCCTCTGCCACTACCACTACTCAGTCCTCTCCCTGAACTCTGCACAGTGTTCCCAGCCCCACCCATTCATGCCACAGCAGTTATGCGCCTGCACACCCCGGGACTGTATCCTTGCTTTCCTTCAATCTCCTGCAGCACAGGAAGGATGAGCTCATGTGTCCGGCATTTGCCGTTATATCTAAAGTCTAGGAAATCCAGGTGGGTCATCAGCAGCACAGCCCAGGTGAGACTCCAGGGAACTGTGGAACCAGGAATGGGAGCCGGTTGAACTTTCCCTATCTACTCCCCAAAGTTTACTAGCAGTGCCCCTAGCCAGGATTCTTTCTGGTATGCTGGCCAGGCCTGTCAGGGGCCTCCTTGCGGTGGGTGTGTGCGTGAGCGTGTGTGTGTGCACGTGTGTGTGCTGAGCATTGAGATGCTCTTCCCTTGTACTCCCCTTGTGTCCCACCCTCCAACCCGGCTTCTTCTCCCACGCCTTCTTTCTTGGCATGGGCTCTGAAAGCCCCAAGGACTGCGCTAGCGTCATCCAGCGTGTCATCAATGTGTAAGTCCTTTCCCGCTTCCAGACAGAGGCCTTTTCTAGGAAGGCAGGGTGGTTCTGACATCCACCACCTCTTCTGTTTAGTGGCCTGCAGTTTTCCACTAATTTGAGCGCTGTGTGGCAGCTGTGGCTCTGGGATCCTCTCTGACAGCTTCGGTAAAGCTTAAGTAAAGAGGGTGGCTCCTGATCTGTCTGTGGCGGGGTGGGCGGTGGGGGCGCTACTGGTCTGTGTGCCCAGCCTGTTAGAAGCTGCAGGTGACAGAGCCAGATCCTGAATCCATTTGGGCGCCCAGTGCTGTCTGTGGGCATCCTAAGTATCTATCATACAAAAATAAACCACTATACGCATGGACTTGCTGCTGTGATATAGAAAATACAACCGTGTTAGTGGAATTCCCTGGTTTTGTGCCATTATATATCTTCAATGGCGGAACAGCAAAGGTACCCATACTATCATATGGGGTGTCTGTAGATAATCATATCTACCAAAGTGCTCCTGATGTAAGAGCTTTTGGGGTGCTGGTGCTGATCTGTTACTCGTTGGAGATGCTGATTGTGTGAATGAGTTCAGTTTACAAGAATTCTTCATGTTGGGCGGTAGCTACGTGCTCTTTCCAACGTGCAGGTTGTGGTTCAGTTTTAGAAAGCTTTACAGAAATTATTGTTGACATTGAAAACCCAGTGACTTGGAAAGTAAAGAGGGTGGCTCCTGATCTGTCTGTTAAGGTGGTGGGGCAAGGTGAGAACAACCACAAACCAGAGTGAGAATAACAGAGACGAAAACTCTACTTTAAGACAGTAGGATGTGGCTACTCTCCATGTCACAGTTTAAAAGAAGTGTTAAAGGCAGGGAACCCAGGAGGAGATGAAGGTGGGCAGAAGCCCCTTCCTACCGTATGGGGTGGTCTCCAAGAGCCTTAAGGAAGGCGACACCCTAACCCACGGAGGGCACAGAGTTGGCTGTGGGGGAGGCCCCTTGCATCAGCACCCACAAGGCCCACATGGGCATTTTCATCCAGGAACTGTGTAAGTAGATCAGTTGGATAAATTCTGAGAAGTGACATATTTATTTAAAACTTTGTTAGATAGTATCACGTTTCCTCCCAAAGAGATGGCAATAATTTACACACCACTCACAGCTTTGGAGAACACCTGCTTCGGTAGAGTCTTGGCAACACCATATCTTCCATTCTGATCATCGGAAAAACTTCTAGTTCTTTAACAAGTATCTTTAAAGGCCTATACAATACTCACATCAATCTATGTTGAAGCACAACTTGGAAGCCTTATCCCAGCTTCCTGGGTCATCCCTGCTCTTTGGCTCAGGGTCCCCGTTGGCCAGCAGGCTCCTGGGTGCAATGTTCCCTGGGTTGTTGCTGATTTGCTCTCTTCTTATTCCTGACTGGTTGATGCTTTCCGCATCATCATCGCTTACCCTTGAAGGAGAAAACATCTCTTTGAATTTCAAGGAGAAACAAGGGGCTGACATTTTCTTTGGCTTTGAGAACAATTGCGTATGTGTGTTCTTCACCTGTTTTTTTGATTGGTTCTGTTTGAATCCTTAATAGTGCTTCCTTGGATGTTATTCACAGCGGGCCAGCTATAGCTGAGGGATGCTGCTGGAGAAGGGGCCAGGGAATGAAGGAAGACCACGGAAAGCAGGGCTTTGGGCCTCTTGGCCATACACCAGACCCTGGGGGCTGTATCTGCACTGGAAAGGCTGGGGTCTGCCCTGCTGCAGCAAAGCCTCCTGGCTGCCGCCCCCAGTGTGGCTGTGGGCACTTCTGCGCTGTGTAGCAGCTGAGCTGGGCAGGCACCTGCTGTCTCTGTGTACTCTCCCACCAGCAGCTGCTTCCCCCAGAGATGTCAGTCTTCTCTTGGCTGGGCTCAGGCCTGACTCCTTGTTGCTCCCAAGCCTACCTGTGCCCTTTAAGATACTAGGATGTGGCTACTCTCGAAGTCACAGTTTAAAAGAAGAACTGTTAAAGGCAGGGAATCCAGGAAGGGATGAAGATGGGCAGGAGCCCCTTCCTACAGTGTAGGTGGGGTCTCCAAAAGCCGTAAGGGAGGTGACACCCTAACCCACGGGGGACCCGGGCTTTCAGAGACTACCCATGCTGTAGGAAGGGGCTTCTGTCCATCCCCATCTCCTCCTCAGAAGAAACCAACCCTGCCTACATCTATATTCCATTCCGTTATGGGCTGAATATTGTGTGCCCAAAATGTATAACTATCAATTCCAGCAAAATTACTTTTGCTTTGCCACTCTATAGCTATGTGACCTTAGAAGGGCATTAAGTTTCTCTTCCTTTCAGTTTTCTCATCATCGATCCATTCTTGAGATAGTTTACTTAAAAGAATGTTCTCCACATCTATCCAGGTAAACACAAAAGATGCAAAGTCTTCATTGTTTTTTATGGTTGAATAGAATTTCACAGTATACATATACCATAGTTTATTGCTCCATTGAAGGGTTGATGGGCACTTGGGTTGTTTCCACATCTTGGCAATTGTGAATTGAGCTACGATAAACATTCTAGTGCAAATGGCCTTGTGGTAAATTGATTTTTTTCTTATGGGTAGAGCTTAGTAATGGCATTGTAGGATCAAACAGGAGGTCTACTTTTCTTTTCTTTTCTTTTTTTTTGGTTTTAGTTGTCATTGTTGTTGTTAACTGGCCTGGGTCGGGTTTGAACCCACCACCCTCGGTGCATGTGTCAGCGCCATAACCACTGTGCTACAGGTGCCAAGCCAGGAGGTCTACTTTTAGTTCTTTGAGAATTCCCATACTTCTTTCCATAGAGGCTGTGCTAGTTTGTAATCCCACAGATAGTACATGAGTATTCCCTTCTCCCCACATCCATGCCAGCATATGCAGGTTTGAGATCACATGTTGTGGGCTATTCTCACTGGGACTAGGTTCCCACTCCCAACCTCCAGCACCTGCATCTCCTGGCTGGGGTGTTTCTAGCTGGCAGAGCCCGATTTCCCATGATTCAGCAGGCTGGAGTGCTAGAGAAGCAATGCCCACCCACTGCCAGCAGCCTCCTAGCAGTGGCCACAAGAGTGGCTTACATGCTACTGCTGCCTCTCCTCTTGTTCCACACTGGGGCCTGAGGATCACAAGCAGGATGGGAAGCTGGCTTTAGCACTACCTTCCCTGTCCTGTCCCCCACAACACTGCTGGGATTAGCTCCAAAATCCACTACCTGCGCTTAGATGTCAACTCAGGGTTGGCTTTTGGGAGAACCCAAGTAAGACAGACATGTGGGGTGGTCATGTGTAGAGAGTGCAGAAACCCAGCCAAGAGTAAAGCCCTCAGCCATCAATTTCTCTCTCTGTCCCTCATCGTAATCTGAGCAAACACCCAGGGTTGGCCCTGTGAGGAGCTCCCTCCACCATTACCCCATCACAGGAAACCACGAACTCGTCCTGCCTCCAGTCCTCACTGCTGTCTCCTGAAGTCTTCAGCTAGGAGCAGGTGCTGCCCCTGGCCTGTACAGTGGGACCTGGCCACTTTCCTGATTAGCTTTATTTTCCTGACAAAGCCTAGCACAACTGTTCATCTAGAATAGAAAGCAAATGGTGTGGATATTACATATGAAAAGCCATTCCAACCCTTGTTGCTATATCTGTAAGGATGGGATGATCTACTTTCATCTGCCTGTGTGCTCCTCCTGAGAGGACATGGAGGGGGTGACCCTCTTCAATGGCTCCTAGTTTGCCAGTGCCCTCAGTGCCAGTGTCCAGGTTTGCTCCTCCAGAGCAGTTGCTGTCCGGGAGTGCTGATAATTCAGGCTTCCTCAGGATCCCTCTCCCTGCCTGGGGCATGCCCTGGCTCTCCCTGGAGCCATCCCAAGCTCAAGCCCACCCCGGCCTTCTCTTCTCTCCCACCATGTGCTCACCACTATATATTTAGTTTTGAGCTTTGTTTGGGTTACGCTGTCTTCTCTCCTTCCTGACCAGTTTCCTAGTCCTCCTCTGTTGCCTTTTCTTCTGATTGCATGTTGGCAGATCAAGAACCTCCAGTGTTTGCAGGTGGCCTGGGGGCCCCCTGTGGCACAGAGCCTTCTACTCTGCTCTGCTGGAACAGGACATACTGACCTGAGGCCTTGTGGGCTCCGGGCCTGGCCACAGGGGCTGGGAAACCAGAACTGGTGACCACCACACCAACCAACTAAACCCAAGGGAACCAATCCCCATCTTAACCCATCTGGAAACAAAACGATCCGAAAGAAGGGAGGTACAGGAGTCCTTTGGAGGGGTGTGTGATTCTCAATTAAAGGAAAGAGGAAGAAACAGGAATACCGCTGCTGGGTCAGCTGCTGCGCCCACTTGGCAGCACAGGGCTGAGTTCCTTTTAAGTAGATGAAGCATTTTGAAGCACGGAGCTGGGTCAGGATTTGGAGGTGGAGCTGTCTGACCCAAACCCTTGAAAAGTGATTAAAATAACTTTATAGAATTTGCCCCGAGGAGGGAGAAATAGCCTCTGTGATACTCAGGATGTGGGAATTAAAATGCATTTACTGGTTGGCCCAAGAGCTGAATGCTCTTTTAAAGAAACCAGATCTCTGCCGGTCGGCGGGGCCAGCAGCGATGATTAAACCTTTAATCAGAAGCTCCGTGCTCTGTTGTGTGCTCACTGTGGCTACAAGAAAGGGTGCTGTCAGAGATCTTTAAATAGCAACCCAGGGCTAAATTTCACTTCATCCATCAAAGGCCGCCACTCTGCAATGACCTAATTTTAGCTGCTTATCAATCCCCTGGTGCTTGTTAGTTGATGTAACTTTGATCCTCTGATGCTAGATGACTTTTGTGCTGAATATAGCTAGAATTTAATATGAATCATTTGGATGGCTGCCCAGCTGAGCTCGGCTGAGAGAGGGAGCGAGTGAGAGCGTGCAAGTGAGCGCGTCCCAGCCAGCGAGGTGGGTGATGATGTAGATGCGGGCTTGCTTATTTCTGGGGCAACCACCTTCATTTCGCCGGGCGTGTGTTTCAAGCACAGTGTCTTTGGCCTTTTGTTTTATTATCCCTCCTGAACAATGAGAGTCTTCTCTCAGCAAATACTGAGAGGAAGATATAATACGCTGTTACTGTGAAGATCTGACCCCCGTGTCAATAACTGCAGGACATTTAAGAGGCTGTTTTCTAAGCAAATCGTTCATTTGCAAAGAGTTTTAATTTCTACATGTGGAGAGGGTGCCAAGGAGCAGAGAGCATACTTGACCACTCTCCTTCTCCCTCATTTTCCAGATTATTAGATAATGCTTTTTCGTCTTTCCTACTGTCTGGCTTCTCATCAGAAACTTGAGATTTCCTTCCTCCAGCCCTCCTGGCTCTTTAGAAAGCCATCTGTGCCCCAGGCATCATTCCTGTTGGGTGAGGCTGCTTCCCCACTCCTCCTCACTTGCCCTAGTTGGCATCATTTTACACATAAAATAGAGTCACATGGTTTACAATCTCCATTTTCTGAGCATAGCAGGTAAAGCTGGCTTCCTTGGGCTGCCCGCTGGGGTCTTGCTTACCCCCTGCTTGGCCACTTCCTCATCCAACTTGGGAGGGTCTCTTCATGTCTGCTAACTATTCCTTCCAGGATTTAGCTACCTCTTGCTTAAAAACCTCCTGCATCCCAGAAATAAAGCTTAGTCTGACTTATCTACAAGTTAGTAGTTTAATGGAGGAGGAAATAGAACTCCCAATCACAAGGAAGTCTGTGGATGTCAGTGCATTTGAACCTTCCCTGGGACTCCTGTGTGCTGTAATCAAGGTGGGCCTTGAGGGAGGTGCACACAGACACCTTATGGGAGGGGAAGGAGGGTGTGTGTGTGTGTCTGTGTGACATAGTCTCTGTTGCCCAGGCTAGAGTATAGTGGCATCAGCCTAGCTAGCTCACAACAACCTCAAATTCCTGAGTTCAAGTGTTCCTCCTGTCTCAGCCTCCCAAGAAGCTGGGACTATAGGCACCTGCTACAATGCCTGGCTAATTTTTCTATTTTTAGTAGAGATGGTCTTGTTCTTGCTCAGGCTGGTCTTGAACTCATGGGATAAAGTGATCTACCTGCTTTGGCCTCCCAGAGTATTAGGATTATAAGTGAGCAACAGTGCCTGCCTAAGGAGGGCTTTTTAATGGATATAAAATGACTTAAGGTCCCCCGAAGAAAGTTTCCTTTAAAAGAGATAATAAGTGGGTGGTGCCTGTGGCTCAAAGAGGTGGGGCGCTGGCCCCATATGCCGGAGGTGGTGGGTTCAAACCCAGCCCTGGCCAAAAACTGAAAATAAAATAAAATAAAATAGATAATAAGCTATCATAACAAGTGCCCAGAATAAAATTAACTTAAATACACACACTGACAGTTCAAACTAGCTTCTAAGTAGCATGAAAGATGGTAGAGTTATTCCTCCAGACCTGTCTGGGACTTATGTGGATAGCTAGGAACAGAATTTTCTATTTTATATGCGAACATTTCAGTTTTATCTCACGTACTGTTTCCACAACTTGTTTCCTATCCAGGAAGGCAGGAGAGGCTGTGGGAACTTCCTCGTACCTGGTGGCACTGAGTCCGCATCATGCCTGGAGATGAAGGCAAGGTCGACTGTGAGAACAGATCTTTAGACTTAGAGGAGAAGAATCTTAGCGTTAACCCTCCAATTCCAGCCAGAGGTTGTTCAGACTCCCTGTTATTCAGCTATAACTGCAACGAGGCTGACGTGCTTTGCCTTCTACTGACCAAAACAGTCAGATGGCTCAAGCTTTGAGAGGCAGATGACAACTTTCCACATTGTTTATTAAGTAATGGTAAAAGCACCATTGTAACAATAGTTCACAGAAACACTGACTGAATGCTTACCATATGCCAGCCACTCTCTAGATCAGTGGTTCTCAACCTGCCAGTGGTCCTACTGCCGCGAAACTTTCATACAGTCCAAAGGGGTCGTGACCCACAGGTTGAGAACCGCTGCTCTAAATGCTTTCTGTAGATAATGTTACTAATCCAATTACCTTAGAAAATTAAGTAAGTACAGTTGGACCTTGGTGTCTGTGGGGGATTGACTCTAGGACCCCTACCGTCCAATACCAAAATCTGTGGATGCCCAAGTCCCTGATATAAAATGCCATAGTACTTGCATGCGACCTGCACATACCCTCCCTTATACCTTGTCCTCTCTAGATTGCTTCTAATGCCCAATATAGCGACTGTGTTATGTAGTGGTTATGGTACTGTATGGTTTAGGGAATAGTGACAAGATAAATAGTGACATGTTCAGTATAGAGGCAACCATCTGTTATGTTTCCACCAATATTTTCTGTCCATGGCTGGTTAAATCCATAGATGCAGAGGGCCAACGGTGTTATTACTGCTCTTACTTCATAAAAGAGCAAGGGAGGCCCAGAAAGGCCAAGTGAGCTACCTAAGGGCACGTAGCTAGTAACCGGGAGAGTCTGGCAAAGTCAACTTAGGCAAAGTCCAGGATCTGTGCTTTTGGACTGCTAGCCTGTCCTGTCTCCAGATGACTCCTTGACTCCTTTAGAAATGATCTGTTACAGCCCAGAAAAAGCAACCAAGGACTCTAGATGTGTATTAAGTCCCTGGGAAGTAGGTGGGGGTTGTCAGCTGGGAAGGTAGCTTTGTGACACGGAGCCGGATGGCCCCAGAGGTGTTGAAGCCAGGGCTGAACCCTGGTGCTGATACTGAGCAGGGGTTTTCAGTCTGAAGGTTTGATCCAAAGGTTGGGCCTGGTAGCCTGTGCCTGGACGTTGCTAGCCTTTATGTTGACAGTACTGCTGTGACAATCTGGCTTGAACTGGGGATTTCTGGTGGCATTTCTCAGGGTCAGCTTAGACTTGTGGAGGACACTTTCACCCTTGGGAAAGTAGTCTTCTCCGAGATTTCCTGCCACGTTCAAGGGTCCACAGCCTGGAATTGTGGAAGAGGCATCGGATAATTCAGTCTCCAAAATAGTGCAGATAGATGCCACAGAGAAACCAGGGAAGGCAGGGGATCTGCAGGCCAGAAACCTGCTATTTGGTGGTGAGCAGAGGATAACAGGACCATTAAAACATCTGAAACCACAGAACAGAGACACGATGTTCTGGAATGGAAAATGATTAAAACACAGAACAGAGACAAAGAGTTCAGGAGAGGGAAGTGATTCAGGGCCTAGAACAAAACATATAAAAGGAAGGAGTACCTGGACCATCTTACAGGAAACTGATGACAGTGAATGTGAGTGGAAGCGAGGTCAGGGCTGGGGGGCAGCGGGAGGGAACTGCCAGGGACGGGTTGAATTGTTTCCCCTCTGAAATTCACACCCTGGTGCCCTAACTCCCTGTACTTTGGAGTGTGACTGTATTTGCAGATAGGGCCTTTAAAAGGGTAATTAAGTTTAAAGGTAATTTAAGTTTAAATGAGGTATCCTCATCAGGAGTGGCAGTGAGGATTCAGACACACTCAAAGGACATGGGGAGAAGGTGGTATCTGCCAGCCAAGGAGAATCCTCAGGAGAAACCAAGCCTGCCCACACCTTGGTCCCAGCCTTCCAGTCTCCACCACTGTGAGCTGAGGATGCTGAGCTGACTGACAGGGCCACCACCCTTCTCGGCTCTCCAAAGCCAGCCGGAGTCTTGTGGAGCCGCCAGGGACACACAGGTGTGAGCTGTGCTTCTGTGTCTTCCACACCCCTGGAAAACTGCCAGGGCCTATCTTTTATTTTTTTGTGTTTTCTCAGTGTTCAATTTATTGATTTTTCTTATGGTACTGTGTTATATAAGAAAGTGCCCTTACTCTTGGGGGGAATTGCTGAAATAATTAGGGGTGGAGGGGTCCAGTGTTTTAAAGGCTCTCTTAAATGTTTTTAAAAGAAATGGATGTACATACATGGACATAGAGAGAGAGGCTACAACTGTGGCAAAATTTTGTTAATAAGTGAAACTGGGTGAATAATATATGGGAGTTGTATGAACATTTTTGCAACTTTTCTGTAGGTTGAATTTTTTTAAGTATAAAAACAGAAATAGGCCAGGTGGGTTGGCACAGCCCTGTAGTCCCTGCTCTTTGGAAGGCAGAAAGAAGAGGATGGCTTGGGTAGTGGAGTTGGAGGTTGCAGAGAGCTGTGATGATCCCATAACTGCACTCCAGCCTGGGAGACAGAGCAAGACCTTGGCTCGAACACACACACACACACACACACACACACACACATTCTCTCTCTCTCAAATACTTTTCTGTTCTTTTTAATTTTTTTTTACATATATAATGAGTTTTTTTAAAGTTTTTAAACTAAATCATAAACGCATAGATCCTGTATATATTCATGCATGTATGGGGTACAATGTTCTTTTTTTTAAAAAAGACAGGATCTTGGCTGGGCACCATAGCTCATGCCTGTAATCCTGGCACTCTGGGAGACTGAGGTGAAAGGATTGCTTGAGGCCAATCATTCCAGACCAACCTGAGCCAGAGTGAGCCCCTATCTACTTTGGCTTTGCTGCAATTCAGCGTTAATGAGTGTGTCAGGTTGGGGTTCAGGCGGTTGTCTGCCTTCTTGGTTCTTGGTGTGCTCTTGGCCAAAGAATGACCAGATCCACCCAAAGCAAGGCAAGCATGAAACAGTTTATTGAGGAAGAGAAAGATAGGTTTACAGAGAAGACACGTTCGCCAAAGAAAACGAACTGACCCCTTGTAGAGATGAAAAAGGACTGCCAATGCCTTTCTTAAAGGCAGATATTTGGCCCATTTCCACTCAAATAAATACTGCTGTAATCTCAAAGTGCTTTTCATTTGGTTCACTTATCCACTGAGCCCTGAGGATGGCAACCCCAGTCCCCACACCACAAGCTGCCACGCACTGCTGGCTGCCAGCCTTTCTTAACAACTAGAGGCTGCACTGGCCAAGCCCTGGGGGGCAGGGAGGAGGCACACAGGTAGTGTGGGATATGAGGAAGGACAGTCAGCAGCCCAGGGTGGATTGGGCTTTGCTGAGGGATAGGAAACCTGAGCTTGGTTCAGCCACACCCAGGCTGTCTCTGGATGTTGAGGGAGGAGTGGGAAGTGGCCACGTTGGACCAGCAGGAGCAGTGGAGTTCCCAGTTCAGATGGAACTTCCATCTGTATCTGTAAGGCATGGGGCCTGGACTCTGTAGGCACACGTGGGCAGTAGCTCCCAGGCACTAAATTCCTCTTGTCCTCTCATTCCACAGGGGCTGAGGGCAGGAAGGGGCTGGCACTGCCATGCCAGCTGGGGGGTACTGGGTTCCAGGGAAAGGAATGCCCATGTCAGCCAGTGAGTGGCAGCCACACCAGAGCCTGTGCCGCAGGGACAGGGCCCCTTTCCCTTGGGGATCTGGACTCTTCCCAGCTACCCCAACTCATCAGTCATTCGGGCAAGCATCATTGTGCCTGGAACCCAGAGATCACCCCACCCTGTGCTCCTCCACTGGACCCAGAGTGGGTGGAGGAAGTCCTGGTGGACAGGTCCTGGTGCACCAGTGCCCTGGGCAGAGGAGAGCCAAGTGGCCGCTGCCTCTTCCTCCTTCCTTCCTTTTTGGGCAAACACAAAATGGGGATTCCTACTGTGACACCAACCATACCACAGTTCCAACCTGGAGAAGGGAAGAGGTCAGAGAACACGCTGCCCACCACCCTGCATGCGCCCCTGCTCCCCGGCACACAGGTAGGCAGTTGAGTCCTGAGCTTACCGCTTCAAAAACCCATCATGAGCACTCACTGAAACGCACCACTTCCTGGCAGACACTGCCATCTGCTAGACTCGAGCACCCAAGGGGCAGGGCTGACTTCTTTATCTCTCTGTCCCAACAAGCAAAATGGGCATGCCAAGTTTGGGAGAACCACTCAACCACAAGGTTGAGAGCTGGCCAAATGGAATTTTGAACAGTTGGGTCCCTGCAGGATTTGGAGAAGCTATTATCTATTTTTGAGAGATAAGTCTTACAAGAGTGCCCCCCAAGTGGGCAGCAGGTGAGGGGTGGGTCCTCTCCCACATGAGGTTTCAACCCAGGGTTCCAGCCTGCATTCTCCTCATGGTCAGCTTCTGAGGCCCCCAGTGGGCCTTCTAAGTGACCACAGCCTTCTTGATGACGATCAGCTTTCAGTGCCACATTGTGACTTGCTCAGTGTTCTGCAGAGCTGCTGACCACTAGCCTGATGGCCAGGAGCCCCACAGAGTGTTGTGACCCACGTCACTGCCCCCCCAGGCACCTTTGTCCTGACTGACCTCCGTGCTTGCTGTCTAAACCGATGACAGGAACTTAGTTGACAGTGTGTTTTACACGCAGCGACGCCTGCGCTGACAAGAACAGAAGCAGTGGGTTAAGTCCACACTGACCTCCATGGGGAGCAGCTGTTTTTGGAAGCACAGGGCAAGTTCTGCCCTTTCTGGGTGCCTGGCTCCATCGATCTCCATTCTCAGTGTGTTTTGATGACACACACGGTGCCCGCTGAGCCCTCTGCCCTCCAAGCATTCCTCTTTAGGGAAGTAAACAGCGGCTCCGGGCAGCCGCTGATGGGATGCCATGATTCTCAGCAAACCCCAAATGTTAGCAGGACAACATTTGTAACAACTGGATGGGCAGACTCGTGGCAGTATCTTCAGGTGGGAAAGTATAATTTTCTCCTGGGCAAGCTCTGGAATTGCCTCCACTTTGTTTATGAAACATTTGAAACAGGACAAATGAGACAAAGGCTTGATGTCCCCGTCCCTGCCTGTGGAGGTACACTCTGTCTTGGTAATGGCGCACTTTGGAAACTCACATGCTGGGGTGCTGGAAGGACCTCTCCCTCCTGCAGAGCTGGAGATGGCTCCTGCCTCCTTTTGGGGGCTCCAGTTTCCCAGAAGGGCCATCCTCTTCAGTGACATTTTCCTTCTCTGTGTAATCAGAGCACTGCAGGAGCTTAATTCAGACAAGAGGGAGTCACACTCAGGTGCCAGCTTCCAGGGCTGGGCTGAGGGGGCTGTTTGCTGAGGAGCTGAAACATGCTGGGAAAAGGTATCAAAAGGAGGCTGAAAGGCTTTTGCTACCAAAGGCTAAATTTATCAATTCCCTCTAACACTGGTAGTTTAGAGAACAGAAATCTTGCCTCTCTGCAAAGCTGGCCCTGAACAGCACTACCCGTTACTGTCCTGTTGGTCTGGTAGCCCAAGGGGTCTTCCTAAAGGAAGGTGGCACCCCACAAGGTCCTTCAGGAGGGCATTTGAATAGCCTGGCCCTGAATTTTGGCAAGAGGACTAACTCATGAGCTGAAGTGTGATGCTGGGGAGGACTGTCCCTCACCTGGAAAGGCCTCTTGGCTCCCAGCTATGGCTGACTTAACCCCTTCTTCTTTCTACACCAGCAGAAAGGTGCTGGGAAGCATGTGTGGCAGTATCTTCTCTCACACACCTGTGTGACCCGAGTGTCCTAATGATCTCCTCTGTTATGCTTTGGGAAGGTCAAAGGCACAGTCCTGGCTTTAGTGGACCCAGTGAAGACCAATGGTTCCCTTGGAAGCTGAGCTGATAAGAGAACTTGAGAACTTCAGTAGGAGGAGAAGGAGGAGGAGACCCAGCAACGAGATGAGATTCTAACATGGAAGCACTTTATTAAAACAAATGTGTGGGATTTGATTTTAAGATGATGACAAGCAAATAAAAACAAAATTGCCTTTACTGAGGCCAGAGTCTCTGGGTTGAAAAATAGAATGGCATAAGACTCTCAAAGGAGAGAACAAAGGCAGGCAGCCAGTGAAAAATTCTGAGGGGGGTGACGGGAGATGCTGGGATCAGAATGCCAGTTGTGGATAGCAAGAATCTGGTCTGAAGAAAGGGTCACACAGACAAGCACTGATTAGGTAGCCAGCACCGGGAGACCACCCGACAACTGGAGAGAGATGTGAGTCTACACAGTGAGTGTCTCATGGAGCCTCAGGCACAATGAACAAAACATACATCTTTGAACATATTCCAGTGAATTTCTTGATAAAATTGAAATGAATAACACTATAAGCACTCAGAACTTTAAAAATAAGCATGTTATATACATGAACTAAAAATAAATTAGCATTAGATGTCTGACCAATAACTCCAGAAGATAGGAGATAACAATTTAGGAAGAAAAAATTGTTATTCAAATAAATTATATTGAGAAAAAATGGAATTCAAGTTCTAGAGCAAAAAATTGCCATTACATATATATATATATATATGGCCTCAAAAAAGTAAAATCATGTACATTATCTGAGGAAGATATGAAGAAAATACTTTAATAAAGCTAGACATGGTGAAGAGGTTTGGGCTTATGGTAAGTAATGAGTTTGCACCTGTAGACATGGCAGTTGAACAGACGTAACTGAAGAGTGGATACCTGAGGGTTGACAAATGACACTTGAGATAGAACATTCACTCTTGAATAATAATAATAATGCTCTACTATTTAAAATATTTCAATAAAACCTAGGCATTGGGCCTGTCTTGTTTGTGCCGGTGAGGGTGAGAAAGAGAATTAAGGTATGCAGAGAGAGCAGAGAGAAGATTTCAGGTGTGGTGATGATGTGTCTGAGGACTTACATGTGACTTGGAGAGGAGGAGGGGATGGGTAGGTAATTACCAATGTGGGAGAGTAGAGTTGTTATGAATTCATATTGATTTTACTTAACTACGTTAATAGAGAAATAGTGGGTGTGATAATTTATTTTATACATCAACTTGACTGGGATATGGGGTGCCCAGACATTTGGTCAAATGTTACTCTGGGAGTTTCTGTGAGGGTATTTTTTGAGTGAGATTAGTATTTAAATGTGTAGACTGAGCAAAGGGGACTGCTGTTCCTAATGTTGCCAATAACAGAAGGCTTAAATAGAAAAAAAGGCTGACCTGTGGGCAAGAAGGAACTCCTCCTGCCTGCCTGTATTCAAGCTGGAACACTGGCTTTTTGTTTTTGTTTTTGTTTTTTGAATCAGTCTCACTCTGTTGCACAGGCTAGAGTGCAGTGGCATCATACTTCACAGCAACTTCAGACTCCTGGGCTCGAGTGATCTTTTTGCCTCAGCCTCCCCAGTAGCTGGGATCACATGTTCCCTGCCACAATGCCTAGCTAATTTTTCTATTTTTTTTTTTTTGTAGAGACAGTGTCTCACTCTTGCTCAGGCTGGTCTCAAATTCCTGAGCTTAAGGCAAGCTCCCATCTTAGCATCACAGAGTGCTGGGATTACAGGTGTGAGCCCCTGTGCCTGGGAAGAACATTGGTTTTTCTCCTTCTTTTGGACTTGAACTGAAACTCTTCTGGGACTTGGGCCTGTAAACCTTCAAACTAGAACTATGCCAGCACTCTCCTGAACCTCAGGTGCTCAGACTTGGATGGGAGCCAAATCCCTGGCTTTCGTGGATTTCCAGCTAGCTGACCCCCTGTGCAGAGCCTGGGACTGGGCCGTCTCAGAAGCACATGAGCCAGTTCCTTATAGTAGGTCTCTTTCTCTCTACATATGTCTACAACCCATTGGTTTTGTTTCTCTAGAAAACCTTAAATCATACAGTGGTGTAATTATCTGTTACATGTAAAGGAACCATCAGCGGAATGGAGAAGCCGAGGATAGTTTCCAAATTAATACAGGGAGTTGGGTGAAAGGGAGGAGAAGGCCTGAGAAAATAAGGAAAATGAACCTGGAAAAAGTAACACAGAAAAGCGAAGAGAAAACAAACAAAACAGAAGATACACAACTGACCAATATCAGAGATGGAAAGGTGGATGTTACTATAACCTACAGATTATAAAAAACATTGTGAGGATACTATGTGCACGTCTATGGACACAAACTTGAAAATTTAGATGAACTGGAAACTGAAATTATCAATACTTTTGGCAACAGCTTAAATAAAACTCAGGTAGAAATTTAACAACAACACAGGATCTGTACAATGAAAACTACAGAACACTGATTAAAGAATCAAAGTCCTAAATAAATGAAGAGACTAATGTGGATTAGAAGACTCAGCACTGAAAAATGTTAATAGTCTCCCAAAGAGCTACAGGTTGAATTGCAATTCCAATTAAGACATCAGCAGGACTGTTTATAGATACAGACAAGCTGAATTCTAAAATATAGTTGGAAAAGCAAAGGAATTAGAATAGCTAAAACAATTTTGAGAAAGAAAAAAGATGGAGGAATCACATTATGCATTTTTTTCTTTCTTTCTTTTTCTTTTCTTTCTTTTCTTTCTTTTTCTTTTTGGGACAGTGTCTCACTCTGTTGCCCAGACTAGAATACAGTGGTGTCAGCCTAGTTCACCGCAACCTCGAACTCTTGGGCTGAAGCAATCCTCCTGCCTTAGCCTCCTGAATAGCAGGGACTACAGATATCCACCACAATGTCTGGCTAATTTTTCTATTTTTAGTAGACACAGGGTCTCACTTTTGCTCAGGCTGTTCTCCAACACCTGAGCTCAAGCCATCAGCCTCCCAGAGTGCTAAGATTATAGGCATGAGCCACCACACCTGGCCAAACTTTAAGACTTATAATAGAACTACAATAACAAAGATAAGATAGTATTGAAAAGAGGGCAGACATGATGGAACAGAACTCAGAAAGTCCAGAAAACCCACACAAAAATAACTGATTGATCTCCCCCACACCCAAGTCAGGCTAAATGACATGATAATAGGGATACAGGGCTTCTGCTGTGACTGCCTAGAGAAAAGAGCAGCTTGAAGTGTGACGTGTGCGTGTCTAACGTTCTGTATGCTAATTCAACCTTTGTAAGAAAACTAAAAACTGTGGGATGCCAGGAAACAGAAGAAAATAGATATTAGACTCTCAAACAAATGGGTTCTCAGAAACTAAATATTTTATGTATTGTGCAATATTTTATATACAGAGGATGCAAAAAGATCTATACCCATTTTAAGAAAGAAAAGACTATACTAAAATTGTAACACTCAACATACACCAATAACAAAAGATGAACACAAGTCATGTTGCACAACTCTTGTAATTATAGAAGTCAAGTGTGACTTAAGTATTACAGATTTTTTTTTTTTGAGACAGAGTCTCACTGTCATCCTGGATAGAGTGCCGTGATGTCATAGCTCACAGCAACCTCAAACTCTTGGGCTCAAGAGATCCTCTTGCCTCAGCCTCCCAAGTAGCTGGGACTATAAGTGCCTGCCACAATGTCCAGCTAGTTTTTCTATTTTTTTTAGTAGAGACAGGGTCTTGTTTTTATTCAAGCGGATCTCGAACTTCTGAGCTCAAGCAATCCAACCATCTCAGCCTCCCAGAGTGCTGGAATTATAGATGTGAGCCACTGTGCCCAGTCTGAGTATTACAAATTTAATACAGTTTTTTTCCTTTCTTAAAATGTGTGTACATATTTTGGCACCCTCTGTATATGTACACACACACAGAGGCATATATGTTTATGTATGCATATGTAGTTCATCAGTCAGGACCCAATATGGCAGAGATTATGCTACTCCATATTTATGAGTAGAAATTTTAGTTACCTCTGTAGGTAAGAACAAGAATGGCCCAAATGATGCCTTTTGATATTTGAAGATAAAGCCCTTTAGTGCTATGGCTTTGTAGCCGGCCTCCAAGATGGCCCTAGATAATTCTTACTTCCTGTTCATTCTGTAAAAGAAAATAAAAATCTCAGGACCTCCTCCCACCCCCAAGCCCTTCTGAAAAAAGGAAGATCAAGCCTGGAGGGTGAGTCATGCAGCTTTCCCTGATTAGCTGTTACTGACACCTTACACCAGCCAGGAAAGGTGACAGGCCTCAGACATCTGCAAGGACTGCCCTCATAAACAAGAACATGCAAACTGTAATTTTAGGCCTAAAGACTTAAGTCTAGCTCCCCAAACTAAAGTCTGTTTGAATCCATCATGTGGATTACAAGTTTATCATCCCAGGTGCAGAACAGGGACAGGACAGGACCAATTATTCTTCCACCCACCTAGAGACATCTACATAATCAATCTCCTTTTTTTCTTCCAACACTCACCTTATCTTATATAAAATGTAGATTTCCTGGACCTCAGGAGAATGTACCCATTTGTCTCACTGCCCCCCACCCCGCCTTCTTTCTGTATACTTTCTCCCCTTTGAATACCAAGTCCCCAGATCCCTTTTCATAAAAATGCAGTTACTGCCTTGTCTGTGGCTTGTGTTTTTCCCAGGCTTATCCTCAAACTCTGGCTTTAGAAAGCTCCATTGATTGAGATCTTTCCTCAGTCATTTATTCTGGGTTGTCTCCTTGTGAAGGAGATGCCCTCCCTGCATCATGCCTGGTCTGCGTGCCTACCAGATGCTGGCTGATGGTGTGTGATTTCTGAAGTGAGATTAGGACAGACATTGCAGTTTCCAGCCTGGTATCTCTCTCCTGGATCACTGCTATGGCAAAGTCAGCCATCATGTTGTGGGGACACTATAGCTGCCCTGCATTGAGGTTCACAGAGGGAGAAATGGGGGCATCCTGCTAACAGCCAGCCCTCGTAGGTCAGCTATGTGTGTGTCATCTTAGAAGCAGATGGTTTAGTGCTAGTCAAACCTTCAGATAACTGAAGCCTGGCTAATATATTGCTCTCATTTTAAACAGCTGTTATGCCATATAGTTTGTTTCCCTTAAAATTCAGTTATTTCAGGTATATACTGTATCTTGCCATGTAAAATAGGCTCCTGTGTTTCTGCCCAAACTTTCAGGTTAATGCCCCTTGGGAAAGTAGCTGTCTCTCAGCCAGGAGAGACACATGTGGGGCGGGCTAGTGCTCCCCTGGTAAACATGCAGACTGCACCACCCTGAAGCCCCCTGCTCTGTGCAGACTGCCCCTGCCCTCCCTCCCGGAGTACTTCCCTCCCTGCCACGCTGTGGCCACAGCCGAGATGGCCAACCTTGTGGCCGGAGGGGTGGGAGCTTCTGAGGTGTCTTGACCAGCAGGCAGCCAGGAGGGTCCTTGGGGCCTGCATGAGGCTCCCAGTCCCCTCCATGTGATCAGACCTCAGATCTTGGCCCTTGCCCTGCACAGCCGCAGTCCGCCTCACTAGCCCTGCCACTGCCCCCTCCCTTGATCACAGTCCTCAGTGGAGGCCACCAGGTCCTGGAGCCCCTGAGACTGGAACCCCATGTGCCTGCAGGTCCTGGTGGGAAGGCAGGGCAGCTCCAGGAGGCCCTTCTGCTTCTGAGATGCCCTATCTATGTATAATGCTCAGCCTTAGTTTTCCCTCAAAAATCTGGGCAAAAAAAATGCACATTATATACAGCGAATAGTAGTACTGTGATTTCTAGTACGTTTGCAGAGTTGCACGACTGTCATCACAGTCTAATCTTAGGATATTCCTATCATGCCAACAAGAAGCCCCATTACCTGTCATCATTGCCTCCCCCAGCTTTCCACACCAGGCAGTCGCTCACCTACTTTCTGTCTCTATGGATTTGCCTTTCCTGGAAATTTTATATGAGTGGAATCATACACTATGTGTCTGAGATGGGGGGAAAAGTGTTTTTCATATTCTCACACACTCAACACAACAGAGAGCACTTCTGAGACCAGATGCGGACGTGTTCCCGCCACATAGGGCAAGGCAAGTGGGAAGGGACGCAGAGCTTCTGTGCCCTCTCCAGGCACAGCACCATCCAGGAACCTCCATGCTTCAGCCATCTGGTGAGGTCTCCAAAACCCTGTTCTTTGGGGGCTTTTATAGGGGCTTCATTCTGTAGGCATGAGTGATTTTAAGTCATTGGCCACTGGTGATCAGCTCAACTCAACTCCTACCTGGAGCTGAGAGGGGCTGAAAGTTCCAATTCTCTAAGCACAGGTTGGTTCTCCTGGAAACCAGTATCTCATCAGCATACAAAAGGTACTTATCACTTTGGAGGCTTGAAGTGTTTTTAGGAGTCCTATTCCAGAAAAAGGGGGGAGGACTTTCACTGCGATCACACACAAGTCCTCAACCCAGAGCCTCCCAGGTAAGCTGCACCTGCACGCTTAATCCACAAAAGCTGTGAGATAATACATGTTTACTGTTGCTTTGTCCCTTACTGTGCCTCTAAATTGTTGGGTTAGACAGTAGTAGAGAACTAATACCTGTGGACAGGTGAATACTGTGAGAAAACTGACATTTAGTGTGCCACAAAACCTAAGGCCTAATGTGCAAAATTGGTATATGGTCCACTCTTAATTAACACTTGTGGACATGAGAAATGATATCTTATAGTTCTCATGCAGCATGTTTTGTTAATGGCATGAAATTAGTCCCTTTTCTTAATTTTTTGAATCCTTAAGCTCAGGTGATCCACTCACCTTGGCCTCTCAGAGTGCTAGGATTACAGGCATGTGCCACTGAGCCTAGCCCCCTTTTTTAAATTTTTCAAAAAATCCATGTCCAGATCAGAAGAATCTCTCATTTACTTTTACGTCCAGGCAACACATTGGCTGAACGAGAACAAAATTAAATTATGGGCAGCTAACATGTGGGATAGTGTGTCCCGGCTGGTGACTAATATACCTTGCCCTGTTAGTCTGGGACCAGCTTCCTTGGTGAGACCAGACAGCTGTAATTCCCACAGTCTCAGCTGGCCAGTCCTGACGTTGAGATGCAGTGTTGAGGAGCCACGTGAAGAACCCAGGAGGGAAGAGAGGAACAGGCAGATGCAGACTTCACAACCCAAAAGGAAGGACAGGCTCACCCACTCACAAGGGTGTGAACACGTCAACATTTCATGGCGTGTCACAAGAGGTCCTGGTGAAGTGGTCTAAATAATGTGGACTTGGTAATGCTTTTGGCAACCTGAGTCTGATTAATTTGAAGATGGTTTGGGCCCATGTTTTCTTGTACTGAAGGCCAACCTTTAAGAGAGCCATCTAGAATCCTATAGTAGCAACAGTTTCAGACTTTGAAAATGATGTTTCTGTAAGTTCTGGGGATAAATATTAAAATCTTTATGACACTTCAAAACAATGTTTGCTGCTATTAAGTGGCCATTATTCACTGAATCTTTGGCTTCTCTAATCAGTCATTTTTTCGAATTTTCTTCTATGACTTGACATGAGTTATTCAGTAAAATATTTATGTCTTTACATATGAACAGGATGTTGGAATTCCTTCAAGTTTATTATTTTTTCTGTGTGTTTTGTTCCATTCTTAAGCATCAGATGTTTTTATTTGAAGGTAATTGTAATTCACATGCAGTTGCAAAGATCATTACCCCAAGACCTTATTTGCTCTTGTACCCAGCTTCCTCCAGTGGTAGGATTTTGCAATGCTACAGTCTCAACCAGGATAATCACATGGATACAGGCAAGACCCAGAGCATGGATGACTCCACCCGGAGTCCACAAGCTGACCATCCATAGCCACAGTACTCCCCCACCCGCACCCTAGGCTTTTAACTTCTGGCACTACCCGTCTATTCTTCATTTCTTTACTTTTGGCTAAATGTTTTCTGAATAGGATCATATAGTATGCAACTGTAGTAAGCCGAGGCAATTTTCCCTTCACCCTTGGAAGGTTTGCTGAAAAATCAACTCACAGTAGGGCAGATTAATCAGAGAAAAGGCTTTATAAACTTACTACTACTGTGTGCATGGGGAGATTCACAAAGGGATTGCCAAGTTCCCCACCAGGGTGGAGATAGATGCTTATGTAACCTACTTTTGAGGGGAAAGAGAAATGGGCAAATGTGGGTGATTTTAGGGGAGGTAGGAAATGTAAGGAATTCAGTGGGCTTGAAGAACATACGCGGTCTAGGGCAAAGTCTGCTGGGTCCAAAGAGCAGACAATAGTTTGTGGCAAAATCTGTCCAGGTGTGTTGAAGGCTTTCATCTTTACCTGTGATATGAGTTCAGTGAAAGAAAATGCATGGACGGGATTGCAGGTGAGTCTTCTTCCTTAGTAGGTATGGACTGCAGGCAGATTAGGGGACTGCTGAGAGCAACTTCATCCTATGCTTTGGGAGAAGCGATGGTAGGGAGGCCAGAGAGACCTGGATGCTTCTCCCCCCACCCCCCCATCCCAGTTCAACATGTGCAAAGTGACATAATTAGGGTTTTTGAGCTGCAGCATAACTTTTGGGGACTGATGTTTTTCACTGAGCATATTTCCAAGATCAGACAGTTCATTCTTTTTTTTTTTTAATTGCTGACTGGTATATCTTGGTACGGATATATGACATTTGTTTAATGATTCACCCTTGATGGATGTTGGATTGTTTCCAGTTTTCTATTATTACAAAAAAAAAAAAAAACAACCAACCCTGCTATGCCTTAAAAAGTAAAGTCCCAAGTTCCCCACTAAATGAATGGACTCATCTTGGCCAGAGAGACCCCAGGGGGGAAAAACTCCCCCCAAAAACCTTAAAACAGAGTTCCTAGCTGTTATTGGTTAGGAAATACAAAGCAAATTTGCATATGTGCATGTTTTCTCTTTTCATGAATATTCATGACTCCTACAGCTTGTTAAATACGTATATTTAGCTGCTGAACACAGTATAAAAATCCCATTCTCTTTGTCCCTCCTTGGTAGCACACATTCCTGGCTTGTGGCCCGGATCCTGGTTTCTCAGTCTGGCTGAATGGTCACTGCACAAGAAGTCAAGCTCTCCTTTACCAAAATGTAAACCTCATTCTTTTTTTTTTTTTTTTTTGTAGTTAACACTGCTCTGGCCACTGGTATACAAGGTTTTGGGTGGACACAAATTTTTATTTCTCTAGAGTAAATGTGTTATTGGACAAAGAGGGTCTGGCCATCTTTCCCTGACAGCCAGAGGCTGAGACAAGGATCCCGTCCACCAAACTTCATTATCAGAAGGCCAGTGATTCTGGAGCACAGTTAGAGTAGCCTCTCCCAAGACTGTTCTACCTTAGTTACAACTATAAGTTTTTTTTAGTATAATAATGAACTTAGACAATTTTAACTTTATCTGATGGGAAGTTGTAACATCAAGATAGTCTTCAGTGCAAAATGTTTAAACAACAACAAGGAAATTTTCACTTTAACAAAACATCTAAGAGAATCATCAAAGAAAACATCAGATTATCAAAGTAACCTTTACTCTCCCAATATCACAACACCTATTATCCATGTGTGACTACATCCTCAAGTCTCCTGAGGCAAAAGTCCTCATAATCAGAGAGAAACTTTAACTAGGTAATCACAGGGGCTGTAGGGAAGAAAGTGAACTCCAAAGAGGAGATCAGCTGTGCTCTTCAGCTTAGCTTCTCAGACTTGGCCTTATAGGCCGCTTCTTTGGCTTCACTTCCCCACTCTTGTTATTACATTTCATATCTATGAAATTGTTTCTCAATGGAAATAATTACTATGGCTGACAGGTGTATCTCGGTATAGATGTTTCAGTTTGTTTAACAATTCACCCTCTGGTCACTGGCTGGAATATACACAGGCTTTGTATGCAGATTTCACAAAGCAGGACCGGGGTCTCTTTTTAAGTAATCCAAAGTGTGGTAGAGTGTGGCTCAGGAGGTGGCAGGGCGTGCCATGACAGAGATCAAAGGTCATTTGCTGGAGGCCTTGTAAAAGGCAGGAGGGCCATCTTGGGTGGAGGGGCCAAGGCTACTTGAGTAAGTTCCTTGGTGTGAGTGGGTCTGTTACTGGAATGCAGGACCTGGAAGATATCTCAAAAACTACTGCAGGGTAAAGAAGCAACCAGACTGACAGAGGACTATACAGATTTCCTCCAGTGTAGTCTCCAGGAAATCTAGCACTGCCTGATTATCTAGGAGTACCAGGTTAGTGAGTTGAGGGATCTTTGCTGAGCCGTAAGGCTTTTGAAGTTTCTTTCCTATCAGTCTTAGCGTTAGGGACAAATTTCCAATCACACATCTTTGGCATATAGTCTGTGGATTGGGACTCATATTCCTAATAAGGTTTTGCAATGTTACTTCTGTGGCAGCCATCCCAAAATATGTAAAAGAAATATATTTTGGAGTAAATATTTCCAATTTCTTTCAGTCCCTACTTTGAAATTAAAACATTTTACATATTAAAACTTAACATGTGGCTCAGCACCCATAGCTCAGTAAGTATTGGCCACATACACCAAGGCTAGTGATGTCAAGCCGGGCTTGGGACTGCTAAACAACAATGACAATTGTGATCAAAAAATAGCTATGTGGTTTAGTAGGATGTAAGCACTCCAATTTGTACAAATAATCAACACATTGAATCCCATAGTGGCATAAATGTATTTATGATCTATGTACAAATGACTTAAAAAAAAAGCTGGGCATTGTGGTGGGCACCTGTAGTTCCAACTACTCAGGAGGCTGAGGCAAGAGGCTTAAGGCCAAGAGTTTGAGGTTGCTGTGAGTTGTGATGCCACGGCACTCTACCAAGGGTGACATAGTAAGACTCTGTCTCAAAAAAAAAACAAAAAAACAAAAACAAAACCAAAAAACTTAATATGTTATCTTAAGACTAAGAAGCAGGAAAGAAAAAATCAAATTGGAGTAAATCTGTCTACTGTATGTATATAATTCTATATCTTTTAGCCAGTCTCTTAGTTCTGTGAACAGATCATTTTGGTTAAATAGCTATGCATCATTCCATGACCTGTCATGGCAGACAATGTTGGAACCTAATACAGGTGAATTATAGTTTTTAATTTTTGAATCATATTTTTCTCTCTTGATTTTCTTATTTTATTAAAGACAAATCATAGCAGGATCAATCACTTACCAAAATAAACTGTACTCTCAGTATACTTGGCCTGATTATTTGCATAAAGTACAGTAAGAATAATTATTAGCCATATAGGCATTTCTTTCTTTCAAAATTGGCTTTGCTGGAACTTTTTATAAGGAATCTCAGGTTAGACTTGAAAGCCTCTTGAGTCAAGCCAAGGTTTCATTCTGCCATTAGATAGATACTTGTATGCTTTGGGTAAATTCCTCTTCTCTCAAGGTCCCAAAGTGACTTGGGGTTCCTGTCACAAAGTGGCATTCTTTACTCACTACAGATCAGGAAATGTTCTTGATGAGGTATCTAGTCAGTTTTTCCTACAGGCTTTTTATTGGCCTTATAAAGTCAACCTCAATTCCTTACCACAGTCTGGACACCTCTGAAAATATGCCATTCCAGTCAAAGCCTTGATAAAACAACCAGTGTCTTTCACTGTGTCCTACAGAAGAAAACAGATTCTAATTAAACTCATGCAAGTAACTATATTGGTACAAATTAAGAATACTTATAAATGATTTTAAAATTCTGGAGAAATCAAGGAGAGAGAAAGATGACTCAAATTTTGCTTACAAATATATACATTGCTTTAAGCCATAAATAGCTTAAAAGATGGAAAAAGTTTTCTTGGCTTCTGGAAAACAACACAGAAACAATCAGCAATGGTTCAAATAAAACTTAGCTTAGTCCCATTAATTAGTTGCTGTTCTGTTTGAGGTTGAGTTAGCAATACTCATCAACATATCAGGTTTTCTAAATTAAAGTTCTGGAAGTTTTCTTTTAGCCCAATGGTATATAATCTCCAAAGCTATTAGAAATTTGTATTTGAGAGAATCAGTCAGCCTTTCCATTACTTTCCTTGAAGGACAAACTGTGGACTTAACCAGTTTTAAAAAAACCTTCTGAGAAGAATCAAAATAAAATAATTGCCTATGGGAGACAAAGGTCCTAGAATAGCCACAGTGAGAGACAATTGACCAACAAGCTTGGTTGTTTTTGTGGCATGCAACAATTTAACATAATAACCATAATTATTACTGGTAACTTATACTAATATTTATCAATATCATACAGTATTGGAATATATTTTAATAATACATGTATACAAACATAATCCAAAACACATGAAATACTAGTTTGTATTTGGCAATGTTTCCTATATAGTTTTAACACATGATAAGCCTTATATGTGTCTTTTAGACTCTCTGTGGTCCTCATAAAAACTAACTTGAGAGCAAAAGGACTGAGTTTAGAATTTGATCTTGGAAGTTCCATCAAATATCAAACATTTGTTCACAGCTGGTCATGGTGGCTCACACCTGTAATCCCAGCACTCTGGGAGGCCTGGTGGATGGCTTGAACTCAGGAGTTCGAGACCAGCCTAAACAAGCATGAGACCCCATCTTTAAAAATAGCTGGGCGTTGTGATGGGCGCCTATAGTCTCAGCTACTTGGGAGATTGAGGCAAGAGAATCACTTGTGCCCAAGAGTTTGAGGATACTGTGAGCTGTGACACGCCACAGCACTCTACCAAGGGTGACAAAGTGAGATTCTGTCTAAAAAAAAAAAAAAAAAAAAAAAATTGTCCAAGTAGGATCACAACTCAAAAGATTCTAAAGGCAATATAGGAGGTTACGTGGGCAAAAATCTCAACCCTTTTAAAGTTTACTTTTTTACAGTTAGCCAAAATCCTAATAAAGACAATGCAGAGATACTCTCTATAAGGCATAAAATCTTCTTTCAGGTTAGTTTCTGAAAAAGTATAAGAGAAACAGGTCATGTAATTTCATCAAAAATGAATTCATACTTCAACAAAACAAAATATTTCAAGAAAACTTTGTGGTTTTAGCCAGTTTCATAAAGTATAGCCAACTGGATCACATGTAAATTTCTTCCTAAGTGCCCTCTCATGAGTTCTGTTCAACCTGTACAGGCAGTCTACCAACAAGTTTTAAAACCCTTTTCTTAAATAACCCGTCATTCTATTTCAGGACAAAAGTTTACCACGCAAGATCTTTTTTAATGCAATACTATTTCCTTTCTCTTTAACTTTTCTTACCAAACACACTTTTCATAAAATAAAATCACAGTTTATGAGAAAGAATGCAAGGATAAGTGATTCAAGGGGGGTGGGAGGAAAACCTGGCCTGCTGAACCAGGAAGTCTGGAGGGCCCATAAGAATGTGGGTATGAAGTAACCAGGTAACCAATGGCCAATGGAAAGAGACAATCAATGACCAATAGGAAAGGACAACACCATCTGGAGGGGCAGAGAGGCCAATGAAAGACTTGCAACCAATTTCAAACAGATTATTTATACTGCCGAGGCCTTTCCTCTCCCTCTGCTCCTTCATAAGAGGGACCCACTTTCCACTCTCTTTGAAAGTGCTCTAAACTTTCTCTTTGTTCTTACTGAATAAAATCTATTACCCTGAAACTTGTGTAGGTTACTTTTGGTTTCTATCCATACTGCCTGTGCTGCTCCAGTTTTATTTTTCAATTTCTACTCACTTTTGCTTTCAGTTACTGCTGTGCCTTGTTTGAACTTTCTAGCTCAGCGGTGTAAATGACCAAGCAAGTCATTCCCTTACTCAGACTGATAATTAGAAGATTTTAAAAGGCAAAACCCTCATTCTTTGACAGAGAAAAGAGTCAGTTTCCCAAACAGTCATAGACAACCAAAGCATTACATTGTACAAATAACTTAGACATTTTGTGATTATCTTTCTACCTTTATAAAACAGAATATGACTTTAAGGTTTTAAGTTGTTGAAATGAGTTTTGAAACCACAACATGGGCATCATCCCTGATGTCTTTCCTGGTCCTCTTGAGTCTCAATATGGCCACCTGGCAACAAAAACGGCTGCAAAAGACAGGATCTGTCTATGTCCTTAATTCATTTAGCGAATGCAAAGACAAAAAACAGGATGACTAGAAGATTCAATTTCTCCTGGAATAGCCAGGGGACAAAGCTGGAGCAGGAAGGGAGCCATGTGGGCTAGACTGTGTCTTGTGGATGCTGGCCCAGGCTCCAAGAACATGTCCCTAGGCCTCACCACAGCCACTACCTACACCTCAGAATTCAGAGACTCAAAATTTAGAACATAAGGTCACAGTCAAATCCAGCAAAGTTTAGAAATATTACAGAAGTGGCGGTTTTATAATCTTTAAACATCTGAACTTTAACATGTTTTAAGATGATCTTTTAAAAAAAGATTACCAAAGTCATGTGAACAAAAACGCATTTGAGTTCTTTTCTGTTTTCCTGATAAAATATTTGACTTAAGCACTTACTTTTTTCTTAAATGCCAATTAATAGCTCTTTTACATATTTTGGTAGTGAAATATCACAGGCACATGTCATATAGACACAAAAACATAGACAGAAGCAGAATTTATACTTGCTGGCTTTTAAACATGTATTTTTATTCAGACTATTCTTTTTTTTTTTTTTTAATAAAGACAGAGTCTCACTTTATCACCCTCAGTAGAGTACCATGGCATCACAGCTCACAGCAACCTCCAGCTCTTGGGCTTAGGCAATTCTCTTGCCTCAGCCTCCTGAGTAGCTGGGATTACAGGCGCCTGCCACAACGCCGGCTATATTTTTGTCGCAGTTTGGCCAGGGCTGGGTCTGAACCCGCCACCCTCAGTATATGGGACTGGCGCCCTACTCATTGTGCCACAAGCACCGTCCAGACTATTACTTTTTTAATTACCTAATTTATTTATCTTAGCAGTTTAATTTGGTTTTAGTTATCATTTTATGTTATTTTTCCGTGAACCATTTCTACATCCTGTAAATTAGATATGTAACATGGACCAGGGATTAAAATATAGTTTTAATTACTGCTTTCAAACTCCTCCTAAATCCTACCAAGAAAAAACAAAGCTAAGTATTTTAATAGGACTTGTTATTTTAAACAATGTAACACCACTGTAATAATAAGGCCCTTTTTATCAACTGTTTCTCTTCAGAGTCTAGATGGCCCATGGGCCAGGCCATGTTACAATAAAACTTCCCTTTCCTGTCAGTCAGTGGTGTGCACCTGTACTGAGACCACCAGACAGAACCTGCCCCAAAGGCTGTTTTTAGGGAAAGAGGTCTGAGCTCCCATAATACAGACCAGATTTCTCAAGCATAAAACCAGAACTGACAAGGCCATACATATCTTTACTGAAATACCTCGTATCTCTCACCTATTTTCTAATTGGATTGTTTGTTTTTTTCTTTTTTGTCGAGTTTTGAGAATTCTTTACCTACCGCAGATACAAGTCCTTTGTTGAATGGACTGGTGTGGTTTGTCCTTTCTCCCAGTCTCTGGCTCATTTTTTTCCATCCTCTTACCAAGGGGTTTTACAGAGCAATAGTTTTTAATTCTGATGAAGCCTAGTTTATCAACTTTTTAAAAAATTGATTGTGTTTTGGGTGTCATTTCTAAGAACTATTATCTTAGAAAATATTTTCTCCTGTTTCATCTTTTTACCTTTTTATATTTGCATCTGTGGTAGATTGAGCTAATATTTGTAGGAAGTGTAAGATTTAGGTGACATACAATGTTCTATATGAAAATATGAATTGTGGAGGGATAAATTCACTCCATAACATTTTGGGGCATGAAATCCAATTCCTAATAACGGGAGTTGTGTGTTGTTTGAATGGCGGTGAGCACGTCGTGGGTCTGCACTAGCACCATGGCTGGTTCTCTGTGCTTCCAAGGTCACGTCTTTGCTCCGACTGCTGCCCCGCCTGTCCCTTCTGCAGAACTGCAGTGTATCTCAGTGCAGCTGACAGGTTGACATTTCAGCTGCACGTTCAATAGAGCCACACCTAGATGCCAGTTACCACCTCTGACTTTGCAATTCTATTGTGACATGCTTTTCAGCTACACTATATTTTGAATAATTTAAAACTGATCAGTTCATATGGAGTTAGTCCATCTAGTGAAATAACTTCTTCTTCCTTTTCTATTCTTAATTCTCAAAGAAAAAAATTATAGAGAGCAGATTAAAAAAAAAAAAATCTTCCTCAACTAGAAGCTCCTATCTTAGTTGGTTTGTTCCATAAAAAGAGGCTGAGATAAGAAAGTGGGTGCAAGTCATTTAATTGGGGGATGACACCAGGAAGCTCAAGGGAGGAAGAGGGGACAGTGGGAAGGAAAGTCAGTGAGGGGTGGGCTGGTCTCTGCTGCAAGTGCCTGGGGCTCTGTCCTGCTGGGGACCCTGAGATGATCTTATGATCCAGGCTGGTTGTGCCCTGGTACTGCCCAAGTGAGATGCAGGTAGGCCGGGGTCTTCATTCTCCAACCTCCACCTCTCTTGAGCTGAGTAATCCTGGCAGATGGATTGAGCAAGCTCCTCTGTGTAGGAGACACTGCGTGGGCCAACAAGATGAGCCTGGACATGGCAGTGTCAGGTCACTATAGCTGGCTTCAGTGCCAGTCCTGTCAAGGTCAAGGTCGGGAAGTGTTCAGGACCATACTCTCCATGTGTTCACTCACAAGATGGTTCCAAGGACCCACTCCCTCTCACTATCCTCTTCCCCCTTCCAATCCAAGTAATTACTAGAATTGCACTGAATCCCATAAGCTCCTGTATTCTGATCATCTTACATCTTTAATAGATTACCTTTTGACTGTCTAAATTTACCATCTGTTTTGTAAAGTGTATGATTCCACTGGGGAAGTCCAGCTAATGTTGCTTTTTACTGCACCTTGTCATCTTTTGGTGGGATCCAGAACAAAGAAACTGGACAGGTGGGGATTGCTTCAGACTCTGCCACAGGGGGCCATGTGTATTCCTGAGCCTTTGGAGAGCAGGAGCCCTTGAACTGCTCCCCAGTTCTTATCCCATATCATCCAGGGTCCTCACAGGCTACAGAGAGGGATAATTCCCAACCTCGGCTGAGTGGTGTTCCTCCAACTGTAGTTGGTGGCCTACCCTGATGGGACCAACTGGCGCTTTTATGGTTCCCACCCCCAGAATGCCTGTTTAGGCAGATCAGGAGGGCACAGGTTATTTAGCAGACTGGCCTAGAGGTCCTCCCGCACGCATGCTGACTGTACAGACTTCTCCTCTGGCTGTGCATGTGGGATGGTGATACCTCGGTGCGTTTGAAATCCAGTAGGACCACAGAAGCATTCTACTATAGATTGTGAATAACTTTAGTATCTCTGGCTTTGGCTGTGGCTCTAAATAAATAATTCACTCCCACTAGTAAAAGGAAAGCTAAGGCAATCTATCCCTTTCCCTAGAAAGGAGAGCAGAGAGGTGCTCTGGGCCCCCTCCACCCCACCTCCGCGACACTCAGAGAGGCTTGGAGACAGAGCTGAGAGCCTCACATTGCAAGTATGAGCTCCTTCCTCAGCAATGTCTCCTGTCCCAGGAGTGAATTACATCCTCAGCCCCTCAGCTTGGAAAGTTACGTTTGTGCTGCGTTCATAGAGCCGACAAGAGCACTTGACATTTCTAGGAAGTCTTGAGGAGAGCACATTAGCTGCTCTCGCTAGTTGTCTAACTCTGCCAGGAATTTAGATTGTTGTTAGTGTCTGACGGGAGGCAGCTAATGAATCCTCAAAGTGATCGTAAAACTTTGGCCTTTTGTTACCATAAAATCACACGCCCCAGGCATGGGAGGTTCAGTACATTTTTCCTAATTAAAACAGAAAACAGTAACAAGGGTAACTCAGTCACTGACTTCAACTCTCCCCACCCCAAAGCCCGGGGCTGTGAATCTGTAACTGGGGTGGTAACAGCTTTTGTTTCCCATTTTGCTGCTTAGCAGTTTGTCTTCTAGGTGAGCCTGGAAATCCCTGGATTGGGGCAGTGTCCTTGCTTCTGCTGGGTCTCCGTGTTGAGTGACAGCCACCAGGACTGAATGTCCTCACCAGCCAGAATGGGCACATTCCTATGAAGAAGTGAGAGCTAGTTGACAGTAAGCACCAGTTACCAGAGGGGCTGGGAATGCGCATGTCTGCAGCAGCCCAGAAGGTTCTATGGGTGAGATAAAGCTGGGGGTAAGACAACAGGGAGGCCTGTGGCAAACTCCAAAGGGAGTCCTCTGGTTTTGGGGTGGTACTTATTGGAAATGGAAGGAGGGTTGGTCACTTCCTTTCCGGATCTCAACACTGTGTTTAGGTCCAAGGTGCCCTGTGGGGACCATGCCGAGAGTGGCTGCCCCGCTCCCAGGGCTCACCTGCTGTGGTTTTGGTCCATTCTTCATGTCAATTTGGGTGTTTGTTTCTGCACAGAAGTCATGTTGCCTTCATACTTTGTCTTGGGCACAGGACAGGCAGGATTTGGTTGTCCCCCCAGGAATTGTGATTCTTGTACATGCCCCAGGAAGTCCCTGCCACGCCTACGTTGATTCTCTGTCCTGGGAGTTGAGGGCAGGCTTTCAGGTGACCATGGAGAGCTACTGCAAGGAGAGAAGCTCCTGGAATTAATGCTGTGACACAGTGATGGGCGGAGAAGCCCAGAGCAAGAAGGGACAAGATATAGTAAAGGCAGGGAGGTGGCCTGACAGTGCTCCAGGTCAAACTCACAAATCCACACCAAGGACTTTCTGCAAGACCTTGGCAGTCTCTGAAGGCCATGGAGGGAGGGCTGGGTTACTTACAGTGCTCGAAGCTGGGTTTTCCTGCACAAGATGACATGTTCAGAGGAGAGACCCACGGAGAAGGCCGGGCTGTGGTGCGGAGGGCATCTTTGCTTTTTCTGAGTGATCATGTACTTTTGTGGCTTCAAAAATCAGAGCTGGAGTTTGATTAAGAAAAAACAAAACCCCCAAATGCTGTTAATTTCAGTCTTCCTTGGCCATTCAGTTAAAAAATAACCTATGCACAATGGAGTAGACTTTGGGGTGGGCATGGAGAAAACAGCATGCGGCTGTCATTTCAATCACGGCACAAACACCGATAGAAAATAAACACTTTAGAAAGCACTTGACCTTTTAATGCAGAGTTCTAAGAATACAGATTGAGCATACTGATGCCTTACAGAGACGGAGAGCCAGGCTCCTGTCGGAGTCTTTCAACCTGAGAGTCTGGCTCCCGCCCTGACTCTGGCAGCCCTGTTACCTGGGAGAGTTGAGAATAGTCTGTTGCCTGGGAAAGGTGGGAACATCCTGTTACTTGGGTGATCTGAGAACAGCCCATTACCTGGGAGAGCTGAGAGCAGCCCTGTTACCTGGGAGAGCTCAGAATAGTCCTATTACTTGGGTGATCTGAGAACACCGTGTTACCTGGGTAATCTGAGAACATCCCGTTACCCGGGAGAGCTGAGAGCAGCCCTGTTACCTAGGAGAGCTCAGAATAGTCCTATTACTTGGGTGATCTGAGAACACCCTGTTACCTGGGAGAGCTGAGAATAGTCCTATTACTTGGGTGATCTGAGAATAGCCTGTTACCTGGGAGAGCTGAGAATAGCCTGTTACCTGGGAGAGCTGAGAGCAGCCCTGTTACCTGGGAGAGCTCAGAATAACCCTACTACTTGGGTGATCTGAGAATAGCCCTGTTACCTGGGTGATCTGAGAACAGCCTGTTACCTGGGTGATCTGAGAACACCCTGTTACTTGGGGGATCTGAGAATAGCCTGTTACCTGGGAGAGTTGAGAATAGCCCTGTTACTTGGGGGATCTGAGAATAGCCTGTTACCTGGGAGAGCTGAGAATAGCCCTGTTACTTGGGGGATCTGAGAATAGCCCTGTTACCTGGGTGATCTGAGAACA
>NW_003852483.1:1460368-1467045 GCF_000181295.1 Otolemur garnettii
CCTGTTACCTGGGTGATCTGAGAACAGCCTGTTACCTGGGAGAGCTGAGAATAGTCCTGTTACCTGGGAGAGCTCAGAATAGTCCTACTACTTGGGTGATCTGAGAATAGCCTGTTACCTGAGAGAGCTGAGAACAGTCTGTTACCTGGGTGATCTGAGAATAGCCTGTTACCTGGGAGGGCTGAGAATAGTTCTGTTACCTGGGAGAGCTGAGAATAGTCCTGTTACCTGGGAGAGCTGAGAATAGTCCTGTTACCTGGGTGATCTGAGAACAGCCTGTTACCTGGGAGATCTGAGAATAGCCTGTTACCTGGGAGAGCTCAGAATAGTCCTGTTACCTGGGAGAGCTGAGAATAGCCCTGTTACCTGGGTGATCTAAGAACAGCCTGTTACCTGGGTGATCTGAGAACAGCCTGTTACCTGGGAGAGCTGAGAATAGCCCTGTTACCTGGGTGATCTGAGAACAGCCCATTGCCTGGAAGATCTAACAGCCTGGTGGCAGCTCTCCAGTGGCCAGAGGAGCTGAGGCTGGGCCAGGGGCCTTCTCGCTGAGTAGCCTGTTTTGTTTCTCTTCATTGCTCCGCATCACTGCTGTGTTAATCTCCTTCCCTCTGTGTGTTCTAGCAGCAGCACATTCTCCTGGTTAGAAAATAAGAATTGCTGGCCCATCTGGGTTATGTCCAAACTCTAACATTCTCCTTAGACTTGTTTCAAAGTGTGTTTGCAGGCTGCAGTGCTGGCGGTGTGGGACACCCCTGCCCCCATGGCACTCACCTGGCCCGAGGGATGGAAAGGTGGGAAGGTGGGAAGGGCTGTTCTCCTTCTGGTTCTCTTTCTTCTGCGGTCACGTCTAACCACCTCCCAACCCTTGGTTGGCCATACACGTCCCACTGGGCAAGGCACAGGTGCTTTTCAGAGTCCTGTGGGGCCCGAGATATCAGAGGACCTTTCATGGAGCATTTTCGGCACATAATAAGTTTTTCTTTCAGGCAGAATTTTAGCACATTTTAATAAGAAAATTCCATCTGAAAGTATGCCAGCTGAAAAATTAGACTGTGTAGGGTGGATAAAAATACCTAGCTACTCAGCGAAACTCTAGCCACCTCAATCTCCACGTCCCGTGGAAGAGTCCCATCTGTTGGACATGGAACTCTCTCTAGCTGCTCCTGGGAAAGAGGGGTCACAGGCCAAGAAGGAGGTCAAAGGCCACTGTCCTTCAACTTCCTTTCCCCCCAGGTAATTACAAGGTGGACTAGGGCAAGTTGGTTACTCACTGAGTGCTCAGCTGGTGTGAGGGAGGGACTGAGTGTGACTTTTGGCCACTGACACTCTGCAGGGAAGTGGAGGTGGCCACGCCACTGCCAGGGTGCCCCAGGATTTTAAGCATTCTCCTTCTTGCCTTGGCAGCTCTGCCTTCCTCCTCTCTGAGCATGTGGAAATTTTGGACTTGGAACAGGGAAGGTGCTGCTCTCCTAGGCTCTGTGGAGTCCATTTCCACCTCTGCTGGTGCTCAGGGCTATCTGCCTTGACTCTGTCTATGGCCTCACCAATCATGGGATGGAACCAACTGTTCTGTTTTCATTCAGATGTCATGACTAAATCCTGCACTGTTGATCAGCCCCAGCAGCCGGTGACTCACTCTCTCGTCAAGGAGGCCTGACTTCAAATCACTTTTGCCTTTTCCCATCTGTTCACACAGGGCAGACCTAGGAGGTAAGAAATCCAACAGGTCTTTTCTTTCTAAGTCAATTGTCTCACAAGGTAAGAGGACAGAAAGCAACGATGTCCTTTGCTCAATGCCTGGGAAATCATGGGGACAACTTCATGCTGTCCCACAGTGTCGTCAGGTTGCTCCTCTCTGTGAAGGTCTGGGTATTCCAAAGCCCAGATGTCACATGCCTGCACACCACTTCCCCAGGGAGGGGAGGCTCAGATGCCAGTGGTCGCAGGTGTTCTCAAGGGCGCTGGCCAGGGAGACAGCTCCCCAGTACTGGCAGTGGCCTATAGTTTATAACTTTTTCTGAGTAAGCCACAGGGGGTGCTCCCTGCCCAAGGCAGGCCTCTCTGCCAGAAAGCATGTTCATTCCCATAAAAAGGCCTCATGTCTGCCCAAAAAGCATATAGGCAACTCTGCAGCGGGGGAAAGGTTAGGATGAAATGTAACCGC
Organism: Otolemur garnettii; assembly: GCF_000181295.1. Classification (NCBI taxonomy): domain Eukaryota; kingdom Metazoa; phylum Chordata; class Mammalia; order Primates; family Galagidae; genus Otolemur; species Otolemur garnettii. The sequence continues at coordinate 1,462,536 of NW_003852483.1, forward strand.
GAGTTTGCTAGACAGCCTCCATTCCAATCTTACCCTTGACAGAGATTTTAAAAGAGAATTCTTTTCAAGCCCTTATGATGAATTTGGGAGGAAAGCATGTGGACAGATCTGCCTGGCTATGTTCAGAGGGTGTTGGGTTCCATCAGATAAACAATTTAACTACCCAACAGGATGAAGCAGGTGCTGGATGTTGGGTTCTCGCCACCTGTGCCATTACCCTCTGGGAGTCTGGTGAAGCCTATGGGCGCCTGGTCAGAATGAGGGTTCTGGTACATAAAATAAAACGTAGGATGGGTGGATTGTGCTTTCTAAAGATGGTGTGACCATTTCACCCAGGACATAGGTTTTCCTTCACAGTGATCTTGTCACTTCACCACCAGGTCCATTTCTCTACTTCTTTGAATTTGGGCCTCCTAAGAATAACCAGAGCAATAAAATAAGGAGGAAGAGATGGTGCACCACCTCTGGATGCAGCCCTTGACTATCCTAGAACCCTTCTCTTCCTCCCTATGTGTAAGAAGCATAAATGCCTTGAGACCACTGTACTGTGAGAAGGCAAAGGTCTCAGAGATGGGTACCATGTTCTGAGGAACACCAAAGAGCCCCAAGGAGGTGGCAGACTGAGTGAAGAGGCATGTGCAGGGAGGGGCACCTGCTAATCTCTGCACCCCTCTGACGCCAAGCAGGGTCAGATTCAAGCTCCCCACCTGAGCCTCCTTCAACCTCTTAATCCACAAAATTGTCAGCAAAGAGAATGCTTCTTTTCTGTTTTTGTCCATAAACATTTTGAATGAGCATCATAACGACAGTAAAAAGCCGGTTAAAGTACAAACGTTCAGTGGTTTCTTGACTTCCTAATTTAATGGATCTTTTCTTAGAATATAATGTATTGAGACCTTTTAGGACCAACCAGTGAATGAGAATTTCATGTTTAGGTTTGTATGAAATATCTGTCAATTTCTTATGTTATATTTTGAAGGGAGGGGTAATTTGGAGGGTTTACTTTCTTTGCAAAAATGTTTAAAAACATCTGTCAAATTTTATATGTTAGTTATAATAAACTTATTTTTAAAGTATTTTTAAAAATGGTTGTTTTAAGCCACTAAGTTTGTTTTTGGAGGGGGTGGTGTTGTTACTTAGCAATAGAACACCAAAACGTAGGATTTGAAATGAATTATACTAAGTTATGATGGTTAAGTTTATGTGTCAATGGATTGGGCTACAGGTTGCCCAGATATTTGGCAAACATTATTCTGGGTGTTTTTGTCAGGGAATTTTTGGGTGAGATTAGGATTTGAATCAGTGGACTGAGTAAGGCAGATTGGCCTCCCTGATGTGAGTGGGCCTCATCCAATCAGTTGAAAGGTTGAATAGAAGAAAAAGGGGGAACTTCCCCCTAGTAAAAGAAAAGTCTTCCTATCTGATGGCCTTTGAGCTGGAACATTACTCTTTTTTCCCAACTTTGGACTTGAATGGAAAGATCAGCTCTCAAGTCTACCTGCCTTCAGACTGAAGTTATATCATTGGCTGTTCTGGGTCTCTAGCTTGCAATTCACCCTGCAGATCTTAGGACTTGCAAGTCTCCCTCCCACTTTCTCTTGTCTCTTCACACACACACACACACACACACACACACTATTGTTTCTGTTTCCTCCACTAATACACAGATTAAACCAAGAACAGCAGGAAGAAAGAATTTAAGAGCTAATTATATTAAAATTACAATTATTAGCTTCTCACTTATTAGCAAGCAAGAACAGTTAGCAGAAAATACAGTAGTGCATTCTTAATGATGAATATAATTTCTGAGAAATGCACCAATAGGCAATTCTGTCACTAGAGTTCACACAAACCTGGATGGTATAGCCTGCTACACACCTGTACTGAATACTTTATGCAATTATAATGCAATGGTAAGTATTTATATATATAAATGCATCTCAACATAGAAAGAGACAGTAAAAATATACCATAAATAGATAAAAAATGGTACACCTGTACAGGGAAGTTCCTTTATCATCTTGTGGGGCCACGGTCGTATGTGCAGTTTTTTGTTGACCTACATGTTATTATATGTCACATGACTAGGGTGACCAGATTTTAACATCTGTAAGGTGGGACAACATGGCCGGGGGCGAGCAGGGGGTCGGGCAGGGGATGGGGCAGGACAGGGCCTGACAACAATGCAAACTTTGATAAGGAGTTCTCGATAATCACTTCTCAGCAATTATTTGTTATTACAGTTTAACATTATGAAATTAACAAAAATAATATAAAACTCATATTCTGGCGAAATAGCCACATGGCGGCCGAAAACTGTATATTCCCTTCTTGTTCTCCAGCCCGTTCGTGCATTCTTTCCAAAAATCAAGACTTTTTTAAAACACCACAGGAAGCTGGACAAATTGTTGAAAAACGGGACTGTCCCACCAAAATCAGGACGTCTGGTCACCCTACACATGACTGTACTTAGCATCTAGGGTGGTTGGAGATGTGTGCATGTCCTGGGACAAGAACAGAAGTCTAAGAGATAAGACCCCTCTGCTCTTCAGAGAGCTTATATCCTGCTTGGAAGACCTGTAGAACATGAGTTAATGATGTGTCTATGTGAATTGGAATGGTAAAACAAGGCAGTAGAGGTGTCCCAGGGCTTGGGGGCATCTGGAGCACTTTTCCTGGAAGGACAGTGTGACAAGCTGGAGAGGTTGGAAGAGTTTTCTCAGATTACCCAGGGGAGTGGCTGGTAGTCCACTTGCATAGGAGATGGATTGTCTGCAAGCATAGTGAAGTGCAGGTTGCTAATTTCCCTGGGAGAAGGAAGCCCTGCCATCAGAGGAACGGGAGCCAGTGGAGAAGGGTGATTCTGGGAGACTTTCTGTGGGCACCTCAGGGAGCCCAGCCAGGCCACATCTGTCTGCTCACAGCAATGACCTTGACTGTGCATTTTCTTTTTGAAATTTCAAAATATGAAGAGTGTACAATTTTTTTTTTTAACATGGATGGCTTTTATAATGCTTTAGTTAGGGCTATCAATGTGCCCGTCCACTCTCCAGTTTTTACCCCTCCATTCTTCCTCCACCTCTTGACTTCCAATGATTTTTACTTCTTTCTGTGCCCATGTGTGTCCATCAATTAGTTTTGAATTATCAGAAAGTATACATAGTGTTTGTTTTTCCATTCGTGAGATATGTCACTTAGAATAATGGTCTCCAATTCCATCCAAATCACTGCAAAAAACATTGATTCATTTCATTTTATGGCTGAGTGGTACTCCACGGGATATATATATACCACATTTTCTTAATCCACTCATGAATTGATGGGCACTTGGGTTGGTTCTGGATCTTTGCAGTTATGAATTGTGTTACAATAAATATTTGAATGCAGGTGTCTTTTTGATTAATGATTTCCTTTTCTTTGGGTAATATCAAGTAGATACTAAAAGTAAGTCTACTTTTAGTTCATTGAGAAAACTCCATACTATTTTCCATAGAAGTTGCATTAACTTGCAGTCCCTCCAACAGTATATAAGCTTTCCTTTCTGTCTGAATCCACACCAGCATCTATTGTTTTTGGACTTTTAAATAAAAGCCATTTTAATAAGGATAAGGTGATACCTCACTGTGGTTTTAATTTGTGTTTCTCTGATAATTAGGGACATTGAGCATTTTTTCTTATGTTTGGTCATTTGTTTATCTGCTTTCCACTTTTCACTTCTGTTCATGTCTTTTGCCCACTTTTTAAAGGGATTGTTTTTTTTTTCCTTGCTGATTTCTTTGTAGATTCTGCATGTTAGCCATTTACCAAATGTATAGTATGAGAATATTTTCTCCCAATATGTATGTTGTCTATTTGTTCTGTTGATTATTTCCTTTGCTGTGCACAAGCTTTTTCTTTTAATCATGTCCCATTTATTTATTTTTGTTGTTGATGTAATTGTCTTTGGGATCTTAGTTCTAAATTCTTTGCCTAGCCTGGTATCTAGAAAAGATTTTTCTACATTTTCTTCTAGAATTTTTATGGCTTCATACCTTGTATTTACGAATTTTATTCTTCTTGAATTAGTTTTAGTAAGTGGTGAGTGGTAGGAGTCTTCTTTCATTTTTCTGCATGTGGCTATCCAATTTTTTCTGCATCATTTTTGAATAGGGTTTCTTTTCCCCAGTGTATGTTGTTGTCCGCTTTGTCAAAAATCAGTTGGTTGTAGGTAGACAGTTTTATATCTGGGGTCTTCATTCTGTTGCATTGGTCTATGTCTCTATTTTTGTACCAAAACGATGCTTTTTTGGTTATGGTAGCATTGTAGTATAGTTTGAAGTCTGGTAATGTTATTCCTCCAGATTTTTTTCCTTTTGCCTAAGATTGCTTTGACTATTTGGGTTCTTTTTGATTCCAAACAAAGCATAGAATTGTTTCTGGTAGATATGTGAAATATGGCATTAGTATTTTGGTGGTGATTGCATTGAATCTGTAAATTGCTTTGGACAGTATAGACTTTTTTTTTTTTTTT